>NC_046154.1:199768650-200081150 GCF_011064425.1 Rattus rattus
AGGAAGTTTTCAAGGTGCTATCTTTGATTTGGTCTCTTTTCTTCTGCTTATTTCTACATCTATGTTTACCATGTGATGGTTACAACAAATCTAATGGCATAAGTATTCATTTACTTCCTGGCAGTTGCCAAGGGATTCAACTCTATGGATTGGTCAGATCTTCAGTGATCTCTGTGTCTCCAGGGTCCATGATAATGATGGAACTGTGAGACATTTTATAAATATCTGCTATATAAAATGTAACTGTGGCAGAAAGATGATCTAGTATTCAATTTTTGTCACTCAATATATTATGGTAACCATTTAATCTGCTTTATATTCTTCTTAATTATCCTTTTAATAGCTACATGTATCAAAATCTGCTATATTGTTTCTGCAATGTACAACCAAAGGATCCCAGTTTTAACATTAGTCAAATATTTAGTTTAACATTATTTTATTATTTGTGGCTTTTAAGAACTTGGCTATATATTTTTTAAGAAGCTTAATTGCTTTAAAATGTATAACATAATTTGATGATTTCTTTTAAAAAGTTATAATTAAGGAAAAATATAAAACACTATGAAGTATACATTAATTAACATGCAATGAAATGTAAGTATACCAAGTTGAAATTCTAAATATGTAAAGTTAAGTGCAAGAAATGTTGATCATTCTGGTGGCAAAATGGTTCTACTAAGCAAGTTGAAAGATTTGATTAGGAATCATTGTGGAAGGCCACTAATGGAAAGAAAACGTACTATCTGGACTCAGAAGCAGGTATGTTTCAGCGATGCTGAACTGTTTTCTCTGGCAAATCCACACTATTAAGGACTGGCAATGGGGCACGTCTATTCATTTTTAAATGAATTGCTCTCTTTCTCTTCAGCGTTTGGTCAGTCATTCAGCAGTGTTCAATGTTAGGACATCAATATAAAATGACAACTGAAACTGGTTTTCTGAAGGTTATTCTGAAGACATAGTAGTCTAACAAATACTAATGTAATGTGTGTACTTTGAAAATACACACATTAGTGACTAGAAATCATAATGCTGCTGAGACGTGCAGTTTGAGCAATCACTCATTTCACTCTCCATCCTTGTCCTTCTGTCCTGATACCTTTCCCTTTCAAATCTATAGGTGATACACAAGACTAATACCATTTAGGGTCATCCCAGCACACCACTTAAGGTGAGGTCTAGCAGGAGGCTGACGTGAAGAAAAATATTGTGCATATAGCGACAGAGAACACAGTGTCCTCAAAGTTTCTCAGAAACAAAGGTGATTTTAACAGCAGAGGAAGGCACCGCCTGGCGCTGCAGCCTCAGTCCTGTGCCTCTGGAGTTCAGGGGACCTTTTGATCTTATTATGTGGATGTCAAGGGCATTGATGGGCAGACTCACCAGAATGAAACTAACTGGTGCCAAAACTTCCCTAAAGGGTTTGTAAGTTTTGCTGCCACCTTTTCATCTCATTTCAAATGCCTTGGTGAGTTCTCTTTCAGTGTGTCACCCTGTGAAATCAGTTTGTGATGATCTCTTTTTCCACGGCCTCTGTAGAAGAATGCTGTGTAGTCTATTGGAACAGGGATGAGTCAGGCATGACTCCCTCTTCTATTCTAAGAAGCAATTAATCAAATATGACAGGTAAAAATTCCTGTGCTTAGCTCTCTGGTGACAACACACGGCATGTCCAGACAGTTGTACAAGTAGGTTATAATATAATATGGCTGAAGACAGCTAACAAAGAAATAATGCATCAAATATGATAAATTGGAGATAGAAGGATGGGTGTTGTTTGTTTCCTATTATTTAACAAATAATAATTTGATTTTGTATTAAACATTATCAAGTAACAATCAAAGATATATGTAGCTCTGTCTATCTTCAGGGAGAGCAAATAGACAATGTGACTTTCCTTTGGTGCTTCTTACATCTCAATTAATGAACAAACCTACATAATGAACAAGTATAATTCGTGTGTGTGTGTGTGTGTGTGTGTGTGTGTGTATGTGTTATGATTTTAAGTGCACATGCATGTATGTGTATATATCGTTGCATATCTGTGCCTAGATAGATGTGTGTATTATATGTACATACATTTTATGTGTATGTGCGTATTTGTGTATACATGGTTGTGTTATACAAACCATTGTTATAACAAAACCATGATCCTTCTTTCTAACAAAATTCATCAAAGACATGTCTCTAAATACAGATAATTAATCTGAACAATTAGTTCCATACCCAAGTTTCAGAAGACAGACTATGACTGTGATTATTTGTTTCTAATTGGACTCCTTTATAAAACCACATTATACTCATCCTAACCATTTCAAAAGAACAATAATTTACTTTTATTATAATATCTTAAGAAAATCACAGTGTTGAAATGATGAAAATTCTTCAAATTATTGTAAAACTCAAAGAAATGACTACCCAAAGAACTTAGGAATTTTAACGTACCTTTGATTTCCTATAAGCACCAATGGAACGTCCATCCAAAGACTCAGGCTGCAGATCTCAAAGCTATTGGCGTAGGCATAGGAAGAGAGAGATGCAGGAGTTGGGTGGAACAGCATAAGCCCCACCAAATTCTCTCATGATTGGTATTACGTCTTCTGATTGGTCTTACTTTCTGTCCATTGAACAAAAGATAAATGTGCTGGTTCCCAGTAGAATTATTATGCAGTCTATGGGGGAGGCAGTGAATTTGGGCAGTTCTTATTTTATTATTTATTTTTTATTGGATATGTTATATATTTACATTTCAAATATTATCTCCTTTCACCCCTCCCATCTGACTCTCCCCCTCCGCTGCTTCTAAGAAGATGCTCCCACTCCCACCTCAACAACCTGGCATTACCCTACACTGGAGAAATGAGCCCTTATAGGACCAAGGGCTTCTCCTCCGATTGACGCCAGACAATGCCATCCTTTGCTACATAAGCAGCAGGAGCCACGGGTCCCTCCATGTGTACCTTTTGGTTATTAGTTTAGTTCCCAGGAGCTCAGGGGGTCTGGTTGGTATTGTTGTTCTTCCTATAGGGTTGCAAACCCTTTCAGCTCCTTCAGTCCATTCTCTGACTCGTCCACTGGGGTCCCCATGCTCAGTCTCATGGCTTGCTGCAAGCACCTTCATCTGTATCAATAAGACTCTGGCAAAGACTCTCAGGAGACATCCGTTTAAGACTCCTCTCAGCAAGCACTTCTTGGCATCAAAGGTAGTGACTGGGTTTGGTGGCTGCATATGGGATGGATCCCCAGGTGGGGCAATCTCTGGAGGACCTTTCCTTCAGTCTCTTCTCCACTCTTTGTCCCTGTATTTCCTCCTGTGAATATTTGATTCCTCCTTCAAAAAAGGACTAAAGCATCCACATTTTGCCCTTTCTCCTTGAGTTTCATAAGGTTTGTGAATTGTTTCTTGGGTATTCTGAGATTTTGGGCTAATATTCACTTATCAGTGAGTGCGTAGTATGTTTATTCTTTTGTGACTGTGTTACCTCACACAGGATGATATTTTCTAGTTCCATCAATTTGCCTAAGAATTTCATGTAGTCATTGTTTTTAATAGCTGAGTAGTACTCCATTGTGGAAATGTACCATGTTTTCTGTATCCATTCCTCTGTTGAAGGACATCTAGATTTTTCCAGCTTCTGGCTATTATAAATAAGGCTGATATGAACATAGGGGAGCGTGTGTCCTTGTTTTATTTTGGAACATCTTTTGGGTATATGCTCAAGAGTGGTACAGCTGGGTGCTCAGGAAGTATAATGTCCAATTTTCTGAGGAAACTCCAGACTGATTGCCAGAGTGGTTGTACCAGCTTCCAATCCCACCAACAATGGAGGAGCGTTCCTCTTTCTCCACATCCTGCCAGCATCAGTTGTCACTTGAGTTTTTGATCTTAGTTATTCTGAATGGTATGAGGTGAATCTCAGGGTTGTTTTGATTTGCATTTTCCTGATGACTAAGGACGTTGAACATTTCTTTAGGAACTTCTCAGCCATTCGACCTTCCTCAGCTGAGAATTCTTTGTTTAGCTTTGTACCCCATTTTAAATAGGGTTATTTGATTTTCTGAATGCCTGCTTTGCCATAAGGACTCCTTTCCTCTAATTTGACTGTCATTTATAATACACATGTAATACGAAAAAAAACAGAGTCACCCAAGACAGAGACATGTCAATTACCTTCACATGCCTTTAATTTCCCACCTGTATTAACTCAATTTAGGTGCATATGGTTCCTTCTCCTATTGTTTTATGTCCTGGTTATTTTTTACTAAAAAAATTACGGGCAACAGAATAACAGCATCAAATTTTCAAGCTACAATCTTGATTATATTTCTGGGTATCCTATTTCCTTTCTATCTGACTAAGTATTAAATATTCTACCTGGATTTACTAAGCTAAGGAAATGAAGGTAACATTATACATTTCAAGAGTTTCCTAAAGAGGCGATTAGACGCATATATTACAATGACTGGAATGCAGCAATTTCTACATAAATGAATATAATATATAAATATTGGGAGAGGCTAAGGACTTTGCACTTTCTCGCTCACATTGGTTCAGCTAATTTGGTTGATTCATAGCTTGCTGCTTTCCCAAGGCTGATGGAAGATGACTGAGTGCCTATACCTTTTTCAACATTTTCCCAACAGTTATCAAATGATATCACTTTCAATGTGCCTGAATTGTTCTCCCTTCCCTAGATACTGTCACTTCACTTCTTACCTACAATGGTTGCCCATCCTAGCCCTCTCATCTCTAGCCTCCTTTCTCCACAGATCACATTTGCCATTGGGTTTTCATCTGTTTCATTTGTTACTTGGTGAGTAAAGTGTGTTTTAACCTTCCTTCACCCACTATTCATTCCCTACCTTGAGAGAAAATCAGCAGTCGTCAGGGGAGTAATTAGCTGCTGATTACTGCTGATCTATTAATTGGGAAGTGCTGTAGGCCCTGTTTAGAGTTTCTGACTAATCAAATCACAGTATCTTTAATCAAGGATTTAAAGATATTCTGAACTGAGCCAGAGCGTGGAAATTGCATGTATTTTACTAAGGAAAATATTCCTCGTCTACTACCATGATGTTTAGTGGAGGTACACATCTTAAGCCCCAAGCTATGACAACTCCTTATACTTTAATATGATTGCACCTGTCACTGGTTTGTTCCTCCTGTTAGTCAACATCTCAGAATTATTTTCCTAGCGTACTCATGTGTGGATCATGCCTCAGTGAGTTTAGTGACACAATATAGTGGGTAGAAAAGAGAAATGAGCTTTATAGTGCTTCAGTGTTTGATATTTTCTTCAAAAGTGATAATATATAACTTGTTGGATTGTTAGAATTATTATTATTAAAAGCAGATATCTAATGAAATGGGTTATTGACAGAAGGAGGTATTGAGTAGCATGTAATCTTCATCTCATATTTTAAGAAGGGAATCTTATGAATGATTTAATGAAAAATCATTAAATAGACAATGCAATAAATTACCATAGAGATAACTTATAGTTCTGATACATTTTACTGCATCAAAGATTAATTATATAGCTAGGAGTATACATGCATGTGATTACATATACAGTTACATATACATGAAAATTAAGTAAATTAGATTTAAAACCAAAGGAAACTTGGTGCTATTGTGAATGTGCATTTCCATCACTTTCTAGATATAGGAGAAGTAATAGTTGAAGGCTAGTCTGGGTTTTACAGGAAGTGAAAAGCTAGCCTGTGGTAGGTACATCATGGGATTTTGTCTTCATAAAATCAGTAACAGTAAAATATGAATTTGTTCCCTAACAAAACTTCTTTAACTTTCTCTCAACTTTCAGAGAACATCGGTTATTGGTCTCCTCCTCTCTGTCATAGTAACTGCTTCACATTTAAAATGAAGACAGATGCTGAGTTGAACAGCACAGGATGTAGCCATGTATTACTTTGTTTCATGTTCATTTGCTAACAGATTAAAAAGCTAATGTGCTGGGTGGACACTTTGCATTGTCTTATTGTATTAGATTTCATTTCCTTATAGATGGAAAAGTAAAACAGTTAAAAATTAATTTCTATAGGCAAACTTAATCTGAATTCTGGATTTAAACAGGATCTAGTCACTAAATACACTTGTGTGTGATTATTGTATAGTTATCAAGCAAAGGCTACATTTCAACATATTTTTAAATGCCAAATAAAAGCACTGAAATCCTAGGTAGTCTGTGCTGTCTTACTACCTTACTCCTTCTCCTTTCTAGCTGGAGGGTACCATACAGAAGAGACTGATGATCATGTATCACCTGAAGCCCAGATATAGGACTTATTACCCAACATTACTCTATAAACCACACCTTTATAATCAACACTTTACATTGAATTACTTTCTGCTAAAAGTCTGAGAATAGATATCCATCCATGCATCCAACCTTATTAAAAAAGAGCATATCATCTCCAGTTTAAGATGTCCAAATGATGCTTCTTAAAGACTAATTCATTACCCCAAATGCTGGCCAGAGCTAAATAGAAAAAAAATAACATGTGAGGTCATTTTTTAATGTGCTTTCATATCAAAATGCCATGTTAGGGAGACAGCATGGGATGTCTTGATTTCCCTCCCTCATATAATAAGAGTTGGGTAAACCCCTATCTCTAGAACTCCTTGGCAGAACTCATTAACAAAACTCTTAGGAAAAGAGGAAAAATGTCATCATGAAGCTGAGCATGATATATTCAACTTCGTTGTCCCCCTCTTCATCTCTCTCAACAACGAAAACTGCTTCTACATAACTGCATATTGTTAGCCTTCCTATTGCGTCTTAATGCACATAGTGTTAAATGCATATATATTCTACACATTTATACTGGGGCACACCCACCTATTCTCACAAGTACTGTTGGCATAAAACACTTTCATAATTATTCTAGTAAGATCTCTTTCTTGGAAATAATTTATTCAATATATTGTGTGATGCATGAGTAATATGATCCCCTTACTGTAATACCTAAGGTAACAAGGCTATGCTATTGTTGTTGTTACTGTTGTTGTGGTTGTGGTTGTGGTTGTTAAAGCTGCTGCTGCTGCTGCAGTTGTTTTTAAAAGCCAACACTTGCCTAACCATTTTCTTGCTGGTAGATATATTTGTTAGTTTATATCCTTGATAAAATAGAAAGTCAATCAATATTTCCAATAAATCTTCTTTATTATTTTACATGTTGCTTTTCAAAATGCAACCTTCTACAGACTTCTTAGGTCAGAATATGATGAGCTATTGATTTAGTACTTATTTGAAAATTGATTTAAGATCACCTGGAGATGTGAGAGACAGCTTGTCCATGACTCTGATGAATAGAAATATTTATGCATCTCCAAATTACAAGATCCAGTTGAAAATCTCTCTAATCCTCTTCTCTCTGTTGTATGTTTGTTCCCTGGCAACAAATCTTTGGGGAAGAGAATTGGAAGGAGAAGTCTCTCCCTCTGTCCTTGCCTCTTGCCAAGTAACATCTGGATTCAATGAAAGTAAGATATCTCCTTACCAGGAGCATAATTTGAATTATTCATTCACTGTTTATTATAGCTGGCACAAGTAGTCTAAGGACATTGTGGAGAATTCAGTAGATGCCAAATACTTAGAATCTCAGTGTTCTGGAGTCAGGTGGAGAGAAAGAACTGGGTTCTGGTCAGGCAGTAGGCTTCCTCAAGGGAACGGTTATTGAAAATTGCTTGTGAAAGTAAATAGAAGTTAGTCATGGGTAGGATAGGGTGGAGAAAGTGTCTTTTCTGATTAAAGTGGGAGGATGGAAAAGCAAACCATGGGAAGATTAGACAACGTCTTAGCTACTTTCCCCTAGCTTATATCAAATACGCTAAGCAAAGCAACTTAAGGAAGAAAGAATTTATTATAACTCTCATTACAAGATGCATCCATCTTGGCTGGGACACCATGGCAACAGGAGCTTAGTGTAACTAGTCCTGCTCCATCCATACACTCAGCAAGCAGAGAGGGGGAGTGGAGGCATGCTAGCCCTTAGTAAGTTTTCCCCATTTTATACAAAGATCCATTAGCAAGGAAACGAACTCTCCTGCTCACAATCACTCTGAGCCTTTCCCTTTCTCCATAAGCATACCCAGATAGAGGCCTGTCTGCTAAGTGAGTCTAGATCTGGCAAGTCGAATTTAACACTTACATTTCACCCTTTTTCTCAGTCAAGTGAGCCAACAGAATAAAGTCTACAACATGAAAGGTAAATGTTCATAAAGGTCTTCTTTGATTTCTACATTTCTCCATATTTAATTGATTTAAAATTTCAGTTATTTCAAAATCCTCTCCCTAGTTAGCAATCTGTCTGATGACTTAGCTTTACTCCTCTGGAGCACAAACATAATAAAAAACTTATTTGCTTTTGAGGACTGTTGATTTTAAACTGTGATTTGCATTTTTATTTAGTTATATTTGGGGACCCTGCCTCTTCCTTATATCGCTAAGTACCCAAGCAAATAAGCACATCTATCTCAAAAACTATAAAACTATAATCTCATTCAGTGAAGGGGTTTGTGCCAAGAACATTGCTTCAGAATGTAAACAAGAAATGAGGGGAGAAGATGCGTGTAGTGTGTGTGTATGTGTGTGTGTGTGCATGTGTGTGTGTGTGTGTGTGTGTGTGTGTGTGTGTGTGTGAGAGAGAGAGAGAGAGAGAGAGAGAGAGAGAGAGAGAGAGAGAGAGAGAGAGAGAGAGAGAGAGAGAGAGAGACTATTTTCTAAGTTCTACAAAGATCAGGGATTGAACATGAAAGCCATAATACATTTGAACTTCTCTTGTTAACTGGAGAAGCACTAGTGAAAACAGCTGTATTCTTGATATCTTATCATCACACTTTTAGAGAGCGACAGCTGATAGTCTTCCCTGGGATTAATTGGCTTGCTCTGCTCACACTCTTCCATCTCTTACCCTGAGAAGTCTCTCAGGCCATTATATGTCCATTTGTATTCAACGACTATCAAAAAAAATCTCTGCTCAGTGGTTAAATTTATGTCCGAAAGGAGAGACTATCCTGCTTCCCCATCACACTGAATCACTGTTTCCTTAGAATGGTCAATTTTGATTTTTCAATATTAAATTCATAAGATGTATGTCCTTGGCTAGGACAATATTTTGTGCACAAAGAATAAAGAGAAAAACTTCTACACAAAAGAAAAAACAAATGCCAGACAGGGGAGATCTGGCAGATCTGTAAATTTGTAAAGGGACTGAGGAATATGTTTTTACTGAATATGTCTTGGCCTCCCAAGAGCCAGACCTGCATTTGCATTGCAACACCATATTTAATTTAGCAAATTAAACTTCTTGATTTTATAATTCGTTATTTTTTTGCAAATTGTATTTTTGGTTTTAGAAACTGTGACCACTTCATCCACTTGCCAATGCATATTTTGTCAAAAGGAAGTGATGTTCAAGCTACCTAGTGTCCTGTCAGAGGAAAACACATTGAATCTGTGCTACTTTTCCAATTAAAAGTTAGACAACTATTGGTTTTCAACACTACTGCCTCTGTCTTTCCCCTCAGATCTACTCCAGCACATTCAGGAAACATTGTTTGAATCATTCACAGATCTTCAAGAAGAGGATTCTTCCTTGATCTCAACATCACATGTCAGCTGTAGAGTCAAGGATGAGAGGCAAAATGCAGTGTACTTGTTTCACCTAGGAAACACAACATCTTGGAAAGTTGGTTTTCTGTGTTGAAATATGATAAATTAGCAGCATTTTTATATTTAACTTTGATATAGGCATGGGTTGTCAAGGAATATTAATGCAGCATATTTTCATCATAAGTTCCGGAAATGACAGGTACTTCTCCAATGTGGAAGACCAGTTGATTTGTTGATCCATTACTGTGTTAAAGCTCCAGTTCCATTTTCATGTGCAGAAAAGCACTGGATACTTGGTCTTATTTGCTACTGATGAGGCAAATGCTAAAAGGATATAGGTTTTCTTTGAGTGACTACAGGAGTGTTAAAATGAAAATTTTACCAATTATAAAATGCTCAGTTAGAAATGATTGGGTGGGATTATTGTTTGAAGGAATTAAAAGAAAAATCATTATTAAGAAGAGAACCCACTAAAGATTTAGCAAATTCCAAAAAGTTCTGGAACCATGGATTGCACATTTGGCTTTAGAAATCAGTAAAGGCCAGCAAGTAAAACCTATGTTTAAATTAACAATGAAAACAATGATTTGAAGGCTCAATATTTAAGATTTGGAGCCTGATATAGCTCTCTCATGAGAGGCTCTACCAGAGCCTGATAAATAGAGGCGATGCTCATAGCCAACCACTGAACTGAGAATGGGGACCCCAATGGAGGAATTAGAGAAAGGACTGAAGATGCTGAAGGGGTTTGCAACCTGATAAGAAACACAATATCAACCAACCAGATCCCCCAGAACTCCCAGGGACTAAACCACCATCCCAAGAGTACGCAGGGATGCACCTATGGCTGCAGTCGGATATGTTGCAGAGGATGGCATTGTCAGGTTTCGATGGGAGGAGAGGCCCTTTGTCATGTAAAGGCTTGATGCCCCCTTGTACGGTAAGGTCAGGGCAGGAATGTGGGAAAAAGTGGTGGGTGGGTGGGGGAGTACCCTCATAGAAACGGGGTGATATATGGTTTCTGGAAGGAAAACCGGAAAAGGGGATAACATTTGAAATGTAAATAAAAAAATCCAATAAAAGAAAAATCTTAAAAAATAGAGTTGGTGATCATTAATGGAAAAGACGTGCTATGTGTTCAGAAACAGTGTGATATCTTCAAGTTTTTTTTAACAAATATAGAACATTCCACAAATCACAAATAGGTAATGAAACAACACATAAAAGGTGGCATGTGCACTCTAGGAGCTGCATGAATGTCCAGGGACTAGAATGTATAGTTCATAAAGAATATCAGCGATACGGGAGTTGAATACCAAAGATATATATATATATATATATATATATATATATATATATATATATATATATATGCATGCCCTGGAAGGTTTCAAGATAGAGATTAAGGATCACTTTTATGTGGACATACTGAATCAAATAAGACATCTTCCTATATGTTGTATGTTTTTGCTTATAGATATCTTCTCAATGCAAATGTTAGCTGAGAATATGGGTTTACTTTATTTTATTCCTTCAATGATTTTATCATGTCAAACACATAGCTGTTTTTATTTGGTTAATGTGGGAAGATATATCTATATCCTTGTGTGTATGTGTGTGTGTGTGTGTGTGTGTGTGTGTGGTGTGTGTATGTGTGTGTGCGTGTATGTGTGTGTGTGTGTATGTAAAATCTCCTCACTTTAGGCTTGTAGTAAAAACAGTGAAGTGTCTCTGTGAAGGGACAACTCTGAGAACTTTTGTTTTCTATTAAGGAGACTGGATTTCAAAAGAGTTGGCTTCTTTAGTTAAGGTATTACAGTTAATATATTTCAGAGTTGTGTCCTCATCTCAAGTATCTACCTCAAAATATGTTCTGCTACCACTGTATCAATATCCTGAACCATATCTTAGGTTTGCCAGTCGTCCATCAAAGAAGAAAAAGATTTCTGTTCAAAATTCCCAATTGTTGCTCAAAGTTCCCAGGTGTGATTTAGTGATCAGTCTAAAAAATATGTGGGTCTAACCACTCAAAGCAAGATATGACTACAGCAAAAGAGATTTTTCCAGTGTGGCTATAAAATTGTTTTCTCTATGCTATGTGTCATCCCTGACCACTTTACAACTCATACACTCTCAGAATATCAGACCAGAGAAAGCTCGTTCTAACAAATCCTGATCTATCTGTCAGATTTGTGCTAGTGCAACGAAGCTGACAGACATTAAATTCTGCTTCCTCCTTCCTTCCTTCCTTCTTCACTTGGGCCCTTACTTGAACATCCCCAGCTGGATGTAACAGAAGATTGCATTAAGAGTCCACAGGCCAGAGTATTTGTAGCTCAATGAAGGCTATGAATGGTGACAGGCCTAAGATGGATTAGAGAAAGGAAACATTTCAGTGTGAAAGTAAACTTGTCCCAATATAGAAGGTAAGAAAAGATGTGGCATCTTCTGCTTCATGGAGGCCTTGTTTAAAATTTCACCAACTTTAAGTAGTGATGAAGCAGGAGAGGGCCCTGAGACTAACCAGATCTCCAACCTAGCAGACAGGCAACGTAATACATTCACTGTCCACCATTCAGTTTGCTTTGCAAATAAAAAAATTTTAAAAATTCAATTTCTGAATTTCATGATGAAAAAAATGAATTGTTTTGAAAGACCTAGTTTAATTAAAACATTGTTAATAGTTGTCTATTAAAAAGAAGAGAACACATTATATTGTGTATTACTTATTACGTATGCATATTATAATATTACAGAAAATATTAACAACAAAGTATAAATTCAGCTTGTACTGGCTGTATCAATACATGGATGGACATAGAAGGTAAAAATAAACCAAGAAAACCATAGGACAAGGTAAACAAAGGAGACCACATTGTGGAGCTTGAAAACCTGCACTCTCAAGTCAGCCCGGTGCTCTTCTGACGTTTAATAGATGAATGACCTAGGTCGAGTTATTCATTATGTAAGCCTAAATAACCTTATCTTTTCTTCTTTGCTTTGTAAATGTATTATTTTTGAGAGTTCCACAAGTCAATACAAAGTACAGATACATTTTGGTTATTTTTTTCTCCTGTACTGCACTCTCTCATTTCTCTCCAACTCTGGGTGAAACTTTTCTCTGAGTTCCTTCATACTTTATTTCTTTCCTATTGTTTGGTGTGATTCACTGAGTTAGTGTCCCTTGCATTAGCATCGGTGGGAGGTTATTTACTTGTACACATAGCATAAAGCTACAGCACTGGAGAAAGAAATCCACCTTGTCCAGAGACTTCTAAAGGTTCTGGGGGGGAGTTAAGGAGCCTAATGTGTTTCTCCCCCATCTTTGATGGAAACTTGGCAAGCTCCATCTCCTGTAGGTCTTGTGCACATAAACACGTATGAAATGAGGTCCTGAATATGACTGCCATATCAGGTCCAGTTTCTCAACCTATTTCCTGTTCCTCTTTCATGATATTCCCTGAAACCTGAAGTGGATGGTAGAGATGTCTCGTTTAGGATGATTCTCAGCTCTTTAACCAGATATACTCATATCTGGTGCCTTCATTCACTACTACATGAGACCTAAATAAACATCTTTCCTGAAATCAAACTAAATCCCACAGGCTAAACAGGACCGTGAGACGAGAGAGAGGCAGGGGGAGCAAGAGATGAACCACTGACCAAGAAAGGTAGCCCAGGCCAAGGAACCAAAAGACCTAGGTAGCCAAAATGGCTGAGTAACGTTGGGATCAGGCTGGGGGAAGGGAAGGGAAACTCAGCCCCTAGAAGAAAGAAGTTTAGGATAGGGGTCTGGGAGAGAAGTGCTAGGAGAAGGCTCTCCTGTCTGTATGTGTGGGCATGCACACATGTGTGCTTGTGTGTATTAAATAAACATAAATTAAAATCAATGGAAATGAAAAACAATCTATTATTTGCCTCATTATATGACAGATGGTAAAACCACATTCACTAGTATATGTCACCATTTTATCACTAATAACCATGCGACCTGATTACAATAACTGCTAATTCTTTCTTTAAACCACCATGGCTTCTGTCTTATAAGGTGGCTACATTCCTAGAGAGTACATATTCTAGGAACACTGGTGAAAACCTACCTGGGTTTCCATGACCTGATCTCAGAATCATAAGTGTCCTTCCGTTGGCTGAGCACATCAACAAGGCTGACTGGATAAAGAGAGAAGAGAGGTATAATACACAGCCTTTCAATGGAAATGTTAACCATGAATTCTCAGCTTTCTGTAACTGCTCAGAAGAACAAAATCTCAATGAAGACTTGTAGTGACAGTCATACACATATGCAAATGCCAGAATGGGTGATCTAACTAACATATATGTATGTCTTAATAATATAGAAAGGAGAAGTCTTAACATTTCAGTATCAGAAAAAAACTATTCCTGGTGATCATGTTTCCCAAGCCCATGAAACCTAATCAGGTTGTTGAACATGGCTGTTTCTTCCCTTTTGCACTTAAGCACAGAGAAATCTCTCTCCCTCCCTTCTTAGAAAATCAATCCCACAAAATTAAAATCTCAAATACTTCAGCATATATAGACTAACTCTATCAGAGAGACCCCTTCCCCATCCTATCATTACTTTGAGATGAGAATTTTGGTTGGGTACCAATGAATCCAGAGCAAAAAAACAGGTAAAAATCTAAGCAGATCCAAAAAGAGAACTATTGCACACAACCATGGCTGAAGCTGTATCTATCACCAGAACCTTGGCCATTACGAGAATCCATAAATCCTATTTTGCTTTGTATATGCCAATTTTAATGAGAGAATCAGTTGCATATTTGTATACTGATTGATAAAGCTAACCTTTCTTGTTTGTTTGTTTCCTGACAATCTGAAAACTGACAAGGATAAGCTAGAGATTATAAGAAAGAAACAGTCCTCTCTGTTTACTTACAAACAGGAAATAACTCCATGTGTTTTCAGGACCTGTAAACCAAAAAAACAAACAAACAAAAACAAAAAAAACAAAAAAGAACAAACAAACAAACAAACAAACACCCGTGAAATGACACTTCCAACAGATCATCTGTGAGTACCTGGGAGATAGTTAGCAAGAAGATATGAACTCTTTAGTTTATTGTAGGACCCTTAAAGGCACCAAATCAGCAAAAGCAAGGCCAGCACAATTGGCTCACAATGCTTTCTGTAATGTAGCACAGGTGCCAATAGATGAAACCCTACAGGTTGATCACAAATATGTTTACTCAAGAGTGATTACCCTCAATTCCCCCTTTTTGAAAGAAAAAGCAATGGTCACAGAGTAAAAGCAATTTTCCTTTACGTCCTAGAATACAATACTGCCCTTGACAAGAAAGATCTTGACTCCTGGTTTACATAAGCATGGTATTTTGTGTATTTCAGAAAGCAACAGCTACCCTTATTGTAACCCTAACCTGCCTTTGATTACTCCCTTCAAAGGAAAGACAGTCAGGGTTAGTCAGTGGCCCTAACTAAAGCTAAGCAGGGAGGGAAATAAGGGCGTGTCTTCCAGCAGCAAAGGTGAGCTGAGGTTGCACAATGTAGGATGCCAAGAATAGATGTCCATTAATCCCTGTCCAACGGGTCACAGGTACCCCTGTCAAGAACAACATGTGACTGTGTACCTAACGGTGTGCACTCAGCCGGGATATTAAGGCACAGAGAGCAATACATCTCGCCCCACTCCCCTTCTGCCCCTCTGAATGCATTAGCTCAGCACCCGACACTGATTTCAGAGGAGAATATGATGTGTGGGGAAACTGACATAGAGAGAACTGGAAGTCTTGGAGGAGAAAAGAGGACAGGCTTTTTTTTCTTCATTAAGTTAAAAATTAAAGAAGTTGACTAAATTAATACTCTTGAAACTTTAATAAAAATTACTCAAATGCATATATGGTAGTCATGTTCTCTTTAAAGGACATTTAAATCAGCCTTTTAAAAAATATTGTTTTTTTAAAAATACCCACTCATAGCGTACATTACTTTATTTGTTAAGTCAAACTTTTCTTCCTTACTTCACTTCCATATGCTTATAAGAATATGTATATATATATATATGAATTATATATTTTCATGTATACATTCATATATATATAATAAAAGAACGTGAGATGTAATGTAAGTGTTAATAAAGTTAATATGTACATGCTTATAAGCTAATTCTTATAGGGAATGTGACCTATCTATCAGTGCCCTGTATTGTGTTGCTCTTTGCAAATTCTGATTAAAATCTTGTCTCACAAATCTTCGCTTTGGGCAGTGAGGGGGAAAAAGTTATGTGACCTGAATATGCAGAAGTTTGATAAACACTGCTTATTTTAATAAGAACTTGCATTTGTTGAAATGCTGGGGGAGTTGGGACACTTCAGAAGTGTATGTGAAGTAGATGAACTTCCAGTTTTTAGCTTGCACTTGAACGACTGCAGTCCTACATCCCTTGCCCTCCTTCGTCAACACTGCATGGCTGCGTGTTTGCTTAATGAGCCTGAGTTTCTGATACCCTGGCCTCATCAATGTTCAGTGTCTGGAATTTGATACTGATATAAATTTTTTGATGGCCTTTCTGAGTTTACAGTGGAAGCACCCATGAACCTGCATGGTTTGTGTAGAATACTAATATTCTTAGAACATCAATGAAATGTCAGACAATGCTGAGATTCTCATGACTATTACACATATCTGCTACATTTGTTCGCTTATGTGTATTTGGGCCTTCAAAGCAGTAACCCAATTGTTTTAAGCAAAATTCTTTCCTGAGAAAGACACTAGAGGATGCCAGGAATCTTTCCTGAAGATGATAAGCTGCTAGGTCTACAGGAAGTCTTCCAGTCATTAGCATGCCTGCAAGTCAGACAAGTACTGTGAGAATGCCAACACCCATTTGTTTTAAGGTGCAGGCATGCAAATGCACATTGACAGTCTGATGGCTGGCAGGACAAGTGAGAAACTCATTCGATAGTAACTTCCTCAGTCTCCAGCTAGTGAAGCCTTCAATCAGCACTTAGAGTCCACGTCCTGACCCTTGATACAATGAGTCTCTGTGAAGAAGGCCTGAACTACAGATTGCCCAGTGTCCTTTCTTGCAGGAGATTCACACTGATGCTATATTCTCTCCCTCTTCCCTGAAGGCTGAGAGTAATTTAATATTTCTTCCTAATAAAAACACTCAAAAACAATCCAGGCTCTCAATGGTCAGGGTTGGCCTAGAATGTGAATTAGTTGCTTTCTCTTTTGGCTAAAACATGCATACATCAGACTTTCTTAAAAAATAATGTATTCATTTTAAAAGTATTACTTTAAATCATTAATTATTGTTATTTGAAATAGAAGTATGAATTCTAGTGCTTATGCATGACTGGTTAAAAGTTTTATCTAGAATCTTGCTATTTACAAACGATCACTCTATAGCATTTTCACATTTAGTCATTTCCATGTGCATGAAGTTGATTTCATGCATAATTTTTATTATATAGCACAAGAACTCTAACATTACCATAAAATATGGTATCCATATTTTAAAGATATATTTATTTCTATTTTGTGTTTATGTGTTTTGCATGTGTATTGCATGTGTATTATGTGTAATGCCTGGTGCCTTAGGAATCAGATTCTCTAAAACCAGAGTTTCAGACAGTTGTAAGACACTATATGTGAGATGGTGATATAACAGAGTAGACAGAGTCTCTTCAAGAACATCAAAACTTTTAATTGATGAGCCATCACTCCTGCCACCATTAACTATACTTTGAAAATATATACATGACAACATGAACCAATTTACCATAGATTAGTTGACTATTTTATTTGTGAGTTTTTCACCCTGAAAATTTACCATTGATTTATGAATTTTTACCTTTAAAAATAAGTGTCCATAGCATTGTTATGCTAAAATCTTATTCTATAAATCAATATGGTGCAAGTATATTGATCAGAAAATAACGATGTATTCTCTCTATAGGTAAATTAGAATTACCCATTTTAATATTCAAAACATTCACTTGATTCTATTATGCATATAACTTTTTTCTTGCTATCTGATTTTTATTCAGTAGTCCTGTATGCTGAAACTTAGGTCTTATCTTAATCATGCTTTAACACAAAATCTCTTATACTATGAGAATTCAGAATAACAAAAGTAAAATAATTGGAATAATTATCCCTTCCAAGCCCTTAGTTTAAAAAAATATCACCTACCGATGAGTTCTCTAGTTTAGTCATACTTCACGATCTTTCTCTGCTGCCCACGGCTTGATTAAAACACAAGAATGTAATTATCTATTAATTTGGAGTCTCAGCTGATTAAAATAGAAAGAACCTGTGCAGGTCATAGGTTATCACAGTGCATAATTAATTGTCCAACATCATCTTAATCAACATCTCTTCAGTTTGAGCATCCTGCATTTCTTGGACAGGAGGGAGGAGGAGAGACGGGCAATTTAATCAACTATGCCTGAGTTGTCAGAAATGGATTTGGGGAGGCGGCAATTGCTAGTTATTAGAGCAAGAGCCCAAGTGTTTCAGCCTACAGCGACAGGCTGTGCATTATCAAGTTTGTAAGATACAAAGTGCATTATTGAACACAAGGCTTTGACACGAGGCTCCGTGCCACATGATTAATAAATGGAAGTATCAGATCTTGGAAGAAAAGCTATGCACACACGAATGTAATCCAGCCTCTTATAAATCACTAGCCCTCAAGAAGTCATTGATTTCCTCCAATGGTAGATTTGCTGTGCTATAAGCAGTGCGTGTTAAAATATAGAATCTGTCCTTTCCCCAAACAATCACAATAATGTGACCTGGCATGCTCTTATAAAGATGCAATAGGTCAAATCTAACAATAACTCACAAGGTATGTTTCCAGGAATGTCTGTCCTTGGAAAGTCAGACATTGTTGGAAATTATGCTGTGCTCTAAAGCATAACACACATTTTCCACAGTGAGGCAGAAAATTGTTGTGTGTTTTCACCATACTTAGCAGCATAGCTTTTTGCTAACAGAGAAACTAGCATCCTTTGTTACGGATGTAGAATCTGAGATTCTCCTTTGCTAGGGAATCATTGTACGTTCTTTCTGCTCGACTCTTTAGCCTCTTCTTTTTGGTTCTTTAATTTCACAATGTGCTAAAAAAGAACATGAGCTAGAGCCTGAATTCCAGAGTCCAAAAAGTTTGAAGGACATTTTTTTTCCTGAGGCAAATGGTTGGTTTTCCCTTTTCCTTTCTTCGATCTGACACTTTTCCTTAATATTTTTTATTTAAAAATTTATGCAATATATTTCTACAATGTTTCTTCTTCCTTAATTCCTCACAGAACATTCTCAACTCTCTACCCAAAGTTATGTACTTTATGTTTTTTATTTCTCTTTAAAAAGTAATAAATACACGAATAAACAAATAAATAATAAAAATTAAAAAGTTAAAATGCCAAGACTAAACAAAAAGGCCACAAAATAAACCACTGATTTTGTTTTGGTTTACCCACTACTTCTGGGCCTGAGGTCTGCCCTGGACTGTGGTGACAGTCCACTGACAGGAACCGATTTTCCTTTTGCTCGCAGATTCCAAGTAATTTTTGGTTAGGAGTGGGATCCTGTGTCTACTTTCTCCTCTCAGTTTTGTGAACCCATCTAACTTGAACATGCGAAAATTTTGTGTGTGCATATATAGTCTCTGTGGGTTCACATAAGTATCAGCCCTGTTTTGTCCGAATTCTTCTATTTCCTAGGAGTCGTCACATCTAGCTCTTATAAACTTTCTGTATAGATCTCTGAGTCTTGAGGGGGAGAGGATTGATGAAGATATCCCATTTAGCAAAGCATAAGAGTGTGTGTGTGTGTGTGTGTGTGTGTGTGTGTGTGTGTGTGTGTGTGTGTGTGCAGGGATATCTACTGGAGCATGGCTATCCTCAAGGAGTTCACTCTTGAAGAAATCTTACTCTTCCTCAGCCTTATGCGCTCACCCCTATCCATGGCAGGTCTTTGAGTCACTTGATCTTGTGCAGGCCAACTATATGCTATCACAAATTATTGTGAATTGATTTGTGCATTATCTCAGTCAAGTCTAGAAAATACTGCTTACAGCATTCACCATTAACTGCCTTTACTTTATAATCTTTCCCTGATATTCTTCAGTGATAATCCCTGATATCTGTGAGGAAGTTATTTTTAGAAAGTATATATAGAAAATGCAGTTTCCAGATAGTTCCTGAGCCTTTAACCCATGCGCTGCGTACTTCAACTAATCTGAAATCTCAAGAAATGCGACTTCTAGCTGTTCATATATCAAACTGAGGGAATAGTTTTAGTAGAGGTCCATTGAATTTTGACTAATATCCTCAACTCTGAATTAATGTTATTATTTGTCCATGTTTCAAAGACATATTAAACTACTGACTACTGTTAAAGTTCTAGTTTCCATTTGTAACAGGGATTATGATTTCATACAAAAAATTATTGTGATTGATGTTATTTTTATTATTTCTGATTTTATTACATGTTTATTTTGGAGGTTAAAGTAAAAAATACATATAATACAAATTATGACCAATAAGGATGATAGATCATACCATTTATTGAAGTCTCCATAAGATGTCTTTGGAAAGTAATTACTTCTACATAGATCAGCATATCTTTCTTCTCAGAGAGATTTGAAGGAAAACCTGTCTCATGCTTTGTAGTAAATTGGTTTTAGAAAATTTATTGGTCTACAAGGAAGGTGATACTGTATTTCCATCCATTGACATGAAGAACAATTTTTCTAAAATAGAAAAAAATGGTATCCAATTTTTTATAAATATTTATAATTATGTCTATAGATTTTTCAGTGCCCATCACTTTTCACAGAAACTTCTTTATGCAGTGGATAACAGTTATTGCAGATAGTCATTATTGTTCAAAGTACTGGAAATAAGGGATTATGAGCATCCAGCTATAGATAGAACATCTATATCAATCCTCCACTTCCCACAACACCCAGGGAAAATCCATGAGGAGGGGATGAAAAGAACAGAAGAGTCAGATAATGAGAAGGAGTACTCTGAATGCTGGCCTCTGGAAATAGCATGATTACAACATATATGAGGTCACAGCAGTTATACTTATCTATGTAACACCTATACAAGATCAAGCCAGCTCAAAATGTTAACATGTATTAAAGAGCGAATCACAAAGTTCCACCTATAGGTAAGGAGTTACTAGAAGCTGAAGGCCACTGGGAATAGGGAAAGTGTGGCCAATGATAGGCTCGCCATGTGCAAGTAGATGAAACCATGCCATTGAGAAAATGAGCAACATTGATCAGACTTAGTAGGCTAATTAAATAAATGTACAGGAGGATGTGAAGTTGGGAGTGTGATGTGATGGAATAGTCTTAGAGGGAATTGGAAGAACGAAAGGAGAGATAATCAAGATATATGGAATATTATATTTTTACAAATAATAAAATGATGTATAATATTATATATAATATATAATATAAATTATATATATAAGTTATAGTTATATACACACATATATGGCATGTTTAGAAATTTTAAGAAATAGAAAGAAGCCTGGTTTAAGCATCCATAATAGATGGAAAATTCAAAGAATAGACAACACTTACCATGAGACTACTAAGTGTGAGGACCTTATCACTCAAGATGATAAACAAGCATGGGTCACTTGGCTCTATTGCTCTGAGCCAAGAAAACAATGTATACTGTTGTTAAAGGATTCAGATGTAGAATGCCTTCTATCATGTTGAAAACTTCCACACATTTAAATGTAAGCCTTCACTCATGTTAAACAAAGACTATTGTATTAACACCTGAATGAGTGCTACCTTGTGTCATGACAATCTGAGATATGGAAACTACTTTTGTGTTACCAAGAGTACTTCTGTAGTTGGTATAAAATGTTTGGGTCTCAGTTTCTATTTTCCAAAACTGAAAGGTATTGTTTTTTAGAACTTAAGTTTCCAGTGTCTTCAATTACCTTATCATTTATTCAGCAGACATATAACTTTCTACTGGCTAACCAAAACTAAATATTCTTACCCCACATGAATGAATATATAAAGTGTCAAGATTCTATCCCCCAAAACAAAATCACATCACATACTCAGAAAATTTTCAGTAAATTAACATCTTTAATATCTGCATCAAGGACCTGCCTCAGCTTGGAAAGGGTTTCTGAGGAAGGGGTATTTGAAAGCAGCAAAGGATGACTGAAAGTCACTCTTGAAGTACAAGATGAGAAGCCATGTTTTCTGCTCAAAATAGCTCTCCAAATATCTCTTCAGAGCTCAGATCTTGCAGACCAAAACCAACTCTTCTTTTTCATATTACTTTAAAAGTTCACCCCAGGTTCCCTTTTGATTATCCAATTAATCAGCATTTTATGACTTTCCTTTTTGATTCTTAGAAAAGACAGTGAGAACATAGCATTGAAGAGATCTGCCTGCCTTTGTAAGCACAGACAATAAGCTATCTTGGTGGAATCTGGCTCTGAGATCACCATTCCCACCCAGCCTGGGCCTAAACTAGCTCATTCCAGGTTGCCTTTGAACTCAGGAATCTGCCAGGCTTCATAAGCACAAACAATAAACTTAGCTGGGTGGGATCTTAACTTATGATCACCACTCTCTAAACATTTTTTATCTCCTTCCTTAGTATCTTTCTGACAAATTAGCTGGCAGTACAGCTGCTTTTGTACTTTTAGGTCCATGAAATCCCTGATACAATTGATATTGTAGCCTTCTATGTTATATAGTTGAGAAATTATACATTCTAGAACTCATATTTTTAAGAGTTCTTTCCCACAGCCTTAAACGCTATCCTGAATGTCACAGCATTCACAATTTTACTAAGCACATAAGATACACCCTTGCCTTACAGATTAGTGCTGTCTCTGATTATACTGGAGTCGTTAACCTTGGCCAAAAGGACATTCCTCGATGATCTTGGCAGGGAGAATATTTCCCTAAAGAGGAACATAATTAAATTATGTACAATATTATGCAAACATGCCCCATGCCCACAGCAACTGTCAGCACTTGTGGAGGTCTATGCCCTGCTCCCTCTGCTCAAGGGGTAGGAACTGTGTCACACCATCCCTTCTGCATGGCAGGATTTGGCAAAACTTCATTTGGGCAGGAAGTTGTTCATGCCTTTGATCCCAGCATCCCTGCCCTTGGGAGGTAGAGACACACAGATCTCTGAGTTGAAGGCCATCCTGGTCTACAGAGCTAGTTTCAAGGCCACATAGAGAAACAAGTCTCAAAACAAAAAGCAAAACAAAAACAAAAAGCAAATACAACAAACAAGAAAAACAAACCAAACAAACCAATGAAAACAAAACAAAACAAAAAAGTCACAAATCAAAACACACACACACACACACACACACACACACACACACACACACACACACACACACACAAACACACAAAACCAAAGGAAAAAACCTAAGTTTAGTCTTACGAAGTAATAAATCTTGCTTTGATTCCTTTTCTGTAGCTGTGTGGACTTTGAAATGTCATTCTGTGGGTTTTATTTTTTTTCCCAGAATTTTATGAGTAATCTCTCATTACTATTTCCTAAATTTAGTAGAAAAATTAAATCTGAAATGTGGCAAGGAATTTACAACAATGTCATTTTTCTTCCTAAATTTTCAACAACACTATGACCCTTTTCATAGTAACTAATTTTTAAATGATCTTAATTAGGTCAAAGTTCAAATTATAATTGCTTGTATGTGTCATTGAAAATCCAGGAAGCTATAGTTGGTATTTTAAGTGAAATATATATTTAGCTAGCTTGTATCAAAACACTAAAATCTGGTTCTTTATTTACGTATGGTACCCAATTTGGGGCTCAAATTCATGACCCTGAGATTAAAAGTCTCATGCTCTGCCAATGAAGAACCTTCACTCGATTTTCAGGTCCTCCCTCTCACTCTCCAAACCCCAATCACCAACCCTTCAACTTAGCCCTTCATCAACCATTCAACTTTAAAATGGGGAGCAATGTTAACACAACAACACTGGTATACTTGAGAACCCACTCGTGTGAATGGCACCAGATCCTGCGGCTCAGAATTCATCATATGTATACATAACACCAGACCAATCCCCAATAGTTATCATTACATTACTTTGATTCTCCCCAGCATTTCTCAGATTCTATGACTGTGAGTGATTTAAAACTTTTTCCCTTCTTCTCTCTCAATGTTTTCCATAAGTATATGCTTCTGAAAACTGTCTAAACCAAGTATGTTCTCCCACGATATTTTAAAGATAAGCATAACCACACACTAATCTAGCAGCTGATCTTGGGAAAGGAGCTGAGAGTCCAAATGGAAGGCGTAAATTAAATAAGAAAAGGATGAAATGGTACCTCAGAGGCTAGAATCCGACAAGTGCTATAGAATTGCATCCTTCCCTGCTTCACGGTGCACACTGTGATTAATAAATCAATCACTTTAAATCATGGATTTTATATGTGTCTTTTACTATAAGCTATAAGCTAAATTAGGACACAAACTGTGATCCTTGATTTATCACTTCATTCCTTTCCTCTGAGAATAGAAGTGTCTAGGATATGGTTGGCATCTGTGAATTCAGATTGATTTAATGAGCAAAACGAGATAAGAGTTTAGTGATCGAAAAACAAATGACACAGGATGCTTACTTTTCCCTCACAGGAGTTGGCATCTACACATCTTCACTATCCATTTCCTCAGCCAGTTTTCTAAATAATATCAAGATGGGCCACTATGAGCCCTGGAAAAGACAGCTAAGAAAAGACCACAAACGTGGGGATACAGGAGACTATCCATTATGTTTAGCACTAGGTAAAATCTAGTTTGTCTTTAAAATAAAGCATCATTAAGTTTAGATTGGCCTGGGTTGGGAAATCTCTGCCTGCACGCCGAACGCAATCCCCTCAGGTCTATTGTAAGAGTGAAATTCAACAATGCCTATAAAGCACAGTTGAACTAAAAAACAGCAATCCATCTCTTTGGTTTTTATTCCTCTGCTTGTTTCTCGTATTTTTATTTACCCACTTAAAAGATTTATTTATACCTTTTTGTGGTATGCTTGTGACTGAGTACATGAAATGTGCATCGTGTGCAAGCATTACCCACAGCAGGCAGAAGAGGGTGCTGGGTATTTTGAAATGGCAGCATATCAAAGATGAGCATATAATTTTCTATCCATGGTGGACTTGTTTCTCTCATTGTATTATTTTTGGCACAGACCTGCCTGTTATTAACTGGGGAATTCCAGGTCCTATCCATGTATACTTTATACCAGCTGGAAACTGCCTTCACTTCATTTTCATATTACTAAAAATCTTCTGATAGAGTTTAAAATATGGAATAATCTACATCAAATATATTCAGACATGCGGAGTGATTCTAGTCACAATAAAGGTAAGTATGATTGTTTGAATATGTAATGGCCTATATAGACCCCTGTGTTTGAAGGATTAGCCCACAGCTGGTGGACTTGCTCAGGAAGGATGGGAAGTAGAGAAGTTAGAGAAGTCTGTCCCTGGGATAGGTTTTGAGGTTTTACAAGCCCAGATCCTTTCCAATTTGCTTCTTCTCTGTCTGCCTCCTATTTGCAACAAGGAAGCAAACTCTAATCATTTTTCCCTCAGCATGCCTACCTGTCTACTATCACATCTTTTGCCATGACGGTCTCGGAACTTTGCAACTGTTAGTCACAAATTAAGTGTTTTTCTTTGTAAATAACCTTGGTCATGGTGAGTTGTGAGGAAAACAGAAATATAACTGAGGCATACCCTATTCATCTTTATGCAGGTAAGAAACAACTTCTCTGGAGGCTGGTATGAATGGACTGTAGTACAGCCTTCTGTGTTTGTAGATATTGCCATAAGTGAATATGAATCTGGTCTACCATTGACACTTGTGAGTGGACTAGAACAGTGTGTTGTATTCCCTCATCTCTCTACAAGGAGGAAACACTTATCACAAATTAAATATCATTGTTTAAAAGCTTTTAAAATACATTCTTCCAGTCTTCTTCAATAGAGGAAAAATCAAACCTAAAATTAGTCATTGTAAATTAACACAATCATTAATACATGAAAATGTGCAAAAATATTGACGTACTATTGTGCCAATGTTTATTTCACATGCTAAAAATGTTATTATATATACATTACATTTTCCTTTTTGTAGTACTCTCTCATGCTCAGATGTTGCATTTTTATTGGCAATGTATGGTCACTGCTAATTTGCCTTGAACTTTCATAGGAAGACTGTGGTATTGAAGAACATTTGGGAATTGTCACCAGGACATCCCGTGAAGGACATCTGACTTAAAAATCAGGGCTTCAGATTAGAAAAGCAGTTTTACTTCTGACCCACAGTTTTCCAGACATTTACCAATATGGGGGCTGGGCAACTAGTGGCACCTTGTTGTCAGCTTTACTCTGCACCTGGCCTTTCACCTTTCATGGATGTAGAGCAGGGGTAAACGATGAGGGTTGTTAGCATCTGTGATGTCTGAGCTAGACTGTTAGAGAACTACTGTTCTAATAGCCTTTCAGGATTGTTAAAACCCATGCCTCTAGCACTTTATCTTCAGGATGAGATAGAAACATAGAGACATAGCTCATTATATTTCAGGACCAAAAGAAAGCTATGCGAATTGTTGTGCATATCACCTATATTGCAGAAATATACTCAGAACCTGTGTTTCTTTTCTCATCTTCTGTAGGGTTTTTGTTGTTTTTTTGTTTGTTTCTTTGTTTGTTTACCAGTCAATGAGAATAACTGTGAAAAGCCTTATAGTTCTTAATATCCAGACGCTGGTTTTGTTCTGTGCTCTTAACTCACTAAAAGATAGGACTTGTTGCAACCTGAAAAATGTAAAGTCAGAAAGTTGACTGGTGCCAAAGTTGGAGCGAGGTTTCTTATAAGTACTGTGTCTCTCAGCCTACTGCCCTTCTGTCTCTGTACATATTCCTTAAAGGGCTTTTTAGAATACTAAATAGAAACATGCATTCTTATGAGCACAAATAAGACAGGCAGTGATGTTTCAATGAATGGAAGCTGCTGTTGTGACGTACATCATCATTTTTATCTATAACTCAAGTTTTCACAGCCAAGTCAGACATGTAATCGTAAATCCAGGCAATTCTAAGCATTGTCACACCTTCAGAGTTAGAAAGAGGACTGACAACATATTTTGACACTCAAAATTAAAACCTTAGAGAATTAAATTCTAATAAGAAAAAAGATGAGTGATTATGGCAACCTAGAATGTTCTTCTTTAAAAAAACAAACAGAAGAAAGCTAGCATGAAATTCAATCAAAAAGGAAAATAAGTTCACTAATTATTCAACTATGAATGAAGTGCCATGTAACCTTTAGAGTAGAAATTTGCCTTGTACAAAAAACACACACACACACACACACACACACACACAAAACAATTATTTGTTTAATGATTTCTTTGGAATTCATTGAAATTTTCTGAACTAATTAGCAATTAGTATTCTTTCCAAATTTAGAAGAGAAAATACGCGTTTAAAATAAAATATATTTCTTTATTTTTAATTAAAAATAAATATTCATTCTGTGTAGAGACAGACAAATACTAAGCCTAAATTTAATTAAAAGTTATATTAATGCATTTTTCTAGTACTAGACGGGCTTTGAAAAAATAACTCTGAATTTTAAGTAGACAAACTAAATGACACATGCTATTATTCTTTTTGTGATAAGGTATATTGGTTTACTGCCTGGAAATAATTTATGATGTATTACTTTTTATCTCCATTGGTTAGTTTGATTTGCAAATTGTCTTACCATGGAGCCTAGCTACTATCTGACAGTCTCCTAGAATTTTATTTTTTGCTGATGTCATCCTCGTTAGGTTTTATCTGGTTTTATCAGGCTTGTAAGATCACACACACACACACACACACACACACACACACACACACACACACCACCTAAGAAAACAAAACTTTGTCTACATTTGATATGGATTTCATTTGGTATGATTTATCCAAGGGGAGTATAACAGACAGATGGCAAATTCAGAGTATTAATCTGATAATCAAGAAGGTTTGCCTGCTTTGTTTCTCTTACACTGGCATGACTTGCTTGGTAGTACGTTGTGTACCTCGAAATCTCAGGACATTCATTTGGACTCTGATAGTATCCTCTCCTAAATTGCCTGCAGTCATGAAGGCTTAAAGTTCAACTTTACATTAGAAGATGTGGTAACAGTCTTAAACTGCTAAGCAGCACATTTTTTTCTGACGTAATAGTTTGAACAACTGAAATAACTCATGTAGCATGAGACAAAGACAGAGCAAACCCCAGTCCCAAGTAAAATAAAAAGAAGAATAAGCAAATTTTAAAAACTAACATTATCCATCTCAGTTGATCAATTGACTTCTGTCATTTCACAAGGAGAAATGATCTTTCTACATAATTCTGCAGAAAAGACTAGCAATTTAATGTATCAGCAACTTGATGAGATAAGCTATAACCCTTGAATAATCACCCTGTCACCAGGCCCCTTGATGCTAGAATGCAAGAAATATTAACACGGATTTAATTTTCACATTATAATTCTTGTTTGAAATGTTTTACCATTTCATTCTATCAATTTGAAAAGATGAATATTTACTACAATCTACTTTATCTTGAAATTCAATACTCTATGTTCTGGGGGTATTACAATTTGCTTGTACTTGCCGTGTTCTGAGAAAGACATAGATTAAATCCTTGATGTGTGCCATTAAACATTATGAAAGTGGCTAATAATCCTGATAGAGAAGAATACCCAGTTATGATCTGTTATGAAGAAGGAACACTAACTTACACACACAATGTAATTGTTACAGAATGCCTGGGGAAAATACAAACATGTGCTTCCGATTTGGAACCATTTAGGAAGATATGACTGTGTACTTTTACCGTCACTGGATTATAGCTGGGTCTTCTTGGGAATGACAGGGGCAGACCGACGGTAGAGCCTCTAGAAGACAGCATGGGGAGAGATGAAGTCAATGACATGACTTATCTTTCTGCCTCTCTGAGTCAATTACTTCCTATGTATACCTTCCTTACACCTTTTGTTTCACTTTACTTGTCTGCATGTGTTTCTATACTTATTCATCTTGGGACTGACAAACAGGTAATCCTTACTAAACATACGATAGATATATGTTGAGTGAATAGAACATGAATGAACATACCAGAAGTGCAGAAGTCTCTCTGAGAATAGTGCCCCTTTAAATTCTAATTGTATGTCTCTTGGTGAATTAAACTGCAGAATGGTGACTTTAATCCTTTTGCTTCAGTTTCATTACTCATCAAATTATGTTGATGCCTCTCTCTGGGTTTTGTTCTCAACATAAAACGGGGTATAACTTATAAGCATCTTTGGACAGAATCCAGTATTTAATGGACATACATAACTGGGGATATCTCCTTTAGATTGGTCTACACAATAACAGAACCTGTCAACATTTTATAATGTATTGTGCCAGTTTATATTATATGGCTGTTATATATGCCATAGGGAGAAAGGAGTTTACGTGGCTTACATGTCCTTGATACAGGCTGTCATGGAGGTTAAAAAGACATAGCAAGATTCCATGAGGGCGGCAGATCTTCCTGGCTGCTGAGGCTGTGGAGAGCTCATAGGCAACACCCCGCGAGCAAACCTGAGCCTGGGGACCACAGGTAAGACAAACTTTTCTGCTACAAACGACTTGCCTGGTGATCTCGGGTCACACAGAGGCGGAGTTCCTCTGGGGCCGGACACTTCCGGTGTTTGGCCAGAGTCCCGGACCAGCGGAGGATCCCTGCCTTCAGCAGCTCTCTGCTCCCAGCCCCCCTGGAGGGGAGTTCTCGCCGCCTGGTCGGGCGGGCACTCCTGAGGCAGCAGAGCGGAGGAGACCACCAACGCCGCCCACCTCTGCCCACATCCCTGGCCCAGGAGGATACTGTATACGGCCTCTGGGTACCCGTAGAGGAGGGCCCAGGAGCAGCAGATCCACTGAGTCTGAGACACCGCACCTGAAGGGACCGACCGGATAAACAGTTCTCTGCACCCAAATCCCGTGGGAGGGAGAGCTAAACCTTCAGAGAGGCGGACACGCCTAGGAAACCAGAAGAGACTGCACGCTGCACACAGTACTGACCCCAGAGGAAAACAAAAGCTATCTGGAACCCTGGTGCACGGAACCTCCCGGAAGGGGCGGCGCAGATCTTCCTGGCTGCTGAGGCCATGGAGAGCTCATAGGCAACACCCCGCGAGCAAACCTGAACCTGGGGACCACAGGTAAGACAAACTTTTCTGCTACAAACGACTTGCCTGGTGAACTCAAGACACAGGCTCACAGGAACAGCTGAAGACCTGTAGAGAAGAAAAACTACGCGCCTGAAAGCAGAACACTGTGTCCCCATAACTGGCTGAAAGAAAACAGGAAAACAGGTCTACAGCACTCCTGAAACACAGGCTTATAAGACAGTCTAGCCACTGTCAGAACTAGCAGAACAAAGTAACACTAGAGATAATCTGATGGCGAGAGGCAAGCGCAGGAACCCAAGCAACAGAAACCAAGACTACATGGCATCATCGGAGCCCAATTCTCCCACCAAAGCAAACACGGAATATCCAAACACACCAGAAAAGCAAGATCTAGTTTCAAAATCATATTTGATCATGATGTTGGAGGACTTCAAGAAAGACATGAAGAACTCCCTTAGAGAAACACAGGAAAACATAAATAAACAAGTAGAAGCCCATAGAGAGGAGTCACAAAAATCCCTAAAAGAATTCCAGGAAAACATAAATAAACAAGTAGAAGCCCATAGAGAGGAGTCACAAAAATCCCTGAAAAGAATTCCAGGAAAACACAATCAAACAGTTGAAGGAATTAAAAATGGAAATAGAAGCAATCAAGAAAGAACACATGGAAACAACCCTGGATATAGAAAACCAAAAGAAGAGACAAGGAGCTGTAGATACAAGCTTCACCAACAGAATACAAGAGATGGAAGAGAGAATCTCAGGAGCAGAAGATTCCATAGAAATCATTGACTCAACTGTCAAAGATAATGTAAAGCAGCAAAAGCTACTGGTCCAAAACATACAGGAAATCCAGGACTCAATGAGAAGATCAAACCTAAGGATAATAGGTATAGAAGAGAGTGAAGACTCCCAGCTCAAAGGACCAGTAAATATCTTCAACAAAATCATAGAAGAAAACTTCCCTAACCTAAAAAAAGAGATACCCATAGGCATACAAGAAGCCTACAGAACTCCAAATAGATTGGACCAGAAAAGAAACACCTCCCGTCACATAATAGTCAAAACACCAAACGCACAAAAATAAAGAAAGAATATTAAAAGCAGTAAGGAAAAGGTCAAGTAACATATAAAGGCAGACCTATCAGAATCACACCAGACTTTTCGCCAGAAACTATGAAGGCCAGAAGATCCTGGACTGATGTCATACAGACCCTAAGAGAACACAAATGCCAGCCCAGGTTACTGTATCCTGCAAAACTCTCAATCAACATAGATGGAGAAACCAAGATATTCCATGACAAAACCAAATTTACACAATATCTTTCTACAAATCCAGCACTACAAAGGATAATAAATGGTAAAGCCCAACATAAGGAGGCAAGCTATACCCTAGAAGAAGCAAGAAACTAATCGTCTTGGCAACAAAACAAAGAGAAGAAAAGCACACAAACATAACCTCACATCCAAATATGAATATAACAGGAAGCAATAATCACTATTCCTTAATATCTCTCAACATCAATGGCCTCAACTCTCCAATAAAAAAGACATAGATTAACAAACTGATATAATGAGGACCCTGCATTCTGCTGCCTACAGGAAACACACCTCAGAGACAAAGACAGACACTACCTCAGAGTGAAAGGCTGGAAAACAACTTTCCAAGCAAATGGTCAGAAGAAGCAAGCTGGAGTAGCCATTCTAATATCAGATAAAATCAATTTTCAACTAAAAAGTCATCAAAAAAGATAAGGAAGGACACTTCATATTCATCAAAGGAAAAATCCACCAAGATGAACTCTCAATCCTAAATATCTATGCCCCCAAATACAAGGGCACCTACATACGTAAAAGAAACCTTACTAAAGCTCAAAACACACATTGCACCTCACACAATAATAGTAGGAGATTTCAACACCCCACTCTCATCAATGGACAGATCATGGAAACAGAAATTAAACAGAGACGTAGACAGACTAAGAGAAGTCATGAGCCAAATGGACTTAACGGATATTTATAGAACGTTCTACCCTAAAGCAAAAGGATATACCTTCTTCTCAGCTCCTCATGGTACTTTCTCCAAAATTGACCATATAATTGGTCAAAAAACGGGCCTCAACAGGTACAGAAAGATAGAAATAATCCCATGCGTGCTATCGGACCACCATGGCCTAAAACTGGTCTTCTATAACAATAAGGGAAGAATGCCCACATATACGTGGAAATTGAACAATGCTCTACTCAATGATAACCTGGTCAAGGAAGAAATAAAGAAAGAAATTAAAGACTTCTTAGAATTTAATGAAAATGAAGATACAACATACCCAAACTTATGGGACACAATGAAAGCTGTGCTAAGAGGAAAACTCATAGCGCTGAGTGCCTGCAGAAAGAAACAGGAAAGAGCATATGTCAGCAGCTTGACAGCACACCTAAAAACTCTAGAACAAAAAGAAGCAAATACACCCAGGAGGAGTAGAAGGCAGGAAATAATCAAACTCAGAGCCGAAATCAACCAAGTAGAAACAAAAAGGACCATAGAAAGAATCAACAGAACCAAAAGTTGGTTCTTTGAGAAAATCAACAAGATAGATAAACCCTTAGCCAGACTAATGAGAGGACACAGAGAGTGTGTCCAAATTAACAAAATCAGAAATGAAAAGGGAGACATAACTACAGATTCAGAGGAAATTCAAAAAATCATCAGATCTTACTATAAAAGCCTATATTCAACAAAACTTGAAAATCTGCAGGAAATGGACAATTTCCTAGACAGATACCAGGTACCGTTAAATCAGGAACAGATAAACCAGTTAAACAACCCCATAACTCCTAAGGAAATAGAAGAAGTCATTAAAGGTCTCCCAACCAAAAAGAGCCCAGGTCCAGATGGGTTTAGTGCAGAATTCTATCAGACCTTCATAGAAGACCTCGTACCAATATTATCCAAACTATTCCACAAAATTGAAACAGATGGAGCACTACCGAATTCCTTCTATGAAGCCACAATTACTCTTATACCTAAACCACACAAAGACCCAACAAAGAAAGAGAACTTCAGACCAATTTCCCTTATGAATATCGATGCAAAAATACTCAATAAAATTCTGGCAAACCGAATCCAAGAGCACATCAAAACAATCATTCACCATGATCAAGTAGGCTTCATCCCAGGCATGCAGGGATGGTTCAATATACGGAAAACCATCAACGTTATCCATTATATAAACAAACTGAAAGAACAAAACCACATGATCATTTCATTAGATGCTGAGAAAGCATTTGACAAAATTCAACACCCCTTCATGATAAAAGTCCTGGAAAGAATAGGAATTCAAGGCCCATACCTAAACATAGTAAAAGCCATATACAGCAAACCAGTTGCTAACATTAAACTAAATGGAGAGAAACTTGAAGCAATCCCACTAAAATCAGGGACTAGACAAGGCTGCCCACTCTCTCCCTACTTATTCAATATAGTTCTTGAAGTTCTAGCCAGAGCAATCAGACAACAAAAGGAGATCAAGGGGATACAGATCGGAAAAGAAGAAGTCAAGATATCACTATTTGCAGATGATATGATAGTATATTTAAGTGATCCCAAAAGTTCCACCAGAGAACTACTAAAGCTGATAAACAACTTCAGCAAAGTGGCTGGGTATAAAATTAACTCAAATAAATCAGTAGCCTTCCTCTACACAAAAGAGAAACAGGCCGAGAAAGAAATTAGGGAAATGACACCCTTCATAATAGATCCAAATAATATAAAGTACCACGGTATGACTTTAACCAAGCAAGGAAAGATCTGTACAATAAGAACTTCAAGACTCTGAAGAAAGAAATTGAAGAAGATCTCAGAAGATGGAAAGATCTCCCATGCTCATGGATTGGCAGGATTAATATAGTAAAATGGCCATTCTACCAAAAGCGATCTACAGATTCAATGCAATCCCCATCAAAATACCAATCCAATTCTTCAAAGAGTTAGACAGAACAATTTGCAAATTCATCTGGAATAACAAAAAACCCAGGATAGCTAAAACTATCCTCAACAATAAAAGGACTTCAGGGGGAATCACTATCCCAGATGTCAAGCAGTATTACAGAGCAATAGTGATAAAAACTGCATGGTATTGGTACAGAGACAGACAGATAGACCAATGGAACAGAATTGAAGACCCAGAAATGAACCCACACACCTATGGGCACTTGATTTTTGACAAAGGAGCCAAAACCATCCAATGGAAAAAGATAGCATTTTCAGCAAATGGTGCTGGTTCAACTGGAGGTCAACATGTAGAAGAATGCAGATCGATCCATGCTTATCACCCTGTACAAAGCTTAAGTCCAAGTGGATCAAGGACCTCCACATCAAACCAGATACACTCAAACTAATAGAAGAAAAACTAGGGAAGCATTTGGAACACATGGGCACTGGAAAAAATTTCCTGAACAAAACACCCATGGCTTATGCTCTAAGATCAAGAATCGACAAATGGGATCTCATAAAACTGCAAAGCTTCTGTAAGGCAAAGGACACTGTGGTTAGGACAAAACGGCAACCAACAGATTGGGAAAAAGATCTTTTACCAATCCTACAACAGATAGAGGGCTTATATCCAAAAAATATACAAAGAACTGAAGAAGTTAGACAGCAGGGAGGCAAATAACCCTATTAAAAAATGGGGTTCAGAGCTAAACAGAGAATTCACAGCTGAGGAATGCCGAATGGCTGAGAAACACCTAAAGAAATGTTCAACATCGTTAGTCATAAGGGAAATGCAAATCAAAACAACCCTGAGATTTCACCTCACACCAGTGAGAATGGCTAAGATCAAAAACTCAGGTGACAGCAAATACTGGCGAGGATGTGGAGAAAGGGGAACACTCCTCCATTGTTGGTGGGGTTGCAGACTGGTACAACCATTCTGGAAATCAGTCTGGAGGTTCCTCAGAAAATTGGACATTGAACTGCCTGAGGATCCAGCTATACCTCTCCTGGGCATATACCCAAAAGATGCCCCAACATATAAAAAGACACGTGCTCCACTATGTTCATCGTAGCCTTATTTATAATAGCCAGAAGCTGGAAAGAACCCAGATGCCCTTCAACAGAGGAATGGATACAGAAAATGTGGTACATCTACACAATGGAATATTACTCAGCTATCAAAAACAATGACTTTGTGAAATTCAGTAGGCAAATGGTTGAACTGGAAACTATCATCCTGAGTGAGCTAACCCAATCACAGAAAGACATACATGGTATGTACTCATTGATAAGTGGCTATTAGCCCAAATGCTTGAATTACCCTAGATGCCTAGAACAAATGAAACTCAAGACGGATGATCAAAATGTGAATGCAGATCGCCATGAGAGACACAGCCAGAATACAGCAAATACAGAGGCGATGCCAGCAGGAAACCACTGAACTGAGAACAGGACCCTGTTGAAGGAATCAGAGAAAGAACTGGAAGAGCTTGAAGGAGCTGAGACCCCATATGTACAGCAATGCCAACCAACCAGAGCTTCCAGGGACTAAGCCACTACCCAAAGACTATACATGGACTGACCCTGGACTCTGACCTTGTAAGTTGCAATGAATATCCTAGTAAGAGCACCAGTGGAAGGGGAAGCCCTGGGTCCTGCTAAGACTGAACCCCTAGTGAACTAGACTGTTGGGGAGAGGGCAGCAATGGGGGAGGGGGTGGGAGGGGAACACCCATAGGGAAGGGGAGGGGGAGGGGGATGTTTGCCCAGAAACAGGGAAAGGGAATAACACTCGAAATGTATATAAGAAATACTCAAGTTAATAATAAAAAAAAAAAAAGTAAAAAAAAAAAAACATAATAAAAGCAATATATAGCAAGCCTATAGCCAACATCAAATTATATGGAGAGAAACTTGAAGCAATCCCACTAAAATCAGGCAGAGACAAGTGTGCCAACTCCCCCTCTCTATTCAATATAATACTTGAAGTTCTCCTAGAGCAACCAAACAACGAAAGGAAATCAAGGGGATACAAATTGGAAAGGAAGAAGTCAAGATATCACTATTCTCAGATGATATGATAGTATATATATGCAACCTGAAAAATTGTACCAGAGAACGCCTACAGCTGCTAAACAGCTTCAGCAAAGCGGCAGAATATAAAATTAAACTCAAATAAGTCAGTAGCCTTTCTTTTCTACAAATGATAAATGAGCTGAGAAAGAAATTAGGGAAACAACACCCTTCACACTGGCCACAAATAATATAAAATACCTTAGTTGCAACTCTAACCAAGCAAGTGAAAGATCTGTGTGACAAGAACTTCAAGTCCCTGAAGACAGAAATTAAAGAAGACCTCAGAAGACGGAAAGATCTCCCATGCTCGTGGATTGGTAGAATTAGCATAATAAAAATGGCCATTTTACCAAAAGCAATCTACAAATTTAATGTAATCCCCATCAAAATTCCAACACAATTCTTCTCCTTCCTTCTTAATGGAATGTCTTCTCAAGTTCCCCACACCCGCCCCCTCTGATCTGCTGGTATCATAAAGAGCATTTTGCTGGCTCCTCCCTCTCTTCCTCACCCATCCACTCCGTAAATATCAGATTTTCTTTGAACTAGGCACTAAGATCCCCCTCCACTTTTACATCTAGTCATTCACTAAACAGATTTATTTCCATCTGCTCCCCATCCTGCCCAGGTCTGAAAGTAAACCTGCAAAACTTCCTGTCCGGTTCTCTCCGCCTAGTTTCACATTCATGTATCCTTGTTTCTATTTGGTTTCTGTGGTGGTTTGAAAATGCTTGGCCCAGGGAGTGACACTATTAGGAGGTGTGGCCTTGTTGGAGGAAGTAAGCTCCACCCAATATGGAAGAGTCTGTCTTCTAGCAGCCTTCAGATGAAGATGTAGAACTCTGAGCTCCTCCTGCACTATTCCTGCCTGGACACTTCTGCCTTGATGATAATGGACTGAACCTCTGAACCTGTAAGCTAGCCCCAATTAAACGTTGTCCCTGTTAGAGTTTCCTTGGTCATAGTGTCTGTTCACAGCAGTAAAACCCTAAGACAGTATCTCAACACGGAGATTCAAAATTGAATTTTTAGCACAACTCTGATCCCGAAGCCCACCTGCTTCTGTCTATTCCCTATATATTACTATCCCTGAAAATGTTTCTTTATATTTCCAGTGAGAATAACCATCAATCTGTATGTATTTTGTCTGACCCCTCCCCAATCTCATACTCTCAGAGCCTTGAATATTTTTCTTCTTGGATTGTTACACTAAGTTTGTCAGATATTGACATAATGTAAAGCAGGACAGAGGTAGTCCAGGATATGAAAAGGAGTCCCTTGATGTATACAAACTGGCAATCTTACCTTCACAAACAACAAGATAAAAGAATTGGAGAATAAGATACTATTTTAACATTTGCCTGAGATCCTGCAGGGCACAATGATCTTGAAACCTAAATGAGCAAACAAAATTTAGAAGTTGCCTGGTAACCAACAGATTGGGAAAAGATCTTTACCAATCCTACAACAGATAGAGGCCTTATATCCAAAATATACAAAGAACTCAAAAAGTTAGACCGCAGGGAGACAAATAACCCTATTAAAAAATGGGGTTCAGAGCTAAACAAAGAATTCACAGCTGAGGAATGCCGAATGGCTGAGAAACACCTAAAGAAATGTTCAACATCTTTAGTCATCAGGGAAATGCAAATCAAAACAACCCTGAGATTTCACCTCACACCAGTGAGAATGGCTAAGATCAAAAACTCAGGTGACAGCAAATGCTGGCAAGGATGCGGAGAAAGAGGAACACTCCTCCATTGTTGGTGGGGTTGCAGACTGGTACAACCATTCTGGAAATCAGTCTGGAGGTTCCTCAGAAAATTGGACATTGAACTGCCTGAGGATCCAGCTATACCTCTCTTGGGCATATACCCAAAAGATGCCCCAACATATAAAAAAGACACGTGCTCCACTATGTTCATCACAGCCTTATTTATAATAGCCAGAAGCTGGAAAGAACCCAGATGCCCTTCAACAGAGGAATGGATACAGAAAATGTGGTACATCTACACAATGGAATATTACTCAGCTATCAATAACAACGACTTTATGAAATTCGTAGGCAAATGGTTGGAACTGGAAAATATCATCCTGAGTGAGCTAACCCAATCACAGAAAGACATACATGGTATGCACTCATTAATAAGTGGCTATTAGCCCAAATGCTTGAATTACCCTAGATGCCTAGAACAGATGAAACTCAAGACAGATGATCAAAATGTGAATGCTTCACTCCTTCTTTAAAAGGGGAACAAGAATACCCTTGGCAGGGAAGAGAGAGGCAAAGATTAAAACAGAGACTGAAGGGACACCCATTCAGAGCCTGCCCCACATGTGGCCCATATATATACAGCCACCCAATTAGACAAGATGGATGAAGCAAAGAAGTGCAGAAGTGTAGATCGCTCCTGAGAGACACAGCCAGAATACAGCAAATACAGAGGCGAATGCCAGCAGCAAACCACTGAACTGAGAATAGGACCCCCGCTGAAGGAATCAGAGAAAGAACTGGAAGAGCTTGAAGGGGCTTGAGACCCCATATGTACAACAATGCCAAGCAACCAGAGCTTCCAGGGACTAAGCCACTACCTAAAGACTATACATGGACTGATACTGGACTCTGACCTCATAGGTAGCAGTGAATATCCTAGTAAGAGCACCAGTGGAAGGGGAAGCCCTGGGTCCTGCTAAGACTGAACCCCCAGTGAACTAGATCGTTGGGGGGAGGGCGGCAATGGGGGGGAGGGTGGGAGGGAAACACCCATAAGAAGGGAGGGGGAGGGGATGTTTGCCCGAAACCGGAAAGGGAATAACACCAAATGTATATAAGAAATATTCAAGTTAATAAAAAAAAAAAAAAAAAAAAAAAAAGATTCCATGAGGGCAAACTGAAGCAGACTGTAACTGTAGAGCAATACCATTTACTGGCCTGCTCTCAATTATTTGCTTAGTTTTCTTTTTATACAACCCAGAGCATTCTGTCCTGGTGTGGTACCGCCCAGCATAGGCTGCATTCCCCCACACCAATCACCAATGAGAACCATGCCCTACAATATGCTTACAGGATGATTTAGGCAAATCTTCCACTGATACGTCCTCTTCTCAGATGACTCTACCTAATGTAGAGTTGACCACAAGAAAAAGAAAACTAAAACCAAGCAAAACAAAACAACACAAAACCGAAAACAACTAGCCAACACAGACAGAAGGGAGGTCTTCCCTGAGAGACCATTGATATTAATGATTGCTGGAGAAAGTAGATGTTACTTCAGCTGTGAAACCACATGTAATTTGACCTTGCTCCAGTAAATAAACCCTCATCCATGTTGGGGCAAGAAACTAATTTAAATACGTAAGACACAGAAAAAGAAGATATGAAGATTAATCGTGGAATACGTATAAAGGAAACGTGGAGACAATGAGGTTGAGGGATCTGAACACAAAATATGGGACGGGGGAAATCACTAAGATTTATTATATATGTGTAAGAAACTCAAAAGTCTTTAAAGTAATAGGAAGATAGACTATAGGAGCCAATCTGTATTCTAAGGACCTAATGACATTAGAGAAGGACAGAGGAGTGATGTAATCATGTCAAAGCCCTGTCTGAAGGTAATATCACCAGTCTATAAGGCTGAATGATCTAGAGGCAGGTTCTAACTGTTGCATGTAAATCATTGAAGAAACTGGTTAGAGTCAAATTCTTCGGTTATACACGTCAATTTGCAGTCTTAGCAAGTAGATTCTTTCTGAAACCCAGACATTGTTCTGATTGGTTGCTCTGCATGTATTTGCAAAAGGAGGACAGACTGGTTTAAAATAAGTTTGCAAGAATTTTATTAATTCAAATTTAAAATTCTTTTCAATTTTATAAGCATTTAATGCAATTCTGCACTGCACCGAAATAGAAATTATCTGTTGCGTGAAAAATTTAGAAGGATGTGGTAATCAACCAGAGATAAGATAAAAACAAGTATTCAGCTATCAGTGATGTCAATGGGACTATAACAAAAATGTTTGATACTTCCTAGAGGCAGTGGGCTTGATGTCCTCCGTTGGAGCCCAAGTTCTTTTGGTTTAAGGCCTCTGGTCCAATATGAACACTGTAGCTGAAATAGTATGTGAAGTTAGCTAGCACTGGGTCCTGAAATTTGAAAAGTGTTATGGCAAATATTAGCTGAAAGAACAATATTTATTTTCTAATTCATGGATCATGTGAAGTGGAAACATCTAGTTTCTTTGGGAAGTTCATTACATCAAAGGATGTTTTGCTAGGACATACAGGTGAAAGGATGTCTTGCTAAAGAAAACACATGAAAGGCTGTTTTCCCGATGCAGACACAGCTGAAAGGATTTGAGATATAGCAAACATGTGAAAGGATGCTTGATGAAGGAGTGTCAATATGACCCCCAAAATAGTGGGGGATGAACACTGAGCCTTGATTTGGTCTGGTCAGCATCTATTTTTTTTTTTTTTTTTTTTAAAAAGACACACATGTATTGGTACACCTTCCATAGTGCTGGTGAGATCAGGTTGTGGTAACACTGCCATGAAATTCACCTAAGAACTGTTCATGAGGCTCCTATGGTGACTGGGTACCTCTGCAGCCAAGCCTCAGGCCAGTTGTCTTGCCTGGTAGTTTCCTCAGTATTGAACTACAGCTGCCTGGTGTCTGTTTGCTAAAAGGACTGGACTGAAGCTGCAGGATTGTGCCTTCCTAGAGATCTAGTCTGCCTCTGCTGAATCACATCCAGTGTTTTCTACAGAACTGAGCTGCTGCCAAAGAAGATCCAGCTTGCTCCCAAAGAGCTATTGTTGAACAGGTCTACTTCCCCCATATCCTAGTTACGTATTTCTTCCACTACCTCTGCTGTTTGGTGGGCTAGAGGAGAAGTTGAGCACTTCTTGAAAGTAGGTTGCAAAAAAAAGAAAAAAAAAGCAGGTGGATTTTTGCCTCCAATCATGTGTTTGGTACTTGGAGTAGATCAACCCTGAACTATGTATCTGAATCACAGGCAATGTGCCCACGAACCCTGGGAACCTGGTATCCATGAGCCAGTGACATAAGATTGGTGAAGGGATTGATTTTTACCCTTTGAAAACTCTTAAATATGGGAAAATTAAGAAAGATTTTAAATTTCACATATTTGACAGAGAATAGATAGTCATATATAATAAGTGAAACAACTTAAGTTTGTAAAAGTTGATTTCTGCTTCAGAGGGCAACCAAACATTATTGTTTGGGGAGGATCAGTGTGAGGAAGGTGAGGGACAGAAACACTGGAAGACAGTTCTCTGAAGTAACTTTCAGAAGTCAAAATGCTACTCCAATATAAGCCACCATGTTGGCATGTTATTGACTGTAATTTTGTTTTTAATTAGATTATATGAAAAATTGCAAGACCTAGCATTCTAGAACAATTACTGAGTCCTCACGTTCTGATTTGACTTTATGATAATTTTAGCATGCTTTGTTCTTTATGGTCACCTTTTTTAATAATTGCTGTTTGAAATATTATGTATGAAGTGCTTCCGAGGTAGTGAGCACAACACCATGAGTGTTGCACATATAGGATACAGTCTACATCTAGTCAGCACTAGAAACCTTGAGAAAAGTTCTATGCTAAATAGAAAGATGCCCAGTTTAAGGAATTTGAACAGGTAAGAGCTTGACTCAGTTCAGTTAAAAAGAAAGTAAATATACACACCTAAAAATATGCAGATATATGAGGACACATATGAAACTATATACCTGAACATACAGTCATCTTATTTGTGAAATGATGCTAAAACTACCATCCTCATAATCTTGAGACAAACCTTAAAACATACACACACACACACACACTAGAGAGAGAGACAGACAGACAGGCACAGAGAGAGGAGAACAACAAATACAATGGCCAACAGATACTGAAAACGCAAGTGCTCATCCCCTTTACTGCTCATCTGTAATGATGTATTCTGTCCTGTGCCTCAGCTCACAGTCCCAGAATTTGTTTGTTTGTTTGTTAGTTTATTCTGGACAATGTGCATTTGGAAAGGACAAAATGCTTTCCCATTAATCTGACATGCTCCCATGTATATGATAATGGGCTGAACCTCTGAATGTGTAAGCCAGCCTCAATTAGTTGTTCTCATTTACAGAGTTGCCTTGGTCATGTTGTCAATCACAGCAGTAAAACCCTCACTAAGACAGACTGATATTTTGTTTTCTGAACTACAGTGGAAACTATCTCAGATCCACTCAGCCACTGCTCTGCTTCTAAGTAATCACCCACCATTCCTTTGATAATCAGAAACTCCAACAATTCTGGCCGTCTATACACACCATATGACCTCTTCAGATTTACATGGGAAAAAGGTCATACTCACACACATGTACATACAAACACATGTATGTCTTGAGTACATAGGTTGGGTTTGTTTCCATAATGATGCTCATGGTATGAAATTGATCATCTATTAGACAGAACTGCCTTCTCCTACCTGACTGTCTCTGAAATCCCAAACAGATACTGTAACTGGATACATGCTCAAAGAAATAGACAATGTGTGATGGAAAGTCTATGTATGGGAAATGGGTTGAAATCTAAGAACATGTAATTGCAATGCAGTCCTATTTAATGGGCAATATACTTCAGAATGTGTCATGATTTGTCTGTGAAAAATGAATACACCCTTGGACTCAGTTTGAAGGAAAAAATTGGTCTGTTTTATAGAACTGAAGAATAAACGTCAAGTTCCTTATCTAACAGCTACTTTCATACGTGAGACTTCAAAATAACTATTTTGTCGCAAACACAGTGCTTCTGTTTTCATACCCCAGTCTCCAGACATAACAGAATGATTGCCAAGAAATACATATTCCTCCCTCTGATTTTTATACGATCTGTTCACACAAGCTTGAACTGGCTCCCTTTTTATTGTCCAGCGTTTTTAAGACATGTAAAATGTCACCTCCACTGTGAAGACTCCAATGGCTTTCGGCACATATTCTCAAAGGCTTTTCCAACTGTTTCCACTCTAGTTTTGTTCCACTTTTATTCTAATATGATTTGTCTAAATTTGTCTTCTTGAACTTCAACATCATAATTATAAAAGCCATGCCTTTACAGAAAAAAAAAACCTATATTTCTCCACTAAAGGAAAAACACCAGTGTTAGAGATTTGTTCTTTCTTTAATTTTTCAAATTTTATCATTTATACACACGCCTCTTTCATTCCCACTAAAACACTGTAATTCTAACAAAATAGTTAAATATGTTCTTTGCCAACTGCTTTGTATTGACATGGCTTTCAGTAGGCACGCAATGGTAGTATGTTTTAAATTTAAAGTTACTGTAGCTGAAAGCTATTGCTTCTGTTCACATAATCTTTCCTGTTGTTAACCAAAGTTCTTTAAATATAGAGGAGCTAGATGATGTGTGGTATACCAGAAATCCCAGCAATTAAGAAGCTGAAGCAGGAGGATCATGGCTTGATTGCTGGGCTATATAGTGAGTGAGCTACAGATCAGTCCCAGGTTCTAATGAAGACTGTCTCAACCTCTCTCCCTCTCCTTCTCCTCCTCTCTCCCCCTCTTCCCTATCCTTCTCCCTCTCTGTTTGTGTGTATATAGCACATATATTATATACTATAGATTTAATATGTAGTATGGGTTATAATATAATATATTAAGTTTGGAAAAGTAGAACCTCTGAGAGATGAACTTGCTCTTGGTTATGTGACCAATTAAAGGTAAGCAGAACCATGGCACAGTCACATGATAGAAGGCAATAGTTGTCTGGCATGTAAATCCTATAATATTCTGAAGGTACATGTGTAGAAAAATGGGGTAACTGAGCATTGTAACTAGTATAACCTCCCACAAGAGATATTTTGGGTCATTGCTAGGTACAGGTCTGAGTAAAGCCTAATTTATCTATGTTTATTAATTAATGAAGTTATTTTCAAGTGTTAACTTTATAAACTATTTTAATTAAAACTAGATTCTTCTCTCATACAATCCATCCGAATCACAGATTCTCCTTCTCCCACTCCTTCTAGTTCCTCCCACAACTGCTCTCACCCCACACCAACTGCTCTAGAGGCATGACAGCCAAACAGAACAAATCGAGATACAATAAGGCAAGCAAAAAACTTTGAATCAAGACTGTACAAAGCAAGTCAATAGGAGGAACAGAATCTCAAGAGCAGGTTAGAGTCAGATATTCACCTGCTCCATTTGTTAGGAGTCTCACAAAAACACTAAAGTAAATCTGAAGAGGACTTGGTGTAGACAACGTGCAGACACTGTGCTTGCTGTTTTAGTCACTGTGAGCTCATAAGAGCCTGATTTAGTTTGATTTGATGGACCTTGTTTTCCTAATGTTCTCTACCCCCTCTGACCCCTACAGTCTTTCTTTGTCAACTACCATGTGGTTCCCTGCTCTGCAATGGGAGGGACCTGATGGTAACTTCCAATTTAGACCCTTTCCACATGATTTCTGGCTCTGAGTCTCTGTATCCGCTCCCATCCATTGTTAGAGGAAGCCTCTCTGATGATGACTGGAAGGAAAACTGATCTATGACTACAACAAAATACCATTTGGAATCATTTCACTGATTGTTTGAGTCATGTTTTATTCTACCCTACCTCATTGGGATATCTGGTCTCCTGTTTTTAGCAATCCAGGCAGTTTAGGGCATGGACTCCAGCTTAAGGGGTGGGCCTCAAGTTACTCCAAATATTTGTTGGCCACTTCCACATGTTCCAAGCGACCACTGCCTCAGCATATCTTGCAGGCAGGCAGGCAGGGCAGATTATAGGTGGAGGGTTGTGTTGGTGTGTAGATGTTTTCTTTAGTTTTCTAGAGTTCCTCCTCAGTAGATACTAGAAACCAGAGTATGGAGATGAAAGCTCTAAGCCCACACCAGCTCAAACTCTCTCCACAAAATGAATTGAGTATAAGTTGTCCTTCACAAGGGGGGCCTACTATAGTTTTCGGAGCTTGGTCTTCTGTCCTAGCATCTAGTTGTGTTATTTAGAGATCTCCACAGGACTTCTCAGTCAAGAACTCAAGAGAACGTATTCCTTCTCTACCACTGGAAGCCTTACTTGGCTATAAAAGATGGCCGGTTTAAAGTCCATAGCCTCCATGTTTATTCTGGCTGATGGTTTAGTCCCTGGGAGCGCTAGGTAGAACAGTTAGTTGATACTGCTTTTCTTCCCATGGGGTTGTAATCCCCTTCAGCAACTTGAGTCCTTTCCCAAGCTCTTCTAAGCTTAGGGGGATGCTAAGCTGTGAAGGCAGTACTGGGTAAGAGGGGGGAGTACCCTCATAGAGGCAAAGGGGAGGGAAGATGTGAGTTAGAGTTTGTGGAGGGAAAACTGGGAAGGAAGACAACATTTAAAATATAAATAAATAAAATAACTAATTTTAAAAAAAAAGTTCATATCCTCCATCACTAGGAGTCCTCAGTAGAGACTCTTGATAGATTCCAGAATGATTTTACTGTAGTAGGTTTTCACACACACATCAAAATACCCTGTAAGTCCAGATGTCTCTCCGAATACTCCTCTCCTCTCTCCTTCCCCAAACCTAATCCCTTCAGCTCCAGTCTCCAGCTGCCTCTATTCCACCCTCAGAATCTCTTTTCTTTCCCCTTTCCAGGGTGATCCATGCTTCCCCACACAGCCCTCATCTTTACCTAACCTCTCTGGGTCTGATGATTGTAGCTTGAGAATCATTTACTTAACATCTAATATCCACTTATAAAAGAATATATACCATAGTACATACCCTATTTGTATTTCTGGGTCTAAGATACCTCACACAAGATGATTTTTTCTCTAGTAACATTCATTTGTCTGCAAATTTCATGATGTCATTTTTTAACCACTAAGTAATACTTCATTGTGTAAATGTTCCACAATTTTTATTAACTTTTATCAGACATAATTAAGCTAATGGTCCTGAATTATGAGGAAAATTGAGAAAATGTTCTCTTATCCTACATTAATTTTGAGAAGCAGCTGGCTTGTACTCAAATAAACTGAATCTGGCCCAAGGCCCTCTACTAATATAACCCTTTTCCTCAAATACATTATTCAGCCCTTTCAAGCACTGAATTTCTTTGCTTGTGGATATATATGGAGCTGCCTACTGCCCAAGCAAGTCTCAGCAGATTTGGTTCCGTTATATTTCAGGTAATATTATACTCATAGATCAGTGCCCTGTTCAGCCATCCTCAGGGGAGATTCCTCTTGTAGCAGATGGGAACAAACAGAGAGACCTATAGACACACATTATGTAGAAAATAGGAAACCTTGGAATGCTCAGCCCTGAATGCAATATCTACATCAAATCCCTGGCTTGAGGGCTCAGAAAACCCCATGGTATAGTAGTCAGAAAAATGTAAGAGTCAGAGGAAATATATATATATATATATATATATATATATATATATCCTTAATGAGCACTAGAGCTGGGTGACTATCTCCCTTCTATGCTATTAAAATCTATTTCCTATCGATAACCCTGAGTTATTAGTATGTTTCATCTGAGCTTCTCTTAACTCCAATTGGACAGCCCTCAGGGCCATGTTTGACTCCTAACCCATGACAACTTTCTCTCCTTCCTCACCTTCTTCTCTCACTTGGGGTTCTCCTTGGACACAACCCTTCCCAGCCTAGGAATCCTAAAACCTGCCTCTGTCTCTTCCACCCAGCTATTGGCTATCTGAATGTTTATTCACCAATCAGAAATAATTTGGGGGGCAAGGCCACACAGCTTCATTTGTGTCTACAGGCAGGACTCCCTCATCCTTGGGGTAACCAGGTCTTGAGGAACCAGCATTGGCAATAGAATACAAGCAGTATCAGGCCATCCCATCACAGCCCTACTTACATGTTTAACACACATAGGATTACACAGTAAAGGCAGCATGCAAGTTCCCTCCACAAGTCTGCACTAAATGAGTTCCTAGAGCTGGACAAGGAAGTGAAAATTTGCTCCCATTCCTTACCCAGGAGCAAAGTCCAATGGATAGTCCCTTACAAATAAAATCTCCTTTCTACCAAAGGAAGTCTCACTAGAAAACACACTACTCTGAAGGGTAGGTTGGCTGCCTCGCAGTAGGTGTGTAAAGGAAAATGAACTCAAGAGCTTCTTTGAAAGGTCCTTGTTTCACCATGTCCTCTTAGGATTTTTCCTTTTTTTTCTATTTTATCTTATCGGCTTTTTATAATACTTGAATTATATTCATATTTTTCTTCTTTCTTTTTTACTCTACAGGTCCTTTGTGTGTGTGTGTGTGTGTGTGTGTGTGTATACTTCAATTTAGTGCTTTTATGGGATTATGAGTATTATTATGAGTATTATGGGTTTGTGTTTTTGTCTCATTCCTTGGCCTCTTTCTTTTCTTATCTTATTATACTATACTACTTCTACCTTTTTTATTGTTATCTCTTAAAAATTTAAAAACTAAATACTTTTCAGCTAATGAAGCAGAAGTATTAGTGGAAAAGTGACTATTTCACAATGACTCATTTTTTCCATATATGATTTATCCAAATTAGTTACCAAGAATATTTATTTCAGCATGATGATGTATAATATGCATTATTCCAGTAATACAAGTTTCAATACTTAATGAGCCATGGCCATTTCTAAAAGTGATGTATGCTTGCCTGTCTAGGCTATAAAGGAAAAGCACCTACCTTGCTGTAATTGGCTCAAAAGAGAGACTCCTATCAATTTTTATTTTAAGGGAAGAAATTATCATATTTTGTTAGGAATTGGCTCAGAATTCCATGTATTTGTAGTTGCACATGTTCTTTTAACCTAAAAAGCTGATGCCTATATAAAATTTAGATCACAAAACCTCATATTCTGTTTAGATAATATAATAAAATAGTATGATATATAATAAACCAAAAAGCAACACATCAGGATTGGACAAAAGAAACAAACACAAAAAGCCCAAGAAAAGGAACAGAAACAAAAGAGACTCGGTTATTAGCATTCATAAGAATCCCATAAAAACACTAAGCTAGAAGCCATAATATATACACAGAGGACATATAAGGTAAAAAGAGAGAGAATAGTGTGTGTGTGTGTGTGTGTGTGTGTGTGTGTGTGTGTGTAAAATAAAATAAAGAATAAATAAATAATAAGATAAAATGTTAAGAGACAGAGAAAAAACCAGGAAAAGCCCCGAGAGAACACTATGAGTCAGAGAATCTCTGAAGATGCCACAGATTTTATCTTTTGTCACAGTCTAGGTCTCAATCCCAGGTCACTGTAGCCACACAAATTACAGCCAGCCATCTGTAAACCATCTCTGCACACGTGTGCCCTACATCAATGCACAGTGTGAAGGCAGGACTTTTTCCCAACCTGCATTTTTGCATTTTTCTTCTCCAGGTGTTCACCTATCTTTCCGTTGACATCTACTTCTGAATAATGCATTTATTAATTCTTTGAGCTCCATGGTATATTTGGCTTTACTGGTTCGATCATGTGTTCTTCACACTGGGCCAAGGTTTGTTTTCCCTAATCACTCCTGGAAATGACACTGACTCCTTAATTCGTATAATAGAAATTGCTCTTGGCACTGGTCAGCTTCATGCTAGAATTATCCCACAGCCCCATGAAAGAGGATTTGATAACTACAGTTCAGAGAGAGATTATTTTACAGCACCTGAGTAAATGAGATAGTGTATCTATGAACACTGGAAAACTATTAGGAATTAGTCAATGTCATTTGATCTGTAAGTCTATATTTTTGTTCATCATACAGATTCACATTAATATATGTATATTCCTTTATACATGCATATATAAATATTTATGTATATTTATATTACATATGTAATACATGATTAAAAGTGTATTGTATATGACTTTTTTTATTTATTTATTTATTTATTTATTTATTTATTTATTTTTATTTTTTTTTTTTGGAGCTGGGGACCGAACTCAGGGCCTTGCACTTGCTAGGCAAGGGCTCTACCACTGAGCTAAATCCCAACCCCTGTATATGACTTTTTACATACCTCCAGACTGGGTATAAGCAAGTATGCATGTGTCCTCTGTATGTATGTGATATGTATACATATTATAATTGTGTGTCTTGTGGACATACATGTATTCATTTGTATTTACATTTAGTGAATGTTTGTGTATAGATTATCTTAATGTTATTTAATTTGTATTGATCAGTCATTATCCTGGTCATTTATCCTTGTCTTGACTAAAATTAACAGAGGTCTACCTCCTGGTTTCTAGTATCTATACACTTCTTTTCCTTAGACGTGGGAGTTCATGCTTCCTATATTAAGAGTCGGGTGCTTCTGGGCTTTTAGAGTTGTCCTGACAGAGATTGTGAGAGATTCTTAATAAACTCTTGTTTCCTAATCTAGGACAGTATTTGATGACACTCAGAGCACTGAGTATAGTAGCTACTTTTCTTTGTTTTCATAAAACACCATGACCACAGGGAACTGAAGGAAGAAAGGGTTTACATTAGGCCTTTAGTTCCAGAGCAATAAAAGTCCATCATGGTAAGGAGGGATGGTATCAAGTGGCAAGCATGACATCAGGAGCAGGAAAATACGTGATGATATCTTACTCATAAGCACAAAGCAGAGAGAGTACCTGGAAGCCTGGTCAGGTTATGAACACTCCAAGCCTGCATCCAGTGATGTACTTCCTCAAGCAAAGCTGTACCCTCCGAACATCACTACCAGCTGGAGACCATGTGTTTATGCTTGAACCAATGATTTGCATTTCACATTCAAAGAAGCACACTGATTATTCCCATTCTTTTTTTAATTTAAAAATAAAGTGTATTTTGACCTATCATCTATCATCTATCTATCTATCTATCTATCTATCTATCTATCTATCTATCTATCATCTATCTATCTATCATCTCTATTCACCTCTCTTCCCTACCTGTACAACTGGCATTCTTTTTTCAATACTTCAAAAATAATTTGTGCGATCCAAATATTTTTTTGTATGTTAGATCCTCCAGTGACTTCTGAGGGGGTTACATTCTTAGAGAAAACTGACAAAGACACATACACCCAACAGTTAAGAATTGTTAATAGTGTCATGACTTGGTGTGGTCTCATCTTCCACACTATATTTTCAAATATTTAACTCAAGACTAACATGATAGGCTTCCATTTGGACACCCCGATCAGAGCCTTTGGCTACTGTCTCACCCTTGGAAAAGAACCATGCACTGACAATATGAAAGGAGAACCGACAGCTAGGATGTCTGTAGTATTCTCTTGTCTAAGAACTTTTATTATGCCATGGGTCCTCCGTTATCTATTCCTTCAAACATCCTTGATATAAACTCTAACAATATTAATTTGCTTTGTTATAGCTCAAAAATTTGGAAAAACAGCAAACAGCAGATTAAAAACTTGAAATTATTTTTATTTGATTTATTCCTAACCTACAATCACACCTTAAAAGCAGATGCCACTGGTGAAACCATTTTCTTTGTGGGTTAATCAACATGAGAATAGCCTGAAAAAAATTAAAATACATAATTCAGATATAGAGAGTGCCTTAGGTATAGGCCAATCGTGTCTATTTTATATTTACTAGCTATTTAAATGATACTGCAAATTAATGAGTTGGCATTTCTCTGGTTCCAGAAATATCTGTGTTATATCCTTATGTGCCTTTAGAACTTTCTTTCACCCTTAGAAGTCTTGCTTCTGGCTTTCCCTGGAGGCAGAAGGTGCCTTCTATATTTTACATGGTTGTAAATTTAGAAAAAACTAGTCCAGGCCATAAGTATGACTGTCCACTGCTCTGGGGCATGTTGCCATTAGTTATGACAAGTTGAAGGAGCCTAGACCCCATATGTACAGCAATGCCAACCAACCAGAGCTTCCAGGGACCAAGCCACTACCCAAAAGACTATACATGGACTGGACCCTGGACTCTGACCTCGTGAGGTTGCAAATGAATATCCTAGTAAGAGCACCAGTGGAAGGGAAGCCATGGGTCCTGCTAAGACTGAACCCCTAGTGAACTAGGACTGTTGGGGAGAGGGCAGCAATGGGGAGGGGTGGGAGGGAACACCCATAAGGAAGGGAGGGGAGGGGATGTTTGTTCGAAACCGGAAAAGGGAATAACATTTGAAATGTATATAAGAAATACTCAAGTTAATAAAAAAAAAAAAAAAAAAGATTCCAGCTAAATGGTGAAATCATTATATTTCAATCTTTCATGCTTTATTAATTTAATTGGACATAAGATAATTACCACAAAATAGTGCTTTGACATTTTTCCAATTTTAATCAACTAATTTCTTGTTTAAAAAACTATCAAAATTAATGAAATGTCAAACTTGAAGAACTTTGTTTTACTTCGGAATAAAATCTATTCTTACTAAGAAAAAAAAAAAAAGCAGATGCCACTGGTGAAACCATTTTCTTTGTGGGTTAATCAACATGAGAATAGCCTGAAAAAATTAAAATACATAATTCAGATATAGAGAGTGCCTTAGGTATAGGCCAATCGTGTCTATTTTATATTTACTAGCTATTTAAATGATACTGCAAATTAATGAGTTGGCATTTCTCTGGTTCCAGAAATATCTGTGTTATATCTCATATGTGCCTTTAGGAACTTTCTTCAATTCTTTAGAAGTCTTGCTTCTGGCTTTCCCTGGAGGCAGAAGGTGCCTTCTATATTTTACATGGTTGTACTATTTAGAAAACTAGGCCAGGCCATAAGTATGACTGTCCACTACTCTGGGCATGTTGCCATTAGTTATGACAAGTTGTGGTCAAGACACCATTGCTGAACTTGAAATCCTCTCTGTATCTTGGCAAAATGAGAAAATAAAATGGACTCATAATTATAGCAACAAGTTATGAAACATACAGAAGACAGAAAAGAAAGCCTGAAAATTTTAAACCAGTGGTTCTCAACCTTCCTAATGCTGAGACCCTTTAATATATTTTCTCAAGTCTGGTGACCCCCAGAAAATTATTTTTATTGCTACTTCAAAACTGCAATTTTGCTACTATTATGAATCTTTGTTTTTTGGGTGATTGGTTTTGGAGACAGGGTTTCTCTGTAGCCCTGACTGTCATGAAGGTCACTCTTGTTGACCAAGTTGATCTCGAGCTCAAGACATTTATTTACCTTCCTCTGCCTTCCAAGTGCTAGGATTAAAGGCATGAAACACCACTTCCTAGCTAAGACTCTTAATATAAATATGTTATATACAGGATATCTGATGTGCAAACTTGCAAAGGGCTCAAGACCCATAGGCTGAGAAACACTGCTTTAAACAGTTTTTAGTTTGTTTGTTTGTTTGCTTTTTTAACACAAAATTTCAATGGTAATGTACTGTAGTATTCCAGAAGATATTTTAGCAACCAGACTTGAAATTGCACTTCTTTGGTACCTGTGAATTATCTGTCTAGCCCTAGGAAATCCACAGAGCTTTTTTAGAGTTCAGCTATCTCAGCTATAAATTTTGTATTATCAGAGGGACTGCTGCTTTAACTAGGCACTATATCTGATAGCCTTCATGCTGTACTAGTCCATGTTTTATAATTTCTAGCTAATTCTTCTAGTAAGAGCAAAAAACAGCAATAGAAAAATCTGAATAATTCTTTCCTCGTCAATAACAAATAAAACTATAATGTGCTATATTAATATACACTTAGGCAGTCTATTCTCATTCCCTCAACCTGAGCAGGCTGAGCCACAGGGGATGCTTGGATCTCTCAGGTTTCCCCCAAATAGGGAGTTGAGAACAGGTATTATAGTGGTACACTGGTTTCTTCTACGCATTCAGGCTCAACTCTGACCTCTCACCTCCTCTCATAGCCAAGTATCTGCAATGTCAACTGTCATATCCCAGGCCACCTACATACAATGATGCCTTTCAGATTCTGGAAGGCAGTTTCCTTGACAGGCTCATATGTGCATTCACTCTGTGTTAGTAGTACCCCTATGTCGTCTCATAATTTAGGGAGTATCACACTACCATACCCCTTAAATGCATGCATTATATTGTATTTCATGTTGACTCTACCACAAATTATAAACTGCTCCTGAGCACAATATCTAGATGCCCTGTGCTTAATTCCTTTCTATGATACAATTCATGCCATAGGTGTTAGATATCTCTTGGTTCAAGTACACACATTGTTATTATACAATGCCTTTGGAAATTAAAGGAGTCATAACAGTTTTGTCATGGGTTCACAGTGCATCATCTTCATTAACACCCAAGGGACGATGATTATATCATTTCTTTTCAGCCAGGCAAATCATGATTTTTTTTCAATACAATTCACAATTTAATTGTGACTTTATTATCTCTAGTCGCACAAGTGATGGCTAGGTTTCATTCTACTGGATAAATCCCAGAAGCTGAAACTATGTAACCATTTTAATTTAGAAAACGCATATTCACTCATTATCCTTTAGTTGACACAGGGACTTAAGCAGTGTACTTTATTCCTGTAGGTATTATCAGTTGGGGTGCAGGGAAGAGATAGAAATAATGCTAGCTCTTTTGAAAAGGTCAAAATGATAATATAAAAACTGCAAGCTAGATTTCAGGATCTATACATACAAACTAGACATAGACTAAGAGTTTGAGATTATTAACAGAAACAGTCAGAGAAAGTGTACTATCAGCTAGAACTGGAATCTCTGAGTAGTGGTGGTGGGTCCAATGAGATGGCTCGTAGAGTATGGAAACACTGGAGCCTCAAGTGATCTGCTAAGCTGGGTGAAGCACCACTGCTTCAGTACTGCTCCCAGGAACAGACAGCAAAATAGACCGCCTGTCCCCCAAGCACCCTCTGGAGCCACCAACTGGTGAATGACAACATGGAGATACTTTGAGCCCAGCACTGTACAGCAGGATAAAAAAGGGTAGTTGTGTTGTTGTGGATCCAGAAGTTTTATGAAAAGCCTTATAAATGACTCACAATGAGTGCACAATACACACACACACACACACACACACACACACACACACATACTGACACACACATTTACATACATATATGTATATACATACATATGTATGCATATAATGTGTGTATCTTTCCTGCACACATGCCGTGGCAATGGCAGGCATATGGAATCCAGAGGACATTTTGCTAGAATCAGTTCCTTCCTTCTGCCATGTGGCTTCTAATACTCAAACTCGGGCCATAACATTAAGAAAAAGCACCTTTAACAGCCAAGCCATCTCTCCCAACATAGATAGATTTCTATGACAAAAAGACATGGTCCAGATTCTGAGGCCATTACATGTTCTCCCTAGAAGTTAGTGAAATTGGTGTCTGTGGACGTGTATGTGTATATGGGAAGGGAGGCAGAATATTGTGGATATCAGAAACCTGGCCAAGGTTTATGTTTGCTGACAGCATCCAGACCTGACTAGCAGAGAGAGAGATTTACCTAAGCTATATTACCTTTCCGAGCCTCAATTTCTGCACCTGCAGGAACTCATAATGGGTTCCCTGTCTAGCAGGATTAAATTATTTAGCAGCTCCATATTGAACATCTACAGTTCACCAGACACTATGCTCTGCACTGGGAATACAGTGATAAAAGTAACAAGACGATCACCCTCCTAGGCGTTAAAGTCTATGGGGGAGATCGGGTATAATAAAAACCCAAGACTAAGATTCAATAAACAGAAAGTATTTGAGTGTAAAATGTGATGATTTCTATGATGGCAAAATTGCAGGCCTGAGAAACCATGCAAAGCTGCCAGGCTGACTGACATGCTGAAAGGATGGGTGATCCTCAGGGAAGGGTCATTTGAATTAAAAACCATAGAGTGAATGCAGGTGCCTGGGTAAAAGTGGCTGGGGAAACAGGCAAAGAAGAGAAAGGGACAGTTCACCAGGAAGGAAGAAGTGAAGGAGGAAGCGAGGAGGATGGAAAGTGGCAGAAAACACATATCTGTCCCCAATCAAGGCTGCTTTCCCACCCAATGCATTAGCAAGCCTAAAGACAGGCAGAGTGGGACATGCTAAGGCTTTACTGTATATATTCTTTCAACGGATATTTAAGTTGTAATAATAACGTGGGCTTAAAAGGTTTGATTGCTTGATCACAGCAGCTTGTTAATTAAAGGAGCAAAGAGGAGAATGATTAGCGAAGGCAAGTTTGCACCTGAGGGAGAAATAGGATTAGCTTGCCTGAGAAATCAGATTAGTGTTCCTGGCTACAGGCCAGTTGCAAAGAAGCATGCTGAACCTCCAGAGAAATAAAAGTCCCTATTTTTCCCAGTGCTCTGTAGGAGGACAGGCCTCTCCTCCACTGTCTAAGGTTAGGGGGAAACACAAACCATGATGCACGTCTCACCCCTGACATTGACTGGCTTTCCCGGTATTAAATGTGTGATTTGCTAATTGCTCTTAGTGGAGATAAGTCTGTCAGGAATTCATTTGGCTCAGAGTTCCTGAGTCTGTACAATCAGCAGCAGCTTGGTGATTAATGAGGAAGGCTGGTGTTCTCGTCCCCTCTTAGAGTGATTTGGACCTCTTTCCATCCTTAGGACCCCTCTGGGTTTAGTTTTTATCAGACAGTGGCATGGATTCCCCTGAGCTATTGCAATGTGGCTTCCGGTGAGCGTATTTGGAAAGCGAATAGAGTGGTGACACCTTAGAAATCAGGGCTACAGTGACAAAATCCAGCAGTCACAGTCGCTGGGAGTAGCCCGAGGAAATGAAAAGGCAAGTGATTAGGATCTAAGTGAGGCCCAGTTAGCGCCCTGTCAGGTCACCAGTCTTGTCCTGTGAATTGTACAAATTAGTTTACCTCTTTGTGCCTTGGATAACTTAGAGTAATAGTAGACACAAAGTTTACCTTGAGGAATCCTAGAGAACAGTTTTATTAGATATTTTATTTATTTACATTTCTCATATTTTCTCCTTTCCAGGTTTCCCTTCTGCAAAGCCCCTATCCTAGCCCTGCTTCTGTGAGGGTGCTTCCCCATCTACACCTACCTCTCTGCCTTGGCATTCGCCTACATTGGGGCATCAAGCCTTTACAGGACCAAGGGTCTTCCCTCCTATTGATGCCAGACAAGGCCATATTCTACTACATATGTACCTGGAGCCATGGGTCCCTCCATGTGTACTCTCTGGTTGGTAGTTTAGTCCCAGGGAGCTCAGGGGGTGGGGTTGTGGTTGGTTGATATTGTTGTTCTTCCTATGGGGTTGCAAACCCTTTCAGTCCTTCCCTAAATTGTCCATTGGGATCCCCGTGCTCAGTCAGGAAATTCATTAGTCTCTGGTTTGGGTCTCTTATTTAGTAAGAAAGTTCTACTTGTTATCATTACAATAAAACATTATCACAATCATCTTTTCCCTGTGTTTAAGATTAGGCCAGAAATGTGAGTCAGCAAAAATTTGTCATTTATATGTAAGCACTGCTACCCCAACATTTGACAAAAGAAAAATTAGTCTCCGGGAAGTTCTGTATCTCCAAAGTTACTCTTCAGGTTAGATGATCTCCTCTATTAATCTATTGTTCCACCTTCCAGTGATCAGGGTGCCCTTACTGTCAGTCATTGCTCTCTCCTACTTCCCTCCTCTCTCACATGCTGTTACCTGTGGGATGATGTAATTACGCAGGTGAAGGCAGGTACAAGATAGAACAAGGCCTGTCATTGGACGAGAAGGAAGGATGGGCAGGAGAAAATTTTAAGGGACAAGGAGAAGACTGGCACGGGAAGGCAGAGGAAGCCAGAGAGAGAACATGGAGGCCGACATTAAGATTCCACTCTGTGTATTTACAGGCTGTTATGAATATTCTTAAGGAATGGATGTGTATAGGGCTTTGTATGTTTAAGTGGGCGATTATATCTTATCAATTGGATCAGAAGTTATTTCATTGTGTGTTCATTTATGTAGCAATTTAAGTTTAAGAGACTGTGTGGCGGCTAGAGACACTGGGCCACCACAGAGTTGGGGTGTGTGTTTCTGGCAGGATGCCAGCCTGCCTTGGGAACTGGATGGGTAAAGAGAAGCCAGGCTCAGAGAGAAGCCATCAGCAGTGTGATATGGGATGGAGCTGAACGGGTGAGAGGCTCTGCTCACTGAGATTAAGATATCTACCAGATATCTTGGGGCACTACAGTGCTGGACCTAGTGGAGGTAAAAAGACAGCTTTTTATTTTTTATAATTTTATAGCAACAGGTACCCATCTTACCTCTAGGCCCAAGACATGCTACTTACTCTCCCTTCTTCTACCATTACATGTAAACAATGAATATGTGTTATCAGCTACATATTGACAGTTATGTTTGTTCCAAACCAAGTCATTTAATTCACTTCTATCTTGCCCACTGCGATCTCTGTCTTTGTCATTTGTTCCCTGGATTCCTTCCTTACCCACCTAAATACCTTTCCCTTCCAGTTTCCTTCCACAATCTCTGTTTTATTATATGTCCCAAAGAATACCCCAGATTATCCTTTACCAGCAAACATTGGTTCTACCAAATCATTGTCCAAAAGTTCCTGTCACTTTTATGAGAAGTAAAAGAAACTCCAAAGTTCATATCACAAAGTACAAGTCTTTGCAAGATCTGACTCTTGCCTCCCTACACCATCGTACACATTCAGTCTGCCTTGATAGCACTGTTCCAGGCTTATACTGGTCTCAGATTTATGCCATTTGATTTCTTGCTATCTCCTCACTATATAATGTTCAATATATTTTTCATGAAAGAATAAATTTATGAATTAATATTAAAATCTATTAATATTCTCATCCAGGCTGTTCCTAATCATAAACAGTCTTCTTCCAAGGCCAAGGTATGACTCATAGGAGTTACTTAAGCTGGAGACAAGTTAGATTAATATCCGTATTTGTGATTAATTTTTCTGGTGGCCTTACCTATGGTATTCTCAATGCCTTTGTGCTTGTGACTGAGATTAGCTTGGGATAATTAGTAACAGAAGACACAGAAGAACAGTGCTGAAGATAGTCTAAATGGAAAAAAATCTTTATGATTTTCCATCTTATGGAAAATAGATTCTTTTCTCCTACAATAGATCCTGATTTTTCCCTCCCACTAATCTACCCAGTTCCTACCCACATCTCTTCCCATCTGGATCTACTTCTTACTCATTTACACTCATTAGAAAAGAACTGTCTCCTGAGAGATAACAACCAAAATAAAAGAATTAATATCTAAGATAAAACAAAGACCATCACATCAAAGTTGGACAAGGCAAACCAAGAAGAAAGGAACCCATTAAAAGGCACAAGAATCAGAGACCCACTCATTACCATCTCCGGAATCACGTTAAAACACTAACCTGATAGCTAATGTTTATAAGCAGAGGAACGGATCCAGAGCCAGGTCTGCCCTGTTCCCATTGCTTCAGTTTGTGTGAGCTCATATGAGCTTCGCTAAGGTGACTTCTACGGCCTTGTTCTCCTGGTGTCCTCCATCCTCTCTGGCTCTTATACATGTTGTGTCTCCTTTTCCATGGGGTTCCCTGAGCCCAGAAGAAAGAGATTTGATGAAGAAATCGGCTTTACGGCTGAGTTTTCCAAGGTCTTTTTCTGTAGTGTCTCACTGTGGGTCTCTGCACTTGTTCCCATCCACTACCTGAGTCAGTTTATTGGGTGATGACTGAATAAGTCAGTGATCCATAGCTGTAACAGAATATCATCAGGAGTCATGTTATCATTTTGGTTCTGTTCTGTTTTGTGTTTGGTGTGATGAAGTTGAAGTTTAAGGCTTCTTTGGAAAGTTGGTTATATGGTGTTTTGCTGGGGCAAACCTGTAAAGGAACATTTCACTGAAGTAGACACAGGAGAGTGGATATTCTAGTAAAGCAAGCACGTGAAATGACCTATGATCAAAGATTCTTTGTTAGTGACACGGCACGTATTGGTCCACCTTACATTGAAAAGTTGAGCTGTGTTTGTCAGAACTCCACAGAGAGAAACACACCATAAACTTCTTGTGGTGTGCTGCAGTTTCTTATTTCTGAGGACTCAGGCTGATGGGCAGAGTGATGTCAGCTAAGACAGATGGATGTACTGAGGCAAAACCTGTGGAGGCCACATGGTGTTTGGAGGGATAAATAGGACTCAAAGCAGAGTGATGGAGGCTGAGCTTGGCTTGCTTGTAGAGCTACCTATGCAATGCTTGTGGGTTTCGTGTCTTCATTTCCCTGAGAAAGTAACAGCTGACAACTTCTCCTGGAGTCCATCCATGTCTCTCCTGCTACTGACTTGTGCCAGGCTGAGGCCTGGCTGTTCCTACTAGGTTGTGACACCGCTGTTGCTGTCCTGATTCTCCCAAACTGGACTGCTGCTATTTCCATGAAGTGCTTTCAAGTTGATTAGGCTGCAACTGCTAACCTGCAAACTGAACTGCTATTTCAGATAAGACAGACAGGAGTTGCTCCAAAGAACATTTCTAAACCGTTCCAATTCCCCCATACCCTTTCTTTCCCCTACCTCTGGTGGATGGTGGGCTAAAACGGAGGTTAAAAGCATTTAAGAACCATCATTAAGAATATGTTTTGAAAAATTAAAGCTACAGAGTAGGTTTTTATTCATGTGATTGTTTGTATGTTTGTCTTAAGACCAGTAGTATTTGGATATACCTTGTGTTTCTAGGTTATCTAATTTCTTTATATATTTAACTTTCCATTGATTTCTTGTGATTTTCATATTATGTACCCCAGTCCCACTCATCTTCCCAGTCCCCTCATATCAACCTTTGCCCCTGCAATCCCCACGAAAAACATACAAACAAATAACTATGACAACAGCAAAATAATACAAAACAAAACAAAACCCAAATCATAGAAAATATATCACCACGGAAGTTGTAGTGTTTCACAATATATCCCATAGTATGTCCCTCTGTCCACATAACTTCACTTGCAAATGTTCAATGCAATAAGGCATTCATTCACCTGATTTGAGATCTTGAGCTTCTGTGACTTCATCAATATTGTATCATCACCTGGACTCCTCTCAGTTACCCTGTTCTTGACCTGCGTCATAGAAATCCTGAAGCTTTGGATCAAGAGGACTGGCAGTTTCATACACCCCAGCCATTCACAGATGATACAGGTTTTCAGTGGATCAATTCAGAACAAGACCAGGGTGGTAGCCAAGCTAGTCAGCCCACTACCTCTCCCATCTTGCACTACAAGGACAAGCTCTCCAAGCATGGCTTTGATCAGCTGGAAAGGAGCAGCTCTCCCATTCTTATGAACTTCGCATTGCCTGGATTTTTTTTTTTTGGTTTGATTTGATTTGCTGAGTCCCAGGCATAAGGCAGCTTTAGCTGCTTAGCATGGCATTAAACTACAATGGACAAAGGACTGTCGTCTGGTCCTCCCTGAGTGATATAAGCAAAACACCACCACCAAGGTGTCTCTTTGCCCATTTCCAGGGAGAATAATCTCTTCTTAATCACTAAAAGAGTGTAGGGAATAGCTTTCATCTTGCAGAACCTTAAGTTAAATCTTTTGTGCTACTATTGTTCTGCCATATCTTGTGGGCAGAATAGCAGTGTAGATCAAATATCCAGGATAAGTTACAGGTTTGACTTTCTGGAATAATTCTCCATGGAAATAAGTTTCCCTAGAACCTTAAACCTCAGTTAATGAAACTTTATCCTAAGAAGAACCCTTTCCCACATCCCAAGATGTATATAGTTCTTGTTCATACTGAATATAATATATGCCTACAAATTGATGCATTGAATACCTAATGAGAGACCTACTCCATTGATGTCATCTAATAGAGCTTTAACACTAAAATCTTCAGAGGTGACCTCAATTAGGCATTTACTGACAGACAGGGATCCTCTTTACCCACCCATTCTGTACTTTTATTTATCCTTTCTCCAGGTCTAGACACCCAGAGGGAAGGACCTCAGGACTTGGCTCTGCTCCATCCTTCACTGCCTGGTGTACACCCACCCAGTGTTCATAAAGGTCCTGACACCCCAGTGGAAGACATGGACCATGGAACTTGGTTCCACTTTATCCTTCCCTGCTTGGTGTGCAATAGCACCTAAGAATCACAAGGGGACAAGGAGAAAAAGGGAACCATAGTCTCGGCAACAGCTTGAGTATTTGGGAATTTCCATAGGAACACTTTGATGACAGGTAACTGTTATTTACCATACCCAGGATTCAGTGTTGCTACCTGCTAGCCTACAATAAGGAGGTCTACTCATTTTAGCTCTGGGTCATAGGTGCAGAGCAAACTACACACTACATATGGGACCTTAGGATAATCTACAAGTGATAAATGTGACAAGCCCCTGTAATCTCTTTATCATATGTGTTTCTTGAGGTTTCCATCACTCTTTCCTTTTCCATGGATACTTTTGATAACTTGAAGCCCTGAGGTAGCCAGCCCTCCCTCTAGATATCTCTGTTACTGACAAGACCAGTGTTGTCAGGTGGACTGGGAGAGACATGTTATAGAGTTGGACAGAAGCGAAAGAAGCCACATTTTGCCTTTGCCTTTGATGTTGTTGGCTTGTGCATCACAAAGTACAACACTGGTTTCATGTAGAACTCGGACAGTAGAACACAAACACGGAGCAGATAAAGAAATCTGCTAGTGTGCTAGGTAGTTTCCAGTAAGCCATTTAAATACCATTTATATTCATATCAAGAAACTATGGAAAGACCTAATGTAATAATATAAAAGGCTGAGACCAAAGTTGATAGCAAATCAATGCTAGTTATCACTGTACTGATGTGGAGACTCATAAGGCCACATTAAGAGTGAATATCCAGGCCAAAGGCAGCATGCAATGTGAGGATATAACATCAAGCAGGCTTGAGCAGATTTTTCCCCATTCCACTAACCTTAATAAGTAATTATAAATATATAATAATATAATACCATTTCACCTTGCCAGTACATAATTCATGTAAATTACACATGAAGACTGAAAGATACCTTGCAGATAATACATGCAATTTTCTCTATTTAAAGGCCTCAAGAGGTTTTATATTAGTCCTGACATTTACAGTATTCATTATATTATTCTGTCACATCAGGAGCTATTAGCACCACTTCTTGGAAGCACATAAAAATCTTAAAAAAGCATAAATAATATCAAGTTCCATTTCTTTTGTTGATTGACAGCTAGAGTTTTATGGTCGGTTCTGATTACTCATCTAGGGCTTATGAGAGTCATTTCCAATATGCAAAGGGTCTGAAAATATCATGTGTTCTCACTATATGCCCTTTTATATTTTTTGGGATTCCATGAAGAAATTGACAGACATTTCTTCTATTAGAAACAAGCTAATATACAGCTTTAATACCATATCATAGGAAAAATAATAACACACACTTTCACTCAATCTTATTTAAACTGACATTTTCTAAGGAACAAGACCAAGAGTACACTGATAGGATGCTCATAACATTACTATACTCTTGCTGTTCCACTAGCAGAAAGGGGAGGAATTATACAATTCATATAAAAATATGAACGAAAGTGAAAGCATAGACATAAATCGTCACGGACTAAAGACCTGAAGTGTTGAATGAAGACATAGATTTAAATTTCTCAAATTACACTCAATCAGTTATACACTATATTAGTACAATATGTAAGTTTATCTATAATACTAGGTTGCACAAGTGTGGCAGTCACTTTATTAGCATTCGAGTGAATGGAGGGATTTCCAGAGAGTCATCCAGTGCCTCACAGCATTACCATTTCTGCTTGAAGAAGTGTCTTCTGTCCTTTCAGGAAATCAATCTCCTTGTCATGTACCCTTTCCCTTGGTTTTAAATATGCGTTGTTTGAATTTGCAATAGTTACTTAAAGTCTTTTAATCATTATTAGCCTGATATGATTTAATTCATCTCTTTATCTTTAATCTATTTGAGTCTTTTGGTTTAAGGTGGGCTTCGTATAGACAGTATGATTATGTGCTTGCTTGTTTTCTTACTCTGACCGCCTGCCATTTTAATTTAACAAAATGGTTACTAAAATGGATGTAAGAATCTCTAACTTAGATGTAGCTCTTTCCTGTCTATTAAGATTTATGCATTTCTGTCTATTAAGACTAATTGAAGATTTCATATGCCCTGAGCTTTCCTCCTCTTAGCATATAACTAACAGTCATTATCTTGCATACTTCAGTGCTTCCCTGAAGTTCTCTACACAATTTTTCCACTAATTTTGTCCTCTACCAAAAATACTCTATTACATCTGAGGGACTACCTAATCACAGATCATGCCCAAACCCTCCTGCTTGCTTCCCAGTATATTGCTGTCATCTACTGCATTTAAACACTAACAGAATCAGCAAATTCAATATTTAAGTTCTTATTTTTGATTATTTAACAATAATAAAAGAAACAGGCATAATACAGAGGCTTATAATCCCAGCCACATAGGAGATGAAGCAAGGTGGACTGCTCACATGTGTAAGCTCTAGCTATGCTAGGAAGTGAGACCGGCCTCAAAGAAAAGAAGCGAAGAGCAGCCGCATATACAGTCCAGTTATCCTGTTGACTTGCATGACCAAGACTCTGGGTTCAGCCTTGCACAGTATCTCTTTCAATAACAAATGTCTTCTAGAAGCTCTGATATTCAAATACTTGAACCCAAGTCAGTGGCAAAGTTGGAGAGATTTAGAAGGTGTGACCAAGCTGGAAATAGTAGTCACTGGAGGAGGGCTTTGAGAACGTAAGCTTCCCTTAATTTCCAGTCCACTCTGTCCATGCATTTGTAGCTGAGGGTGAGACTTCTCAGCTGACTGCTTCAGTTGTCATCCACACTCTTGCTTCTATCCTTCCCCACTCTGATAAAAATTGATCTTCTGGAACCAAAAGCACAAATAAGATCAGTCTTCCATCAGCTGCTTTTAGATATGGTGTTTTATTGCAACTACAGAAAAGTCATTAACATTGATGGTAATTAATATATCATACCTATAAATACTATAAATAACTTTTATTATCTTCCTTGGTCACCTGGCTCCTTGTTCTCATTTGAGATCCCCATGTTCAACCTTTGCCCTTTTCATGAGAAATTTTCATCATCATTTTGCAAGAATGATTTTCTGGCCATAAGTTTGTCCTGTTTTCTTTGTCTCATAAGGTCATATATTTTTGCATTCACTATTCAAGGATAGTTATACTGGGTATAGAATTATGGGTTACTGAGTCTTATTTTCCTCTTTAAGAAGTATAAATGTAGTCATTTAACAGTAGAGGTCCATTCTGTGGCAGAGAGCTCTGAATGATAGCACATTATGTTTAAACATCCTTTGAGGGCTCTGATATCACCGGACTGCATTTTCTTTGTTAATAGCCTGTCGATTTGCAGCCATTGTGGTTTGGCAAAGGTTGTACTTAAGGTAACTCTCTTCACAAACTCTTTATGCTGATTTTCTGAACACAACCCTCTTTTTCATTTTTTTATTGAAGTGTTTTGTTTACATTTCAAATGTTATCCCCTTACCTGGTTTGCCATCCATAAACTGCCTATCCCCCCTGCTTTTATGAGTGTGTTCCCCTACTCAACCACCCACCTCTTTCCACCAGGTCCTGGCATCCACCTAAACTGGGGCATCACGACTTGACAAAACCAAGGGCTTCTCCTCCCATTGATGCCAAACAAGGCCATCCTTTGCTAAATGTGCAGCTGAAGCATGGGTCTGTCCATATGTACTCTTTGAATGGAGGTTTAGTCCCTGGGAGCTCTGGTTAGTTGGTATTATTGTTCTTACAGGGTTGCAAACACCTTCAGCTCCTTCGATCCTTTCTCTAACTCCTCCATTGGGGACCCCATTTTCAGTTCAAGGGATGTCTGCAAGCATCTGCCTCTGTATTTGTCATGCTCTGGCAGAATTCTTAGGAGAGAGCTATATCCAGCTCCTGACAGCATACACTTCTGGCATCAGCAATATTGTTTGGGTTTTGTTACTGTATATGGGATGGATCCCCAAGTGGGGCAGTCTCTGGATGACCTTTCCTTCAGTCTCTGCTCCAAACTCTGACTCCCTATTTTCTCCTGTGAATACTTTTGTCCCCCCTATTAAGAAGGACTGAAGCATCCACACTTTGATTGTCCTACGTCTTGAGCTTCATGTGATTGGTGGATTTATGTCGGGTAATCTGAGCTTTTAGACTAATATGCACTTATCTCACTGATGTTCATACCATGTGTGCATTTTCGTGATTGGGTTACCTGGATCAGGATGATATTTTCTAATTTCATATATTTGCCTATGAGTTTGATGAAGTCATTGTTTTTAAGAGCAGAGTAGTACTCCATTGTGTAAATGTACCACATTTTCTGTATCCATTTCTCTGTTGACGGACATCTAGGTTCTTTCCAGTTTCTGCCTGTTATAAATAAGGCTGCCATTATCATAGAGGAGTATGTACCTTGCTATATGTTGGAGCATCTTTTGGGTATATGCTCAAGAGTGGTATAGCTGGGTCCTCAAGTAGTGCAATGTCGAATTTTCTGAGGAATCTCCAAACTAATTTCCAGAGAGTTTGTACCAGATTGCAATTTCTCCAACAATGACGTGTTCCTGTTTCTCCACATCCTTGCCAGCAACTGATCTCACCTTAGTTGTTTATCTTAGCAATTCTGACTAGTGTGAGGAGGAATCTCAGGGTTATTTTGATTTGCATTAACCTGATGACTGAGAATGTTGAACATTTCTTTTGGTGCTTCACAGTCATTTGATATTCCCCATTTGAGAATTCCTTGATTAGCTCTGTGCCCCATTTTTGACAGGGCTATTTAATTCTCTGTAGTCTAACTTTTTGAGTTCTTAGCATATATTGGATATTAGCCTTCAATAAGATGTAGGATTGGTAAAGGTCTTTCCCAATCTGTTGGTTGCCATTTCTGTCCTAAGCACAGTGTCCTTTGCCTTACAGAGACTTTAAAATTATATGAAGTACCAAATGTCCATTCTTGATCTTAGAGCATAAGCCATTGGTGTTTTGTTCAGGAAATTTTCCCAGTGCCCATGCGTTCGAGAATTTTCCCCACTTTTTCTTCTATTAGTTTGAGTATATTTGGTTTTATGTGGAGGTCCTTGATCCATTTGGACTTAAGCTTTGTACATGGTGATAAGAATGGATCAATTTGCATTCTCCTACATTCTGACCTCCAGTTGAACCAGCACCAATTTTTGAAAATGCTATCTTTCTTCCATTGGATGGTTTTAGCTCCTTTGTCAAAGATCAAGTGACCATGGGTATGTGGGTTCATTTCTGGGTCTTCAGTTCTGTTCCAATGATGTATCTGCCTGTATCTGTACCAATATCATACAGTTTTTATGACTATTGCTCTTTAATACTGCTTGATGTCAGTGATGGTGATTCCTGGAGATGTTCTTTTATTGTTGAGTATAATTTTCACTATCCAGGTTTTTTTGTTATTCTAAATGAATTTGCAAATTGCTCTTTCTATCTCTATAATCAACTGAGTAGGAATTTTGATGGGGATTGCATTGAATCTGTAGATTGCTTTTGGAAAAATGGCCATCTTACTATATTAATCCTGCCAATCCATGAGCATGGGAGATCTTTCCATCTTCTGAGATCTTCCTCAATTTCTTTCTTCAGAGACTTGAAGTTCTTGTCATACAGATCTTTCACTTGCTTTGTTAAAGTCACACCAAAATATTTTATATTATTTGGGACTATTGGGAAGGGTGTCATTTTCCTAATTTCTTTCTCAGCCTGTTTATCTTTTGAGTAGTTGTTTATCAGGCTAAGTAGTTCTCTGGTGGAACTTTTGGGGTCACTTAAGTACACTATCATGTCATTTGCAAATACTGATATTTTGATTTCTTTCCTTCAAATTTGTATTCATTTGACCTCTTTTTTTTTTTTTTTTTTTTTTTTTTTGTCTGATTGATCTGGCTAGGACTTTGAGTGCTATATTGAATGAGTAGGAAAAGAGTGGGCAGCATTGTCTATTCCCTGATTTTAGTGGGATTGCTTTAAGTTTCTCTCCATTTAGTTTGATGTTAGCTACTGGTTTGCCATATATTGTTTTTACTATGTTTAGATATGGGCCATGAATTCCTGATCTTTCCAAGACTTTTATCATGAATGGGTATTGAATTTTGTCAAATGCTTCTCAGCGTCTTTGTAGAAGAAAACTTCCCTAACCTAAAGAAAGAGATGCCCACAAACATACAAGAAGCCTACAGGACTCCATGTAATTTGGACCAGATGAGTAATTCCTCCCGTCACATAATAGTTAAAACACCAAATGCGCAAAACAAAGAAAGAATATTAAAAGCAGTAAGGGAAAAATGTCAAGGGACATATAAAGGCAGACCTATAAAAATTACACCAGACTTCTCACCAGAGACTATAAAAGTCAGATGATCTTGGACAGATGTCATACAGACCCCAAGAGAACACAAATGCCAGCCCAAGTTACTGTACCCAGCAAAACTCTCAATTAACATAGATGGAGAAACCAAGATATTCAATGACAAAACCAAATTTACACAATATCTTTCTACAAATCAAACCCTACAAAGGATAAAGATCAGAAAACTACAACAGAAGCATCAAAAGCTAGGAAGTAATCTCCCTGCAAAGAAATCAAAAGAAGAGAGTGACACAAACAGAATTCCACCTCTAACAACGAAAATAATAGGAAGTGAAAATTACTATTCCTTAATATCTCTGAATATCAGCGGACTCAATTCCCCAATAAAAAGACATAAACTAACAGACTTGTTATGTAAATAGGACCCAGCATTTTGCTCCATGCAGAAAACATACCTCAGAGACAAAGACAGACACTACCTCAGAGCAAACGGCTGGAAAACAACTTTCTAAGTAAATGGCCTGAAGAAACAAGCTGGAGTTGCCATTCTAATATCAAATAAAATTGAAGTTCAACCAAAAGACATTAAGAAAAATAAGGAAGGACATTTCATATTCATCAAAGGAAAAATACACCAAGATGAATTCTCAATCTTAAATATATATACTCCAAATGCAAGGACACCTACATTCATAAAAGAAACCTTACTAAAGTTCAATGCACACATTGTACCTCACTCGATAATAGTAGGAAATTTCAACACCCCACTCTCATCAATGGACAGATCATGGAAACAGAAATTAAACAGACATAGAGAAACTAACAGAAGTTATGAACCAAATGGATTTAACAGATATTTATAGAACATTTCATCCTAAATCAAAAGGATATACCTTCCTCCTAGCACCTCATGGTACCTTCTCCAAAATTGACCATATAATCAGTCATGAAACAGGCCTCAACAGATACAGGAAGATAGAAATAATCCCATGCATCCTATCAGATCATCCCGCACTGAGACTGGTCTTCAGTAACAACAATAATGACAGAAAGCCCACATAGACATGGAAGATGAACAATGCTTTATTCAATGACAACTTGTTCAAGGAAGAAATAAAGAAAGAAATTAAAGACTTCTTAGAACTTATTGAAAATGAAGATACAACATTCCCAAACTTATGGGACACAATGAAAGCAGTACTAAGAGGAAAACTCATAGCTCTAAGTGCCTGCAAAAAGAAACAGGAGAGAGCATATGTCAGCAGCTTGACAGCACACCTAAAAGCTCTAGAACAAAAAAAAATAAATAAATACACCCAGGAGGAGTAGAAGGTAGGAAATAATCAAACTCAGGGCTGAAATCAACCAAGTAGAAATGAAAAGGACTGTACAAAGAATCAATACAATCAGGACCTGGTTCTTTGAGAAAATCAACAGGATAGATAAACCTTAGCCAGACTAACCAGAGATCACAGAGAGTGTATCCAAATTAACAAAATCAGAAATGAAAAGGGATTCATAACAACAGAATCTGAAGAAATTAAAAAAATCATCAGATCCTACTACAAAAACCTATATTCAACAAAACTGGAAAATCTGGAGGAAATGGACAATTTTCTAGACAGATACCAGGTAACAAAGTTAAATCCGGTACAAATAAACGATCTAAACAACCCTATAACTCCTAAAATATAGAAACAGTTATTAAAAGTCTCCCAACCAAAAAGAGACCAGGTCCAGATGGGTTCAGTCAAAAATTCTATCAGACCTTCATAGAAGACCTCATACCAATACTGTCCAAACTATTCTACAAATAGAAACAGACAGAACACTACCAAACTCCTTCTATGAAGTCACAATTACTCTTATCCCAAAACCAAACAAAGACCCAACAAAGAAAGAGAACTTCAGACCAATTTCCCTTATGAATATTGACACAAAAATACTCAATAAAATCCTTGCAAACCAAATCCAAGACCACATCAAAAAGATCATCAATCATGATCAAGTAGGCTTCATCCCAGGGATGCAGGGATGGTTTAATATAAGGAAATCCATCAATGTAATCTACTACATAAACAAACTCAAAGAGAGATTCTTAAGACACAGTAGGAATGACCTTAGCCAAAATGCCAAATAGGAGAGACGGAAGTTGAATAGTCCACCTCCAGTAGATAGACAGACCCCCAAGTGGAGGAATGGGGTTACCAACACACAGTCAAAATTTCTGACCCAGATTTATACTGTCTAAAAGAACTGCAGGGGTGATAATGGAGAAGAGATTGAAGGAAAGGCTGTCCAGTGACCTGCCTAAATTTAGGTCCATCTCATGGCGGCAGGGGTGGGAGGCTGACACTATTATTGATACTATGATGTGATTACAGAGAGGAGCCTAGCATGGCTGTCCTCTGAGAGGCCCTACCAGCAGCTGAGTGAAGAGAGATAGATGCTTATTTATACCTGACCATTGGTTCCAAGTCAGGGACCCCTATGGAGGAATTAGGGGAGGGATTGAAGGAGCTGAAGGGGAGGGGCAATCCTATAGGAAGACCAGCAGTTTCATCTAACTTGAACCCCTGGGAGATACCAGAGACTCAGTCACCAACTAGGCAGCATACATGGACTGCTCTGCGGACCCCACCACAGATACAACAGAGGATTGCCTGCTGTGGCCACATGGGGAGATGATATGCCTACTCTTGAAGAGAGACTTGAGGCCCCACAGAAAGGGGATAGTTACACAGGAGGAGAAGGGAGCACTGTCTTGGAAGAAAGGGTGATAGACGATAGGGGTGAGGAACAGGGGTTGGGGGAAGGCTGGAATAGTTGGAATGTAAATTATTTTTAAAAATTTGTGTAATTATAAATTTCAAAAATAAAACAACTAAACAAAACAAAACTCCCCTTTCTATTTTCTTTCTTCCTCCTCAAGAATTCCAATGTGATACAAGTTTACAATTTTTCCTGTGGATCTTGGATATTCTGTTGCATTTTTGTTGTTTAGATTTCATTATTTCATCTTTCAATATAATTATTCTTGCTCGCTGATTCTGAAACTTCCTGTATATTTTCTCCGTGGCATTCATTTTATAACATAGATGACTTGGGGGGTGGGAGGAGAAGCTCTTCATTTATTTGAATTCACGTTCAGTACTTATAAATTTGCATTTAACATTTCTTTCTAATTTTTCTAGAGTTTTACATTTTCTATTTCATTTGTTGGCTGCTAAAGCCTTTTTCTGACCTTCTCATTGACATATATTAAACATAGTTATTTTAAACAGAATTACTTCATTTTATCATTTTTCTTTTTTCTTCTTTGCTCGACATAATTTTTGTTAAAAAAAAAGCAAGTTTTATCAGACATTATCAGGTGAGGTAAATTATGTAGAGGAGGTTTTATGTTAATCTGGTTAGTCGTGGACCAGATTCATTTTAATTTTAGATGACAATCCAAAAACTCGAAATTCCTGTAGCAACTTCTGTCTTTTCTGTTAATGCCAGATCTCTTTCCTACTATCCTCCTTCATCTCCATGGCAGCTCGTTCTTCCTAAACCTATGTTGCATTCATATGGTTGGTCCATTTGAGGAATAAATGTAGTGTAAACATTTGCTGTAATATTACCATTTCCCAAAGCCAGCAGTGGCATTTCTTACCATCTATATTCATATGCCGTACAAGGAAAGCAGTGTAGGCAACCTTGTTTGATTGGCTTTGTATAGGTTTTGCTAAGGACTTAAAGCTTCCTAAAGGGGATGCCCACAGTTCACAGGATTATTTTCCACTTCCACTTCTAGAGCCATGAGGAAATCTTTCTGGGAACTTGTAATGAGACCTTAACATGATCTTTACTGCTAAATCAATGGAAATGTGCTTAGTACATCCCCTCACAGGGGGATTTCATTTCCACATGCGTCTTAACTACGTCTTCAGTAATTAATCTTAACTATACCTTATGCTTCTTCTAACAAGTTATGGCTACAACCATGTCCTCATACTATCCAGGCGATCAGTAGCTTTCAAGTGAAATGCTTTAAACACAAGAGATATGAAGCTTAACACGCCATGCAGCCCAAACTCCATGATAGGTTTTCTTCATTCTTACATGAAGAAGAGAGATAATTTCCAAAGTTTTTTCAGGTAGAAATTATGTGTGAGTTTGACATAATCTGTCAGACAGCCACACAGATTATGGGTAGGTAGTAGCCATCTTGTTTATGAGATTTGCACTTAGTTATCACTTTGTGGGCATAATAGTAGAGTGCTTATTCACACATATTATTTAATTTAACAATGATTCCAAGGCACAAGCATAGTTCAACTGACAATTCAGAAAGACCAAATGAAAAGTTATTCAATGAAAAGATGAAAATTTTAATAACTGAAGAAAAAAGCTAAATACCAGGATATTTATATTGTTAAGTTCTAGAACATATTAGTAGCTTTTCTATTTCTATGCTAAAATGCTGGGACCAAGGCAACTTACAAAAGAATGTGTTTAATTGGGTTTATGGCTCCAGAGGATTTAAGATTATGATTGGCAGAGTGAAGGCAAACTGACAGGCAGCTAAAGGAGCCTATGAAAGCTCACATTTCAATCCACAGGCAGGAAAAAGAGAACACAATGGAAATTTGTTTGAAACTGAAAACTTCCCCAAGTGATAAACCTCCCCAGCAAAGCCAAGCTATGCCCAATATGGTTCATAGTCACCTTCTCCTTGCAGATTACGTTTTAGATCTCTCAGCTCCTTATCCAGCACCATGTCTGCCTAAATGCTACCATGTTTCTTTCTATGACAGTAATGGATTCAATCTCTGAAATTGTAAGCCAGTCCCAGTTAAATGTTTTCTTTTATAAGAGTTGCCATGGTCGTGGTATGCAGCAATATAAATACTAAGATAATAATCATTCTTCAAACCACCACATCAAATAATAACATGTTTTCTTTCTATGATACTGTGAATGAAAATGAAATAAGAACACTTATATGTATATTTGAGTATACACATATATATGCATGTATAATGATGCTGTCTCTTCTAACTTTGTCTCCATAATACTTCTGCTGTTGGGACCTATATCCTGTTACACCTGCTTTCCTCAGTCTCCATCTGTCTTCTGAGTAACTTCTTCACGATTGACTATGTATTCAGAGTCTATGTTTAAGACACCTAAACAATTAGACTTATCTGTGAATGCCAGTTTCTCTGCAGCTGTCAGCCCTAACTTCGAGCTTAGTTACAGTAAACATAAGTGAAAAAGCATGAATTTCAGTTTCTTTTCACATCCCATTATATTTTCAGAGTATTGGTGCAAAAAAATCATAGCTTTGTATACTTAGCATGCTAAAGGTGAAACCCATCTTGAAGGACTCTTATAGCTTTAGGGAATGGGTTAAATTTCTTTAATCTATCATAACTCCCATTGAAGATACTATATAAATGACAATAAGCTGCCATTTATGAAGCATGCTGTTTGTAACCTGAGTGTCTAGATGGACACCACACATATCTTCTTAGATAAAATTCATAATTATAACTTTTTAGTTCATAATTTGGAATAGACATGGAATCTTACATATGCTCAGAACATTACAGGCACAAGCTCTTCTATTGAATGATATCCCTGGCCCTCTTTATATCAAGCCTTGAGACAGGTTCAGAGAACTAGTGTATCTTTCTCAGATACACTGCCAGTGAATAACAGGCAAGCAATGAACGGCTCTGTGAGGTTCAGCAGAGATTGATTAATTTCTGTGTGATAGCTCTGTACAACCTGGAGCATCAGTTACAGAATTCACTGCTGTTTGTATTGGAAGGGCTCCTGTCCCTACTGCCAGACGGGGACCACTCAATTAAATTTCCAGTTCAACTGCCAGCAGCCATTCTGCAATGCAAACTGAGGATCAGCCAGCTGCCCAAGGATTAGAGAAGGCAGCCATTTCGCCACCTCACTTGACCCTCTCCAGACACAAATTTATCTTCCTGACATCACTTATCAAATACCCAAATTAGTTTTGTAACTTGCATAAAAAAATGCTACTAAAATCACAGAGGCAATCAAAGATAATATAACAGATGAAGGCAGATCTTAGAGACTGTAGAAGAACTTTATAGGAGAAATAGGTAACATTGATTTATTTTCATTTTTTATCATTGAGTATATACATGTGGTGTGTGTGTAGGTGTAAATTTCTTTTCTATTGCTATAATCAGATATCTTGACAATACAAAATTTAACAGAGACAGAATTTATTCTGGTTCACATGTGGCTCAAGGTGCAATCCATCATGTCAGGGAAATCAAGGCAACAGGAACTTGAAGCAACTGATCAGATCACATCTACAAGCAAGAAACAGAGAAAAATGCAAACAACCAAGTGCTTGGCTCCCTTTTACCACTTTCTAACATCAATGATCACCTGCCAGGTAATGATCTTACCCACAGTTAAGAGGGACTATCCCATTTCAATTAACATATTCCCTTATGGGATGCACAGAGGTCCATCCCTCAGGTGGTTATAGATTTTATGACAATTATAACTAGTGCTCACTATGCCAGTACATGTGTACGCATGGACATTCACAGAAATGAGGGCACATGTAGATGACGCCATGCATATGAAGGTAATAGGATTTGTTTGGGTTCCACTTTAATGAGGATAGATTCTTTTTATCCTTCAGGGCTACACATCCCAGGCTAATTGGCCTGCAAAGTTCAAGGAATTTCTTTGTCTTTGCTTCCCACCTCAATGTGGGAGCTCTGGAACTCAAAACCCATGCTACTGTTCCAAGCTTGTTCACCTCACAACATCCTAGTAGTATAATAATGGCTAACAATAATAATGGTATAACAATAAGCCACATGACAAATGAAATCAACCACTGTAGAGACAATATAGGATCCCATTACCTCAATTATTTCTAAAGTTTAATTGCTAAGATAAAGAATTTGGAAAATTCCTGCATAACCAAAGAAGAGATAGTCACTGAAAAGGGACAGAAAGACGGTCCTATGGGGTTTAGAATTTTATTTATTTATCTTTCAAAGATGGTTTGGATGGTGGGAGAGAGATGGAAATCATGGAGTCAATCCTCATGTTCATGGAGCATCCTCGGATGTTACATTGTCTGGCTTCTTCAGTTTTTCTGACCCACAGACCTTTCTTTTTGTGCTACCATGATATGGTCCTGGTTGCCATAGGACTACTCTATGACCCAAATAAGAAGTAAGGAGAAAATACATGCAGTTTAGTTTGTCCAAGTGTCCCATCCAGCATGAGAATGTGTCTCATTCCCCTTTTGCATATCTGTAAGCCATCACAACAGTAAAAACGACAAAAACCTTACTGACAATATTTACTTATTTTCATTAAAATATAATTACATTGCAATTCCGTAACTTTTCCTCCCTCCTGTCAATTCTCCCATACCCCTCCTTCTATCCATTGTCATGCCCTCGATCACTTCCTCCCATTCCTAGCAAAAGAACTACGGGTAACAAGTAACTAATGAAAGAGGCAGAAATACTGTATCCCAGGAATGAGCTCCCTACTTGTGAATTTGAGTTAATAGTATGCTGGCTCCAAAGACTGTTCAATCTGCATTACAATTATATATGTTTAAGTCCCTCTGACAAATATGTATGAGTGTATGGTGGTGGTGGTTATAATAATAGTAGTAGTAGTAGTAAGTGATGAGAATGAGTCCTTTGAGGTTTCTTCTGTTTTATCCTTAACTGAAATGAATTATTACTTTATGTATCAGAATATAAAATCTACAGCAACAGTAATCAGTTATAAGGAGGAGATCATTTATGGGGTTGGCTATGAGAAGCCATATAAAAAAATCAAACAGGCAACTTCTTGAACCATTTCAGACCCATATGGCATTTTGTTTAAAACTGAAGCTAAAACAGTACATATACCATTTAGGATATCTGTGTTATTCAGAGAAGCAACTAGTATTATTAAAGCAAGAAAGACAAAAATCAATAAAAATTTCCGCAGTTAGGAGTCAGAAATTCAATGACTTAAGAATTAAGGTTATTGTTATTAATTTGCATATTATATAATGATTTCCATGTATATAGCTATTAATTGTTAAAACAGAAAACATTTTTAAAATCTTCTATATTCAACAAACAAGAGTAGAGATGATCTTCTCCACCCCTCCTCTCTGGAAACCTCTAACTTTCTAACTTTTTAACTTTATCTCAAGGCACATAGTGAACACATATCAAAGTCCATATAGAAGTGTATCTATAATTACTATGAAAATGTTAACTAAGAGTGGAAGGAAAATAATTTTTCTCAGACATCATCAAAATTAAGGAATGTGATAGCCTGGGATACATTCATTCTTAAACTTGAGACAATTTGATTCTAATCTCTCTACATTTCTCTGAGTCATCAGCTCACCTCTAAAGAGAATATTTCACTGGAGTTATTGCAACGACTTCAAGCGCTATCATAGCTCTGAGCATTGTTAAGCATTATAAAGAGTAATACTTCAAGCATTTGCCTTTCCTTAATCTCTGTCTTGCCCCTAAATCCAGATTAATTTGCAGGATGACCTTTGGAAGAAAAACATTTCTCAGGGGAAAATTATCAACCATGGACTGCTTACATTAAGACCTTTAACACTAAATGTCAGATATATTCAGATATCAATGATCAAAATGTATTTAACTAGCTGGGTAATAGGGGCATATATCCTTAATCCCAGGATTTGTCAGGCAGAGGCAGAAGGATTCTTAGAGTTCAAAGCCAACCCAGCCTACAGAGTGAATTCCAGGACAGCCAGGTCTACACAGTAAAACTCTGTTTCAAAGGAAAAGAGAGGAACGAAGTAAAGGGGAAAATTCATTTAATTAAATCACTCTAGGGAGTGAGTAAAGAAAAAATTTCTCACCCATTATGAAAAGTAGAGAGATTTATTTTATCTATATAGATGATTATGTTGAGTCTTATAACCCATCTGGTAACAACTCATGGTCCTCATTTCTATAATAAGAAAGTTGGAAAAGACATTGTGATATAAAGTAAAGTTTTTAAAATACATATGATGATCTCATTGCCTCTTTGCTGAAAAGCCCAGAGGATTTTGAAGAAAATTTGTTAAAATTTCAGACAGTACTGTAAGAAAGGGTTGTATAAAGTGCAAAATATGACTTTGCCACCTTCTTTCTTCTAGGAGAAAGGACTTCAAGCTAGTTTCCTGCAGAGCGTTGATTCTAGTTACCTGCAGAGCATTGATTCTAGTTACCTGCAGAGTGTTGATTCCGGTGCATTTGTAAAGGTGTTGAAGTGCCAACACTAATCTACCAAATTTGGAAATTTTCTATTCTTATAAAAGACTCAAGGACAATTGATATCAAAGACACTAGGCAGCAACGAAAGAATGAGTCACTGAATTCCTTAAAAAATAGTAAATAATCTTCAAGTACCTTCACGTTTATCATACTTGACCCATCGCCTGCCTTTCATGTACGCATTTCCCCCCTATATGATTAAAATATTACTCTTACAGTTAAAAATCTTTGATGCTGGTCTTATCTCTACACCTTAATTTCTGTGTTAACTTAGAAAATCTAGTATATCAATTTAAGGGTGAGGTTGCTTTGTCTTGCCTTATAAACTACAAATAAATGCCCTCTATTCCACAATCTTGTGCTGAGTACCAAATGAGTAGCATACTCAAATAACTAACACATAGAAAACTAGAAACACAAAGTGAGCCTGGGTTTGGTTTATTAATTATTTTGGTAATTATAACCTGGAATGGGATTCTCAGTTTTTGTGATACTTACTTTTCTTGTTTTTTGTGATAAAAATACCTAAAAAGAAGTATTGTAATGATGGAAGGCTTTATTCCAGTTCAGAGGGGTGGGAGGAAATATACTCCATCATATTTGGAGCCCAAGGCTGCCTAGCAAATTACATGCCGGATTTGTAGTAAATAGAGAATAGGAATTGGAGCTTGACTAGTTTGAAAGAATATCTTTCTGGAACTGGAAAGATAATTGAGCAGTTAAGAGTATTTAGTGCTCTTACAAGCTCTATCCTGTATGTCTGAGCATTATGTACCTAAAGCCAAGAAATGCAGAGGTAGTAGAACCCTTTTTATCTGGGGTGGGGGGGTGGATATGGTTAGGAGTCATTATGTGCATGCTAGAATTCTATGCGGAGCCACTGAGGGGGAACATGTTCCTTCCATATACTTCCTTCTGTGACTGATTTCTCAGAAAAGATGACTCGCAGTCACTCCTAATTCATCTAGGGCATTACTGGTTCAACTTCTTCCTTAGGCAGTTTTCATACTTACTGTGAAGTGTCATTAACTTCTCTCTACAGTAATTTTCAAGCAGGAAAATATCTACTCCTCTTGCCTTTAGTGTTTAACATAGACTATGGAGGTTGGTACTGGCTTAGTTCAAACATACACACACAGACACACAGACACACTGACACACACACACACACACACACACACACACACATGTACACACATGCATGGATACAGACATTTAAACATAAGTTTCAAGTTACATTTTAAAGCATAAATCTTCATTCCGTACTGCAGACCAGTATTTGCACTGGTCCTGTGGGCATATATATCCAAGTGTAGGAGACAGAAGAGATGTGCAAGAAAAGCCATTTTATGAGGGAGCTGATGTCCATTTTATGGACCACTATACATTTCATGAGAATAAACGAAGCTGAGAATTGATCAGTCTCATTCCATAGCCAGTGATAGTACTATAGGCAAGGTAATGACAAAGTAATTACCCTGGTTCGAACTCAAGGTCTAAACTTTTCTAATTTATTTTAATGAAACACCATGTCCTGCCTATGTAAATCATATATTTCTATTACATGATTTGTTATAAAATGTCTATTTATATAGTTGAAAGGAATATCTGGCAGCAAGGAAGTGCTGGTGGGGATAATTTTGAGTCCAGACTTACTATTTGCATTAATAGCGGAAGAGAGTCTGTAGCATTTTAATGAAAATTTGAAATGAAACTAAATTAGGTATTGAAATTAAGTGCAATTTCTCAAGCTAAGAATAGGAAAAAATAGATTGAGTGGAGCTCTTTATAGCTTAGAGACATGAGAGTAAAAGTTTAACATAATTTAGTTATTCTTGATGTTTCTCTCTAGCTAGAGATATAATCTCTCCCTTGCCCTAATTGAGTTTCTCTATCTCACTCCCATTAATAGTGATTAAAGTAAGATATTGGTCAAGTGTAAAAATGACCACAAATGTGTCCATGTACTGTAGAGCTCTGGGCATTTTAAAAATGTTCGGATTTATGTTAATTTGACCTTTGCTGAGCTAATCCTAAAGAAGAAGATGGATATTTAAAAAAAAATCCCCAGCATACAATTTCAGATATTGCTCAACAGTTAAAAGAACTTAGTACTCTTTCAGAGGACCCAGGTTAAGTTCCCAGTACTCACAAGAGTTTTACAACTGCTTGTAACAGAAATTCCAGGATGTCCAAAGAATACTCTGGAGGTCTGAGGATACTGTGCTCTCTTATGCTACATATACAAATATATAGGCACTGATGTATACACATGAAATTAAATAAATCTTAAACATATTTGATACAACCTCATTCAATAATGATTAAGGTTTATTATATGCAATGCATGATTTAGGTACTAAGTAAACAAATCAAAAAATGAGAAAGAAATAGAAATTTGATTCATCCATTCATCTCAAAAATATACAAAATAACATGAAAGACACATAAGACAGACATGGTTAATATTATGTGTAATATGATCTAATAGAAATGTGTAGGAAATTCTAGAGTCTCAAACATGGAAATATCCTGGGTTGCCAGTGGGTAACTCATGGTTTCAAGGAAGGTGGAATGATGGTAAATATTTTAAAGAGTGAGCTTTGAAGAGTAGACAGTACATCACTAAAGAAAAATTTCATAATAAATACTTAAAACTGTGTATTCTAAAAAAAAAAAAAAAAAGCCTCTTCCCAGCACTGGGAGGTGGGTGGTGGAGGCACAACCAAAGGTTATCATTTTCCTAGGGAGTGGGGAAACGGTTCTCCAGTTTTGTTTTTAGATGGGATCCCTTGTATCCCAGGCTAGCTGCAGACTTGCTATGCATGTGGCTGAGGGTGGCCTCCTGCTTCCGCATTAGTACTGGGGTTATAGACATGCCTCACACGACTGACTCCAAGTTGATTGAAAACATGCATGTGTCTGTATGCTCCTAAACGGAGTTCTAGAGCACAGCGAGCAGTATACAGCGTTGGTGAGAAGTCTTTTAGGTATGCAACGTGGAGTCCCTGGGACGGGCTGAATGCCGAAGGGGCTGTCAGACAGAGCTAATGCTGCGAGGTCCTAAGAGGGCCCTTTGGACCAGAAGCATGTCTTGCTTAACCCCTGTGAATACATAGGTAAGGAGGGCCGGAGGGGGCAGATCTGTATGTACCTCAGCCTTACACTCCTTGCTAAGGTACTGAAGGAACTGGAACACTACGAGTCTTTCCGAGGGTCATCTTTTCGATCTGAGCCGTAACTACCCAGCAGCCCTTCCAGCAGCCATGTGCTGTCTGAGCCTACTGCAGGCAGGAGTCACATGTGGCTTCCAAGTGTGAAATGAGGAAACTAATTGGAAGCGTCTTTTAGTCTTTTAAGTGTTCCACTGGACAGCACAAATCTAGAAAACAACCGGCTGATGCAAACAAAGGACCAGAGGCAAAAAGCACCAAGAGAACAATGTAACAGGACACTAATGTGAAAACACCGGTTGGGGCACACACAACTGTACTGAGGGCAGACTCCTATCTGCAACTCCCGGGATGCTCAAGGTGGGTATGTAGCCTCCCAAGTGTACTCATGTGTGCAAACCCACCGGTGCCATATCCAGAGAGGCTGTTCTTGGTGTGTGGTCCTGGCATGTTGATTTGGACTGGCCACTCGGGAGTTGGGACTGTTGTTCTGCCAGATGGAGGGAGACTCTTTTAGCTGGCAAGATTCGGAGAGCTGGCACTCCCTTTCCAGTCCTGTGAGGATTAGGGAGTCTATCTTGCCTGAATTCAGCTGGTAGGCAGGCAACCCTCCTATGTAGCCATAAGATTTCAGCGTGCACTCTCCTGGCCATCATCCCCTGTCATCTCTGTAGCAACAGATGACCCACTGCTGCCTCAGGCAGAAAAGCAAGCGGAAAATCAAAGCAGATGGAAGTGTGGGTGCCAGAGAAGTAAAGGGAGCCGTGTCTCCCCCAAAGAGTGTTGGTCCTGTGATAGAAAGGGTGTACACACTCTCGTACCTCATACACCGCCCCTCACATCATCCCAATAAAGATGCCCTGCAGGCTCCGGGAAGCCTTGCAGTTAAGGAATCAGTAAAATCACCCAGCAAAGAAGAGACGTTTAGCAATGCTGCGGACCTGGTGCTGGTTAATTGTGACCCAATAAGCGAATTAAGCAGGAACAGATTTTTCCCCCCTTCATCATGTAGCTGGCTTCCAACTTGCCCTTCACCGCCTTTAGTCTGATGATGGTTTGTTACAGTTCTAGTGTCCCATCAACAATTCACTTCATCTGTACTCTGGGAGGGGTATGGGGGGGGTTGTAACTAGTATACCTAAAGTCAAATACATCAGTCAAACTTGGTCATTTGAAGCCTCCTTTGTTCCTGAGGCTAGTTATTAACAATCAAAATTACACCAGAGGACAAAGGTAGGTATTTTAAACTATTCATTAAAAAAAAATGAGGCGGCACAGGCCTTAAATCCAAGCACTCAGGAGGCAGAGGCAAGCAGATCTCTTGAGCTCCAGGACAGTCTGCTCTACAGATCTGAGTTCCAGGATAGCCAGGGCTACACAGAGAAATCCTGTTTTGAAAAAACAAACAAACAAATGAAATTTAAATTTAAACAGACCACAAAAATAAAACAGCTACTGTCTGAGGCTGGGGTCTGCAGCAGTCTCTTCTTAAACACAGTGTGCTCAGAACATCAACACAACCCCAGCCTGTCACCACCCTTTGCCAGTGCCACCTGCTGGTCCCCAGCAGTCTGCAAGCCAAGTCCCCTGCTCCTCAGCTCATGGTCCACCCCACACAGACAGCCATCCCCACCATAGTAGCCCAGAGGTGCAGCTCGCATCACACATATCCAGGTTCAGGGCCCAGGGCACCTTCTAAGGCTTCCCAGCCACCCCACTGTGTCTTTGAATCTTCTACTGGGGGAATGCTGCGTTCAAACTAGCTGGGTCCTGAACAAGAGAGGCAGGCCCTATCCTATACAACAGAGCCAGTCCTGAAGTCTGGCCTCAAGTTTGCATTTGCAATCTATCTAGCCTCTTGCGTGTCTTATCGACCAGTGTGATGTTCTTGCTCAGTTCCCAAAACCTAATAAATCTGCAAAGGCATAGGAGGGCTTTACAGTATCAGACGCAATGGTTTATATGCTTCTGCTATCCGTCTGCATCAAAAACCAAGAGCCCTTCAAAGCATGCCCCGTAAATACCCTGGCACACCCGGGCCGTGAAAGCAGGCTCAGGCCTAACATGTTAATAAGATTAATTGCAGTTGTGATACACATTGGAAGAGCTTCATCTGAGCCTTCCATGACCTCACTCTTTAAAGCCCCAGTCACCACTCCGCCAATACCCTATATGGTTGTGCTTTTAAAACCGGGTCGTGTGCCAATCGGCAAACAGCCACTCGTTTGTTTGGAGCCAGAAAACAAACTTGGAGGTGGCCCCGGCTCTTCAGGAGTGCCCTAGTCTTAGGTCCCAACCCTAAACGTACACCAGATTACACTCAGCCTTAGACATCGCAGGTTGAAGCGTTTTCAAAGGAAGTCAATAGCGATGCCATTCATTTCTGAATGGTGACACAATTCATCACTGGTTTTAATTGGTTCTCTCTCTCTTTTTTTTTTTTTCCCGGGTGCATGAAGTAAGAGAGAGGCCAGGCACACACAAATGTGGCTAATCTGCCCGGGCAACTAGGAAAAGAGTGAGGTGCAGAGCATGGGCAAAGGCCAGCCCAGGCTGCCCCGGAGACAGGAGTTTTTTTAAGAACACGTCAACTCAAGGCCTCCGTTTTTGACTATCGATGGCCCTGAACTATGGTCTTTGTCCCCTTAAATCATCTAACACTCACTTTTACCAGCCTGCAAAACTCCCCTAATCAAGCACTACAAAGTAATCATGCTGAAGATTAGGAAAATTAACTGAGAAAAATAAAGATAAGAAAGTGCCTGAAGCCAGGAAGGAAGTGAGAGGCTCAAAAACAAAACAAAACAAAACAAAACAAAACAAACCAGACCAGACCTGCTGCCCCGGTTTCCAGCAGATTAAGAATCTCACTGGTGCAATCTGGAGGTAGACCCTGGAGTCATCAGTGGTCACAGACCATCAGCTAAGGGCTCTTACGACCAGGGCTCAGGGTCCTCCTCCCTCTCCCACCTCAGGTCAGCCCAGGGACACTGGAAGTTTCCACAGAGGCAGAGTCTAGTGGTAAAATCTCATGCCGCCGCAGCCTTCATGACTTTTGAAACTCTGTGGGTAAGGCCAGGTTCCAGAGAACGGAAATCCAACGGGCTTGTTTGGAGACTAGAAAGGAATGCTGGGATGTGGTAGGCCAGTGAGGACGGCTGAGAAACCCTGCAGGTGGTTCCTCCACCAGCAGGCTCTAAGAGTCAGTCAAGGGCAGAGACAGGCAAACAAAACTCCTGGCAACTTTGCCAGGTGACACCTAACTTACAGAGAAAAAAAAAGTCTTAGTAAAATCAGAAGTTAGGGGGGTTGGGGATTTAGCACAGTGGAAGAGCGATTGCCTAGCAAGCACAAGGTCCTGAGTTCGGTCTTCACCTGGGGGGTGGGGAGGGACAGACTTAGGTTCTATTCCCACCCACACACAGGAGGGTTCACAACCACCCATAACTCCAGTTGCAGGGGGATCTGACACCCCCTTCTGGCCTCTGCACACGGTACACAAGGGGACACAGGTAAAATGATCTGAAACAGGTCTATGAGAAAGGATTGGGTTGTCTTTCCTTTTCCTGTTACAAATGTAAGTTACCTCCATATGAAAGGAGGCTTACTCCAGCGTAGGCTCTGTGTTTCCAGGTAACAAAACTATAAATGCTGATGGCCAGAACAGCGGGGAGACCATGTCCAAGAGGTCACACTGAACTCCACTGTGACTCAGATTAACATAGTTCTGATCCCCCCACACACACCACCTTGTGACCTCACTAATGTGCCAACCTAAGCATTCTTAGCGCTCGCTTGATCTTATACACCCCAGGTCCACAGCACCAAAAGGAATGAGTCACGCTACAGGTGAGCCCAGGACCCAGCAGATCCTGAGACTTATTCTACTAGTAAGTATCCTAGCTCTGACTGCTTGCTTTTACAGAAATATGACAGTTTGAAAAGCCCACAAGGAGTTTAGGTTAAACTGTTTATATCACTAGCTCTCATTAATTCAACCCAGCCATCCCTTGTCAGAATATTCCTGCACCGCCCCCAAGATGACTCTTTTGATAAGCTGGTTCCGAGCCCTTAAAAGGCATGGCTCAAATCATACTGACTCCTTCTGCCGAGAGCAAGACACAGTGAAGGTGCTTGCCCTACTTGGTGGCCTGTACCTCAGAAGGACACTGCCAGCCCAGAGCAAGCGCCACAGAGGACGCCGGCCAGCCACTGTGCCTTGGTGGTGCCGTCTCGAGTGCTGATCCAAAACTGGCTTTGCAGCCCTCGGGATTATCTTCTTTCTCCTTGCCAACGTGGTCAGATTGCACACTCTGGGGGCAAAGAAAACCAGGAACCCTGCAGAGGGAGCTCCCTGTCGTCCTCTGTGGGAATCCTCTTCCTGCCTCCTGCTCTGTGGCAGCTGGGAGAAAATGTGGGAAGGATCCGGAGGTGTAAGCTACCCAGAGTGTGTCAGAACACAGGCTGGCCAGACCAGGACCGTGGCATGACAGGAGAGATGTTCACAGACAGAGTAGAGAGTGCCTAGTGCTCCCTGCTCAGTGAACCCAGCCTAGTGGCCTAGCCCATACCCACTCGCTACCTTAGAGAGCTCTGGCACCGCTGACAGCAAAGACTCAAAATTAGGATTCACCTCCACACTAAGGAGTAGGAGGTGTCTCCATCCCTCAGCCCCATTCTGCTGCTCTTTTCTCCCACAGTATCTCAAGCGGAGGTCGCCACCCCTAACTCCAAGGCGGGTTGGAGAGCTCCGCCTGGTCAATCTTGTCACAGTTACTTCCCAGGCACTACCTGACACCCTTCACAACTGACAGGCTGAGTGGTGGAGGCCGGTTACTTTACCAGAGAAGTACTCAATTAATTGTGTGGTAATTGGAAATGTGTGATGACGCTACACTTGGCAACTAAAGAATTCCTACTTAGCCATGACCAAAGAGTCCATTCAAAACTTGTAAAACCATTTCAAGTATTGGGGGTCGGCCCCCCCAAGAGCCCAGATACCATCATATCCTTTGACGTACCATATAGCTCATGGAAAGAGTTTCTAAATGAAAAGAAAAGCCAGGGAGGACACTCTACTGCTCTACCAAGTACAAACACTGCAAATCAATCAATCAGTCAATCAATAGCCAGCACAGTGGACAGGGTGCCTGCCGCCGAGCATGTGGATAGTCCTGGGTTCAAGTCCTGGGAACCCATAAACTGGGTGTGGTGGTGCACGCCTTCAATCCCAGCACTCAGAGCAGAGCAGTGTTATCCTTGGCTACGCGGCAAGTTTCAGGCCAGCCTGGGAGACCTAATAAAGAAGTGCCCAAATATGGAAGTATGCCAAAACGCTAGCAGTGTTTGTCCTTCATCTGGGGAGGTCTGGAACACACACACACACACACACACACACACACACACACACACACACATACACACACACTTCTCTTTTTCCATAGAAAATATATAAGAATTACAAACATTTCAAAAGTCTTCTTCAGGGTCTGGTTGGCTGAAGAGAAGAAGAAAGAGAAGTCTGGGGCTGGAAAGTGGCCTTTCATGTATAGAAAATAAACAGCCTTGGCAACAAAAATAACCTTAAGTCACCTGAGCACTTCACCAGTGAGACTGAGTCCCACGGTCATGCCCACTGCCCCCAAAGCAAACAGAGGCACCAGCCGGGCAAGGCTGATAGCCATCTGCACCTACAGACAGCAAAATGGGGTTGGGGAGGAGGGGAGGAGGGAGGGAGGGGAGGAGGGAGGGGAGGGGAGGGAGGGGGAGGGGAGGGAGGGGAGGGAGGGAGGGAGGGAGGGAGGAGAGGGAGGGAGAGGGAGGGGAGGAGAGGAGGAGAGGAGAGGAGAGGAGGGCAAACTGCAGCTGTAAGGTAGACAGTCTGTGAAAAACACATCACACACACACTCAACACACACCCATGCTCACACATTCCAGACACACAAATACAAACATTCTCACACGCATTCACACATGTACATACAACAGGCACACACATTCACACAGACACAGACATACACACACACACACACACACAGACACACACACACACACACACACACACACACACAGCCAAAAATAATAGTTGGTTCCTAATGTCACACAATTGACCAATATATAAGCACAGGCTGCCCTGCAGCTGCCCCGGGGAACTGTGGCTGTCTGCTTTTGTTTTAATTAGTGTTTGTCTGTAATTTACACTGTCTCTGCAGGGGAGGCTCTTCTATACTGAGGATTCACACACCCTCCAGCTCCTTTTCCTCCTGCAGTGGTGTCACAGGAAGCCTAAAGCCCGGAGGAAGCCAGCTCCACCTTTCCTCCGCTCGGGGGTCAACAGCTGGCCCTCCTCCACTGTCCAGAGGGACAGCCAGCAAAGACAGGGGAGGGTTCATCCCTGACCTGGCCTGATCTGGTGTTGAAGGGGGTGGGGGACAGATTTATCTGAAGGACCGTGTGCACAGGTGAGCATACAAGTCAGGGCAGCGCTGGTGTGCACCTTGGAAGCTGCCTTTCTCTCCCTGCTAAAGGGCAGACAGGAAGCGGTTGAAGACGGCAGGGCAGGGTCAGCTCGAGTGGCATCGCCTGAGCAAGTGGCCCTGAGAACACAGGATGCTGCACCGTGGAAGCTACGGAAGCGGTGGGCCAGGGACTACAAGGAGCGCCGCTTGCTCAGGACAGACTCCTTCCGCAAGGATGTGAAGGGTTTGGTCTTTTCTACCTTTTCACCTAAACTGTTGATTTCCTGCCCTGGGAACTCCTCGGCAAAGTTCTCTGACATGCAAACAAAACTAAACTTTTCAAACAGGCACTGAGGGATGTTCTAGAAGGCAGAGCATTAGAATGAAGGACACTTCCGTCCAACCCCTGACTACAAAATCAACTCCAGGTGTGACTGAGTCGGCCTAGGGTACATATGATGTAGGAATTTCTTTCTATTTAAAATTTCACTTGCTTAGGAACATTTTCCTTTCCCTCCGGAATTAACAAAGCAGCAAACAGCCAAGTACCACTCTACTGTGGACAACCCTCCAACCAGAGCTGAAACAGCACTGAGCAGAAGAGACACTAGGCTGGCCGGGTGACTCTGGACTCTGCACTGCTTTAGGAGCGAGGGGGCCAAGCAGAGGTCCAGGCCACACATGGCACACTGTAGCCCATGGAGGTAGGACTTTTATCCCCACTGTACAGATGTGCAAGTAAAAGCTAAGGTCACACATGGTGACTGTGGCCATGAAGCCCAGTCAACTCCAGAACCGTGCCTTCTACAACTGGACTGTAAAGTTCAGGAAAACAAAGCAAAATTCCTGTTGCCAGAAGACAATGTAAGTGGGGGAAACACAGAACCTTACGGGGTCATTTTCATGCCCCACTTTGCTGAGCAGGGCTGAACCTAGGACCTTTTACGTGCTCGGCAGACAACTCTACCACCGAGCTACATTGCCAGCCCAACCTGGAGGAGCCACAGGAGCCTGAGGCAGACAGCTTGTCCAGAGACACACCATGCCCCCTCCACACCGGCTTCACCCGTTGTCATGGAGATAACTCCGTCTCCAAGTACCTTATTTCTGTGTCCTCAACTGATTATGGGCTCAGGCAGGAAAGTGGGGTTAAAATGGGATCCCCTTTGAACACCCAACATTTGAAAAAATGGAATGAGCAAGTGTGCAAGACAGAAATCCTGTGAAAGTACAAGCTCGGACCGACCCCGCCTCCAAATCACAACAGGAGAAAATGCAAGGGCATGGAGAAACAACGGAAGCTGATTCTGGAAACTGACCAGGGAAAACTGCTAACCAGGTGTGCCCGCTTTCCCAAAATTAATGTGTTCTGGAGACTGCGCAGAACAGAGTAAACTCTTGCAAAGACACTATTTTAGAAACCAAAAATCAGTCTCAGAAGCAGCCAGTGCATAGGAGAGAAGTGGCAACCCATCACGACACGTCTGACCAGCGGTGGGTCCCACGGGTCCATGGGCTCTTGGCTACTTTTCCTTCCTCCTTCAACTTCTTAATTTTCTTTTATTGCTTTAAGATTAATTTTTTTCTTATCTTATTTATGTGAGCACACTGTCACTATCTTCAGACACACCAGAAGAGGACATGTGATTCCATCACAGATGGTTGTGAGCCACCATGTGGTTGCTGGGAATTGAACTCAGGACCTCTGGAAGAGCAGTTGGTGCTCTTAACTACTGAGCCATCTCTCCAGCCCTCCCAACTTCTCAATTTTCATGTGAAAAGACAAAGATCTTTGTAGACACCACCAACAAATAATATTTTGCTTCCTGCTGCTTAGCTAATGGACCCGCTTTGGCCTCTGACAGAATTTATTCTGCATTCTATACTTAAGCAAATATCTGTTCTAGGCGTGAGCTCGGCCCGAAGGGCTGGTGTGGGACACAGAAGTGGCAGAAGAGGGTGAGGGCGGCTGCCACCGAGCAGGCAGTGGGTACGGGATGAGCATGGCGAGGTCGAGGGGAAGGGTCCTCAGGGAGGAGACCCCTCCATAAATTGCCCTGTGCAGTCAGTGAGTCAGTCAGTCAGTCAGTCGTTGGTTGGCTTCCTTATCAACATGTCGCCGGGCACACAGAAACCCACAGAGAGTAGACAGGGCGGCTAATGGAGGGCTTTGGAAAACCAGAACACACGGCTCGAATGGGCTAATTTTAGACAAAGTAAAAATACTTAGCATGCTGCTAGGGGGTATTTTTAGAGTCTGTTTTAGTTAGCCATCGCCGACCTCAATAGTTCAAGGGAAAAAAGCAAAGAGTCTGAGAAAGCGGTTTCATATCTTTAGGGCTTGAGGTTCAAACCAGTGTTAAGAGTCCAGTAGCACCATACAGAGGGAGGGAGGGACAGACGGACGGACAGATGGATGGAAAAAGGGAGAAGGCCCTACAGAAAGTAAATCTGGGTTTCCTTGTTGTGGCTTGTCTCCCTCATCCTAAAACAGAATAAACGACCCATGCTGCATAACTGTTTCCGTCCCATGCTGAAGTATTTACTCTGGGCTGGGGCAGAGTTTGTGCACCTGCCCTTTTCTCTCTGTATATCTGAGAGAAACACTGAACGATGTGAAACACAGATGAGCACCACCTAACAATGGCTTACCCGTCCCGTAGCCAGGGCAGGCCTGGGCCTCCCTAATCCTCTAAAGCTGCCCCTACGGGCCAAAGCTGGAGCCAAAGCAAATTCGGAGTTTGGAATGGGCTGCTGCGTCAGCTCAGCCTCCAGAGGGCTCGGCAGCACCTGCTGCTCTCTGAGAAAGATACCAGCCTTGGAGGTCCAGGCTGGACTGCCCAGAGTCCTGCGGGCCCTTCCAAGACCAGCTCAGCACGGACTCAGCGTTATTTCCCAGAGAGCCTGCTGCCCTCATCCCCAAGTGCTAGTCGGTGAGTCTGAGAACGCCATCACAGCCTGTTCTGGAACGGCCACTGTTGTTGTATTACCCGTGCTGGTCACACTCCTCTCCCACCCACACCACAGAGGTGAGTGATACCCAAGCTATGCAGGCTGCTTTTGAGAGGACTGAAAGACAGTGCCCCAATCACCCTTTCCAACAGATGCTTATTGAAGACACACGTGGAGGTTTGATCCTGTGCCTATGTAAGAGCCGGTTTTGTCTTTGAAGACCTGAGTCCTTTGGCTTGAGGTCTGGAGCTGGGATACAGTAGCTTGGCATGAAGCACTTGCCTAGCGTGACCACAATCACAAAACAAACGCAACAAAACAACATTGTAAGACCCAAGAAAACCCATGATAAGTCCTTAACATTACCCAGGATGAATCTCAAGCCCTGGGTTCCCAGTGTAGCTAACAATGCTTATAATGACTCTTTGATTTTCTGTCTGTCTGTCTTTTTTCCTTTCTTCCTTTCTTATTTTTGTTATCTTTCTTTCTGACAGCACCTCATGTAGCTCAGGTTGGCCCTCATTTATTATGTATCCTAAAATGAGCTTGAACTCTGATCTTCCCATCTCCTGTGGTGGCAGGGGCTGTCACCCCCAAGCTCGCCTTTGATCTTACTTTGAAACACTGTGAGGTGAGCTTAACCTCCCTTATCGTTCAAAGAATGAATTGAGCACAGATACAATGTGAAGAAGTGACCTTGCACTCTGTGATTCAATTTAATCATTTCCAAGTTCTGGGGATCCCAAAGGTACTGCCTGGTGGTGCCAGCTCCCAGGGAGACAATGACAAGAGCACCAGAAACCCCCGAGAGACGACACAAATCACCTCTACCCTAGGCCTGCCTGAGTGTGTAGGGTATCCGCTCTGCTTTTCTACCTCCCTCCTAGTAAAGCAGAGATTAGAAACTGCACCCTGTGCCTGCGAGTGCTAATAACCAACAGCAATTCATCATTTTTCCAGGTAAACAGAGCCGCTGAGAGGAGAGCAAAGCTAGAGACCTCTAGGCACCTATCTTCAGGAGGCTGCGAATGCAAGCACTGCCTACAGCCAGGCCGTGCTCAGCGGCCCTTAGGTGACACAGCAGCTGAGGCTGAGGCTTGACCTTCTGCCTCTAAAGCCAGCCTCTCAGAAAGAAAACTTCCCAAGACAGTAGGTAAGGCACGCACTGCTGCACAAGGCCTTCTGACTCAGGCTGTCCTAAGGAAAAGCAACCTGACACATCTTACACCTCTTGGTCTCTTTAAACCTGCTGCTCTGCTGTTCTTTTCTTTTCTTTTCTTTTCTCTTTGAGACAGGGTCTGTCTACTTAGTCCTGGCGGCTGTTCTGGGACTCACTAATGTACACCAGGCTGGCCTCTACTTCACAGAGATCCACCCATCTGTGGTCAGTCTCTGGGATTAAGGCATGTACCACTGTACTCAGTTCTAAGCCTGGCTTCTTTCTGGCAAAAATGAACACAACAAAGCCATGTGCCCTCGGAGGGCATTGCTAAAAGGGAGAGGTAACCCACACAGACTTCTCCACAATCAGGTGACGTCATCGTATGTCAGGATTATTGAAGTTGGCAGTTTATAATAATGATAAACGGTAAAAAAAAAAAAAAAAAAACAAAAAAAAAAACAAAAAAAAAACCATGTTTATAAATTGGGCAATCTCTCCCCAGAAGCTCTCAAAATATTAAGAAGCTGCCGGGCATGGTAGCTAATACTTGGCAAAGGCTAACCTAGACATGAGCCTCTGAGGCAACAGGGTCAAGGAGAGTTCAGTGCCCACTGAAGAAGCTACTTGGTAAAACTTTGTCTTTAGAAAGAAAGAAACAAAACAAAAACAAAAGTGGCCTATTTCTAACAAATATTACACTGGTCAGATTCAACCTAGAAACACGCATCTCAGACTAGATACATTTATATCCGCCCATTTTAAGCATCCCAGATGTCCTGAGCCGAAAGTGAGAATCACTTCAAATGAGGAAACACGGCAATGGAGACACTAACTTCATCTCTGGTTTCAGCTCCTCATGACTCTGTTGAGCTGATGTGATTTGGTGACCACGTACTGTGTATGCCCCACAGTGAGCTTCATACCTGTTAATTCTGAAGCCTGGTTTTCTCAAGTGGTATGGATAAAGTTATATTTTTTAAAGGGGACCTGATAATAAAATGACAGCGACAGCTGCTAAATTGAGATCGTTTACTGTACAGAGAGAACTGAGATAACGGGCCGGAACATTGAGGGAAGTTCTCAAAGTGTGATTTCCCATACACTGCAGAGTCCGTGTTCCTAGAACTAAAGGGCAACCCACTGAGAAGCAGGTTAAGAAAATACGGGAATGAGGTTGGGGATTTAGCTCAGTGGTAGAGCACTTGCCTATGGCAAGCAGGCCCTAGTTTGGTCCCCAGCTCGAAAAAAAAAAAAAAAAAAAAAAAAAAGGAAAGAAAGAAAATACGGGAATGAACACTACAGAGTGACCTCACGTCCCTGAGGCGGCTTCTGTACTCTCCAAACAGCAAATTCAGTCTAGAAACAAGATACGGCCAGAGTGGAGAGGCACAAAACGATGGTTCTCAACCTCTGGGTCATGACCCTTTGCGGGAGGTCAAATGACCTTTCACAGGGGACACCTGGAAGACAGATATTTACATCATGACTCATAACAGTAGCAAGATTACAGATACAAAGTAGCAACAAAAATGATGTCATGGTTGAGGGTCACCACTGCATGAAGACCTGTATTAAAGGGTAGCAGTATTAGGAAGGGTGAGAGCTGCTGCATTTTTTTTTGCTGTTTTATTTTTTTCTTCCTCCAATGAGCATGCACCACATCTGTACTGCATTTCTCAATGGCCTGACCTCCTCTGGGTACACACTTTCGGAGACCTAACAACTCTGAGGATATCTGTCTTCCCTCTGATCATCCCTAGGTAGCAAGGACAGAAGCTCTGTCAAAGGTCTGTGTTTCCTGCTTTAAAGACAGTCTTCTTAGATGGCCGCAGGGGCAGAGTAGGTGGAGAGAGAAGACAGGGAGTTTGGAGAGCACCAGTGTGACAGGAGGAGGGGATCTAGGTACTCCATGTTTGGTATAAGAACCGCTTTCAGGGCTGGACACTTTCCCCCAACAGTGGCCCTGGCTTCCAGTTAAAGCTCTGAATTTTATAACAGGATGTATCAGGGTTGACACCGATAATGGCTAAAATTTACTGAACGCTCGACACTCTTCTAAGCAGTCTCCATCTGAAGACCACACACTTGATTCTCCCTCAAGCTCTATGCTTTCTCCTTGGGGTCCTCTTCCACAGTCAGGCAGGATCCAGGACCCACCAGGCCAGGGACAGACAGGAAGTTTTATTTCAACATGAGGGTGAGGTCTGGCCTCCATCTGGGACTTAAAGACACATTCCACATGGAAAGTGTGCAGCTACAGTCACTCAGCACTCCTTCTCTCAACACACAGAGGCATACATGCATAAAATTACTTCGTGGGAGTTTTATTTTTTCTTTGATAATATTAACATACTCTTCTGTGTGTGTGCGTGTATGTGCATGTATGTGTTGGGGGGGTCCACATATATGTGTGGGTGCACATGTGTGTGCCACTGTACATGCACATGGGTGCTCAGGCGTGTGGAAGCTAGAGGTCTATGTTTACTGCAGGTCTCAACTGCTTCTCTAGCTTGTTTTCGAGACCAAGCTTCTCAAAGGATCTGGAATTAATTCAGCAATTCAGCTCGACTGGCTGGTCAGAAAGCCAGCCCAGACATTCCTGTCTTGCTCTCTTCGGTGCTGGGGTTACAGGTCTGTGCGTGCCACCGGACCCTGCTTTTTACATGGGTACTGAGGATTCAAACTCAGGCCTTGTGCTTGCACAAATGCCTTTTAAGAGCTGACCCATACCACCAAACCCCAAGCCAGAAACTGAATCCCCATGCTGGGAGGAGCTGCAACCCTGCTTTCTTAGCTCTTGTGCGTGGAGAGGAGAGGGGCTTGGACCCAGTGTTGGACAAGAACCCGTATTATTTTTATTTATCTTCTTTATTGCCTTCTTCTTCCAAAGGATAATGTCCCACGGTCGGCAGTCATTTTCAGGAGTTGGATCCTGGCAGTAGAACAAAGCCAGGAGCACTTGGGCTCAGTAAACACCTCTGAATGAAGGCACACATGGGTGTGGAGAGAACTGTGAGAGCCTGCTGTGCACTGAGCAGATAATCTTATCTAAGAAATCGTTATTACCACTAGCACAGGAGCAAAGGGGACTCAGCGTGTCTACCGCTAAGGTCTGATGGAGACCAGGTTCTCAGCTCAAGGTGAGTAAGCAGGGAATCACACCCTCGACCAAAGTCTTCTGCCTGTCAAGTCCCAGGGCACTGAGCACCCTGACGTATGCACTACAGCAGGGGCTGTCCTTTAGCGAACAGAACTGGATATAAGTCACCCTTTACAGCTTCAGTCCCACTCTCTTGCTAATTTCCATGTTTTCTACGTAGAGTATATTTTAGTCATTGGAAGAAAACATATTAATACTTTAATTCCAGCATGTGGGAGGCAGAGGCAGGCAGATCCCTGAGTCTAGAAAAAGAGAGGGAGGGAGACAGGGAGGGAAAGAGGGAAGGAGGGAGGGAGGGAGGGAGTTGTAGTGCTGGGGATAGAACTTAGAGCTTCATACATGTTTGGCCTGAACTCTATCCACTGAACTACATCCCCAGGCCTAGATGACTTTCTGGTCAAAGTTGCAAACAAACCTCAACCCAAAACAATGTGGCCCACAAGAACAGATCCCTCCTTACCCTCAGAGCCAACTCAGGGCATGGCATCAAAGCTGACGCAAGAGCTGAGAGCCAAGCTCCTGGAGCTGTCTGTGTGTCAGCCTTTTCACTGGTAAGAGGACCAGAGTCCAAGTTTCACTTGGGAGGAATCTAATCTTATCAGGAAATTTCTTTGTATCTCAAACTATTCCAAAAATACCACATCCTCACCCTTACCTCACTTCACCTCTCTCCTCCCTCAAAGAATTTATTTAGCAGACGAGGAGCCAGGCCCCGGGACACACTAATGGGGCCAAGGAATGTCCTTGAAACTAGGGTCACGGACCCAATGGCTCTCACACTTCCCGTCCATTTTCTGTTAAGAAATTAGGTTGGAGGGCTGGAGAGGTGGCTCAGAAGTTAAGAGCACTGACTCCCAAGTTCATCCCCAGCACCCAGATGGTGGCTCATGACCATCTAATGAAGGAATCCGATGTTCTCCTCTGGCATCAGCCGAGAATCATATACATTAAATAAGCAAAGATTTAAAAGGCTGAGAGACAGACGGCTTGGTAGGGAGAGCGCACTGCTCGAACTGAGAAGCCAAGTTCAGTTCCCAGCGACTCCAGCTCCAGACGTCCGTGAGGACTCTGACCACCAAAGGCACCTGTACTCACGTGTGCTCGTGCACATGCAAACACACACACACGCGTAATATTCTAAGATTGAACTCTCCTTAGTGTACATGAACCCCCCCCCCCTTTGTATTCTGGTCTCCTTCTAAGAACCTGGCTGCGTCTGATGTCATTATGTAAGTCAAATAGCGCTGGGGCTGGTCCCCAATATGCAGTTCCTCTGGTACCCATGAGGGGCTCTGCTCTAAGGAGCTGTAGGATGCAGACCTGACTTACTCTTCGAGAGATGTCTTTATTCTTAAAGGATCTTTTACGTTTAAAGACCCACACTTCCCACCACAGAGAAGCAACATAACCAGAGTTTTATCTCATAAACTCCCTCCGGATGACAAACACCTCCGAACGCTATCTGACGCTGCTCCAGTGCCGTGGTGTATATTTCTGGGACACGAGGGATGATCGGAGAGACGGGCAGGCGGGTGCATACGTGGTAAGTCCGAGGGTGACCTGGCCCTCCAGCAGGCAGGCGATCCTGACTCCGCCTCCCACCTCACCGTAATTGCTCCAGAACTGCAGATACACTCCACACCTGGCTGCTTTTCTTTTTTAAACATGGGTTCCAAGAGTTGAAGCCGTGGCCTTGTGCGGCTCAAGCTTTTATCCCCTGCTCTGTTCTTTTTAGACAACCAAATATTTAGATGCGAAGCACGGTTTCTGGAGTTTTACTCTGCATCCCTGGAAAAGCTCGGTGTGTGTGCTTCGACTCTGGGCTTCTCCCAGAGCGGCTGACTGAACTGAGATGGGCTGCTGACATCTGAATGGCAGGGCTTTCAATGATACAGGTATAAAATACATGACTATTTTTAGATTCAGGAACTGACAGATCTCTGCTTCTGTATTGGCTGACTTTTCTAAACAACAGAGGAGAGGGAAGGGATTGACCTGTCCCTCAGTCAGGGGCACAGCAAAGCACCGTGGTAGGAAAGGCCGGGCAGTGGAAACAGGTCAGTCTGTGGTGGAGGACAACGTGACTCGGTCTCACAAGTCACAGAGGACCACGAAGACCTCATAGTAGTAGACAGTGTGTCTGCTGAATTAGGAAACAGAAATTTCAGATCAGAAAAAAGAATTATCCGACTGGGTTTTAAAGATTTTTTAAAGGTCACTTGCCTCTGCCTCCTAAGTGCTAAGATCAAAGGTCCAGGCCAGTCTGAGTCATGAAGTGTTCAGCTTTGTACTAAGTTGCTCAGCACTATATAAACGCCACTACCATCTGTCCCCATGACTGTCTCCCCCACCACGACCCTGGCCCATTAGACTCTAACTCCCTGCCCCCATCCTTGCTTTTCTGGCTCTCTGAGCCGGGCTCTCCGGTTACTTGGACGTGCGCTTATCCCTTCGACTGATTGCTTTCACACGGTAGCTGCATTTGTCAAACTTCTATTTTACTTCAGACGACTATTTGGTTGACGGCCCTTAAACAATCAAGGGACCCACATCAGGAAATCCTGGATTTTCCATCAGGTTAGTAGGGTGGCCTATTTTTCTCCAATCGGTTTTTGCCTGAGCGGGCCTCCAGCAGGGCCTCGTTTTTGTCATCTCTGGGCTTGCAGACTCAAGTCTGTGTAAACAACTTAAACTGCAGAGATCCGGGACCAGGCGGCAATTCTGCACATAGGAAAATGAGTGCTTGCCTGCTCGGCCTTTCCCTGAGACCGTCACTTTAGGACATGAAAGGACCAGATGGTGAAACAGGCCGGCCACAGACATGACAAAAGCAATGGAAGGAAGGGCAGGTTTGTCCTGGCACGGTCTGAGGGTGCCGACCGTCACGGCCGGAAGTAGCTGGTTTTGGAACCGGAAGCAGAGAGATCGGTCTGCTGCTGCTCAGCTCACCATTGGTTTCGGGAGCCCTGAATGCACAGTCAGAGCAAGCCTTCCCTACTTGATTAAACACACCCAGGGAGGTAGTTAAGGGTGTCACGTGGCAGTGAAGACTGCCTATTTACCTTGATCTGTTTACATTTTTAATCAACTAAGAAAGAAACCCTAAATTCATAACGGTCACAGCCCACTCTGTGCCATTAGTATGACCTTCAACTTTACAATCTAGTGGCTCTTAGCAAGTACTTTCTTTCAGATCTATATACGCCACCAACAATACCAAAGACAATTTTCTTTACAGGCATACTCCGGTAACTTCAATTACTTTTTACTCCGGTAACTTCAATTACCTTTTCTTTTTTAACAGGACACCAGCAGCATTGGGGGCAGGGGTTTTGTTTTACTTTTGTTTGTTTGTTGAAGTAGGGTCTTTCTCACAAGGAAGCACTGGCCGGCCTGGGATCCACCACTGAGACTAGGTTGGCTCCAAACTTGTGAAGCTCTTCGTGACTATGCTTCTGGAGGGCTGGGCCCTACACACCCAGTGAATTTCAGGAGAGGGCTCCTCTCCCGCCACAGGCTCTCTGTTGACTGTGGGCAGAGAGGTGTGTCCAGCGGCTCTCTCAAAGGGCCTACCTTTCTCCCGCTGCAAATGACAGGTAGTGGGCTATTACCAATCTATTTAGCAACGTGGCAAAAATAATACATCTATTTATTTATTTATCTACTATTATGGCATACACGTGGTTTGAGGACAACCTGCGGGACTCTGTTCTCTTCTCCCACCATATGGACCCTGGGATTTGGACTGTTTACCAGGCTGGTAGGAGCGCTCAGTGATGTAAAACCTTTTTTTTTTTTTTTTTTGGTTCTTTTTTTTTTTCCGGAGCTGGGGACCGAACCCAGGGCCTTGCGCTTCCTAGGTAAGCGCTCTACCGCTGAGCTAAATCCCCAGCCCCGATGTAAAACCTTTTAAACTATGATGAGACTGCCTCTTCTTTTCATTTTAATTTTCTTAAACATTTATTTATTTATTATGTATATATACATAACACAGCTTTCTGCCTGCGTGTATGTGCCTGCAGGCCAGAAGAGGGCACCAGATCTCATTACAGATGGTTGTGAGCCACCATGTGGTTGCTGGGAATTGAACTCAGGGCCTCTGGAAGAGCAGACAGTGCTCTTAACCGCTGAGCCATCTCTCCAGCCCAATTTTAATTTTTTTTAAAGATTTGTTTATTTAATTTATAGGAGTACACTGTAGCCACCTTCAGACACACCAGAAGAGGGCATCTGATCTCATTACAGATGGTTGTGAGCCACCATGTGGTTGCTGGGATTTGAACTCAGGACCTCTGGAAGAGCAGTCAGTGCTCTTAACCACTGAGCCATCTCTCCAGCCCCCACTACTGCCTCTTATATAAGGCATTACTATCAAAGAATGCCACGGGACATCACAAGCTTTTACAACTCATAAAGAGCTGAATAATAACTTTAAAAAGCTTTCTGTATATTTGAAGCTCTCTACCAATGTAGCCTGTCAGAAAAACAGTTGAGCATCAGCCATAAACCAACTCAGAACTAAAGACAACCCTGGCCATCACTCTAACTAAGAGGTTCTCAACCTTCCTAAGGCTGTGACCTTTCAACACAGTTCTTCACAACTGTGCTGACCGCCAACCATAAAATTAATTTTGTTACTATTTCATAACTGTCATCTTGCTACTGTTTTGAATTGCAATGTAAATATTTTTTGAGATAGGGGTTTGCCAAAGGGGTTACAGCCCACAGGTTGAGAGCCGCTGCTCCACGTCATCAGGTGTTAGTGAGGTTTTCTGATGGCTACCACCTCACAGCACAGAGGTGTTTGGGCAGTACTCACAGGAGTCACTGCAAAGAGTAGATAAAAAAATGACTACAGTCACATACTTGGGGCTGAGAGAAAGCAGTCGTATCATCCAATCAGCTTTAAGCAGGGAGTTTTGATTAAAAGTTAGGATAGTAGCAAGATTCTGGCGCCCAAGGTGAAGTGACTCATTCGTGTGCTTCCATACTGACCCTAGACGGAACTGAGTAAGCAGAGAGCAGGCAAGCAGCAAGGGGCATCATTTCCTTCAGAGGCGGACCTGCTGCATGGCTTCCATGCAAGAACTTACCGCAATGGCTCTCCACCAACCTGGAGATCCCTGGGGGTCAACCTGAACCGGGACCCATGCTCACCCCTGTGCACAATGCTTGGTAGAAAGCTGGTTTTAAAGCGCCTACTATGAATTAGTTTGTGTCTCCACATCCACAAGCAAGTTCAGTCTCCAGTTCCTCGGTTCCGCTGGTCCTTACAGAAACTACTACATCAGCATGAGCCTTAGGATGTGCTCTGCTCCCCATGACTGCTGCCCTCACAAGGAGAAATTCTGGCCTGGCACACAGGGAGAGATGCTCCTCCACAAGCCAAGGGCGAGGTCCACCTCAGATCCTGCCTCAGCCCTCAGGAAGCAGCTCCATTTCTGGCTTCCAACCTCCAGACCCGAAAGTGACACGTTTCCATTGTTTAAGCCTCTCCACTTGTGGTCCGTTCCTTTTTTTTTTGGCAACCAACACAAACCCCAAGACTTCAAATATAAATACATTATTAGTACAAAATCACACACTGAAACGGAATCAGGCTTTCCGAGTTCTACATATTTGAGAACCTCTAAGACTATGGCTTCTGTTGTCGCCATGGCATTACACTATTCCACACTGAGGGAGCTAGCTCTTTCAGAGGCGAAGTTAGAAGGAGAAAGGGGGAGGAAGAACAAGTCCTCCTTCACTCTTTGAATCAGACACTCCCTGAGTCTGGGAGCTGCCTAGACACCAGCTTAGCAAACTAACCCATGTGGGTCCAGCAAAAACAAAACAAACAAATGCTGTTCCATCTATGGAACTGTAGTCCTTAGGCGTGTTTTTTAACATGAAAACCCCCAGGGACTTGCCAGAAGAAAACCCTGGTACGTGCGTTGGAGAGGATGGGGGTGAAACAGGAAGCTTAACAGTATCTTACACTTGGGAAGCAGAAGCAAGTGGGCCAGCCTGGTCTACATACGGTGTGCCAGGCCAATCAGGGCTGCAGAGACATAATGAAATCCTAGCTCCAAAAAGAGGAAGAGGAAGAAGAGGAAGAAGAGAAGGAGGGGGAAGAGGAGGAGGAGGGAGGAAGAAGAAGAAGAAGAAGAAGAAGAGGAGGAGGAGGAGGAGGAGGAGGAGGAGGAGGAGGAAGAAGAAGAAGAAGAGGAGGAGGAGGAGGAGGGAGGGTGCTAGAGAGCTGGCTTGGTCAGTGGTTTGGAGCACTTGCTGCTCTTGGAGAGGACCTAGGTTCCATTCTCAACACCGACAAGGCTCACAATCTCCTATAACTCCACTTCCAGAGGATCCGATGCCCTCATCTGGCCTCTGTGGGCTCTGGGCACACAGTATACGTACACACATGAAGGTAAAACATCATACAAATAAAATCTAAAAACTCTAAAAACTAAATAATCTAAAAAAAAGAAAAGCAAGGTACAGATAGATCTAGTTCAAAAATAAAATAAAATGTATGTACTGACTGGTTTTGTGCGTCAACACAAGCAAGAAACCAGAAAGGAAGGGGCCCCATGGGATGAAGCTGTAGGGCATTTTCTCAATTGGAGATTGAGGGGTGGGGGGTGCGGGGACTCTGCCCATTGTGGGTGGAGCCATCCATAAGCTGGTAGCCCTAGGTTCTATAAGTTAGCCAGCCGAGCCAGACTGGAACAAGCCAGTCAAGCAGCACTCCTCCATGGCCTCTGCATCAGTTCCTGCCTCCAGGTGCCTGTCCTAACCCCTTCCAATGATGGACTGTGATCTGGAAGTGTAAGCTGAATAAACCCCTTCCTCCAACTTGCCTTTTGTTCATGGTGTTTTGGCGCAGGAACAGAAACTCTAAGACAACACAGTACCTAGGCTAGGGTTAGATGCAAGGCAGAGTGCATATGTGTGCAAGGGCCTGGACTTGGCACCCAGCATCAAAAACAAATTTTTAAAAAAAGCCTATGTTATTGGCAGTCCTGGCATCAGACAAAGATCTGGCCAAACAAACAAGGTCACATGGACAAGTAGGAATTTTCAGGGCTGTGCAACCAAAAGCAAGACTGATGAGGGAACTTTCCAAGGAGTGGCTCCATATATTTCAAGCAAAAATGAAAGAGTCAATATAAAACTTCTAGACTTCTAGACCTTAGTGAAACTGTGGGGGGCTGGAGAGATGGCTCAGAGGTTAAGAGCGCTGTCTGCTCTTCCAGAGGTCCTGAGTTCAATTCCCAGCAACCACATGGTGGCTCACAACCATCTATAATCAGGTCTGAAACTGTGCCACAGGAGAGGCAGCTACAAGACTCCAAAAGCCGCTGCCTCCCCAGGTGAGAAAGGACTTCTTATTTCAGTGTCCTGAGGACAGGAAAGGCATTGGGCAGGCCTGCAGGCAATATTAGCAGTCACAGAAGGACTGCCTTTGAAGTGTTGTTTCCTCTTCTTCCTGAAGATGGGCGGTTTGCTCATCAGATCAGCAGGACCGGCTGCCAGGGTGAGCAGAGGAATCCACAGTGCAATGAATTAAAGGCACTTCTAAGGTCTCTATTTGGGGTGCTTCCTAGGTGCCCAAATTGTAGACAGTATTACCTACACATCAAAGGAAAGTTAGATAATCCTGCTCTATTTAGTACTGGTCAAAACAGGTCAAATCAGGGCACCTGCAGGATGGGAGGAAATGTCCCACAAGCCGCCATGGTGTGTCCTAGATTCTCATGTTTTATGCCACCAAGTACTGCTTCCACACGGTCGTGAGTTCAAGGCTACCCATATTGAGAAGAATGATTCTCAGACAGGAGAGAGGGATGGCTTAGCGGCTAAAAGCACTGTTGGCTAAAAGCACTGTTGGCTCAGTACAATGACTGGACCTAGTGTCCGCTCCTAGCCCCCATTTGGTGGTCCACAACCACCTGTAACTCCAGTTCCAGGGTATCTGGAACCTTTTCTGACCTCCACAGGCCACCAAACACGAACGTGATACAGATAGCTTCACACAGGAAAACACTCACACACAACACAAAATTAATAAACCTAATTCTTTTTTTTTAAGATTTATTCATTTATTTTATATAAGTACACTGTAGCTGTCTTCAGACACAACAGAAAAGGGCATCAGATTCCATTACAGATGGTTGTGAGCCATGTGGTTGCTGGGAATTGAACTCAGGACCTCTGGAAGAGCAGTCGGTGCTCTTAACCGATGAGCCATCTCTCCAGCCCCCAATAAACCTAATTCTTAAAAATTGATTTCAAAATGGACGGAAGACTTTAATACAAGACCTGAAACTCTGAACTTGTCAGAGGAAAACAGGTAAAATACTTCCAAATGTAGACAGAGTCCAACAGCTCAGGAAATAAAGCCAAGAACTGATGGCAGGATCGGATGACACAGGGAAGAAAGATAATTTTTTCAGGTATTATTTATTTATTTTATGTAGATATCTTCAGACACACCAGAGGAGAGCATTAGATCCCATTACAGATGGTTGTGAGCCACCATGTGGTTGCTGGGAATTGAACTCAGGACCTCTGGAAGAGCACTCAGAGCTCTTAGCCACTGAGCCATCTCTCCAGCCCAAGAATTCATACCTGCTGCCTAAAACTTGGGAGAAAAGTCTTCACTTTGCTATACATCTGACAGAGGAAAAGTAGTTAAGAACTAATTTTTTTTTTAGGACAGAAGGAAAACAAACAATCCAATCAATAAATGAGCTAGCGCAATGAAGGGGCAGTTCTCACCGGACTGAGTACAATGACTGGAAAATGCTCAACAGTTTTGGCCTACACAGAAAAGCAAATTAAAACCATACTATGGGGTGTTGGTGATGTAGCAGCTGGTAAAGTGCTTGCCTAGCATGCATGAAACTCCTAGGTTCAATCCCCAGCACCGGGATTATAGGGTGGGGCACAAGCCTCTTATTGAAGCACTCAGGGTAGGAGGATCAAAATTTCATGGTCACCCTCAGCTATCAGCAGGTTTATGCCAGTCTAGGCTACAGACAACCCCAGCCCCCGGGGCCCCCACACCATCTCAAAAACAAGCAAACAAACACACAATTACTATTCACGACCCTGTCTCAGTCTGGTCAGAAAGGCTATGGGAAGAAAGTAACAAACACTGCAGGGATGCGGGTAATGGCAACAACTGGACATACTGGAGGCAACAAAGTAGTGCTGGCACGGGGAATGCAGGTTCCCTGGGAATAAAGTAAGACAGAGCTGCCCCCAGCAGTTTGACAAACACTGCTGCTGTGATCTCGGAGCTCCAGGGGTTTCCCTGGGTCTTTCAACAAAGAAACAGAAAGGAGCAAAGTCCTGGAACACTTCATGTCACACTTCCCTACAGGAACCTAAAGGAGCGTGACCTTTTGTTTAAATTTCTGCACGATTCTTATCACGAAAGAATGCAAGAGAACCGAGACCAGAGCTTATTAGCCCAGGTTGTTTCAAAGAAAAAGTGGGCAGAGTCCCGATTTGTTTTCCTGGTGCCCACCGTAGCCTCCTGCTGGGTTTTGGTGGGTGTTTGTCCGTGAGACAGCTGACCTAATCAATAAGTAGTAGCCGAGTAGAACCACGAGCTTACATATTGACAACTTATTTTCATTCTGCCCATGTATACTGATTGGCAACCTTCTCTCAGGCTCCTACTTGAAGGCAGAACTGGAAATCACGCAGAGCAGGCTGCAGAGATAACTTGGCGGTTGAGAGTGTAGAGCTCTGCAGAAAACCAGTTTGTTTCCCAGCAAACTGAGAGACTCAAAGCTGCTCTAACTCCAGCTGCAGCAGACCGAATTAACGCCTCTGCCCTCCTTAGACACCTGCACATCTGTCTGTGCACGTACCCCACAGAGAAACACAATTAAAAATAAGTCCTTAAAAAAAAAGAATCATACAAGGCATAAGATGTGCTAAGTGGTGGAGCATTTGAGCCAGCATGTGCAAGGTCCTGATGTGCTCTCCAACATGGAACAAGGTTGGAGGTCATGGGGCATACGTATCTAAAACAACCGCTGGCGAGTATGTGGAGCGAATGGAATCTTGTATGTCGCTGGTGGGCATATACTGCATGATGTGTAAATCAAGCAACTATCCAAAAGAAATGAGAGTGTATGTCCACCAAAATCTATGTACAAGAATGTTCACGATGCTTGTCTTAAACAGGACACCAACATCAGCTCAGAGGATATTGAAAAAGGAGGACAGAAAGAATGTATGAGCCACACTATGGGAAGGAGCGCCATGAAATGCTGTCTTATGGTTAGGACTTGGCTGCTGGTGAGCAGGGCTTCCGTTCAGCACAGAGCACTGATGTACGATCTGTCAAATCCTATCAAAACCAGGGTCGGGCAACCACTGAATTGGAGCTCTGGATGTGTGTGTTAGCCGTGATGCTGAAGCCTAGTGTCTTATAGCTGGGTGGTTCCCTGTGACTTATGGTCAGGAGCAGGCCAAGTGCAATGTCCCTTGAGTCAGATGCCCCTCAGATCCACTTGTTCCCATTGCTTCCCAATTCTGTCATCACCTGCTTTAAAGCCCCGAGTCACTGCCATGGAGTAAGAACATCTCCTCTAAGGGCATTAAACAAGAATGATAAAGGAATGAAGAAGGGAAGCCTCCTATTCACAAATGAGTAAAACCTGAGGGTATTGTACCAGAGAAGCCAGTCCTTCGCGAAAGACAAATGGCACCGGACCACTCACAGGAGATGCAGACAGGGTAATATTAGCTGATGGATGGAATTAGGCTGAAGGGTATGAGCATCCTCTTGGATACTGCTACTTTCAACTGTCACAGTCCATGGCTGTGACAATAGGCAATCAGTATGAAAACGTAAGACCCGAAGCGAAGCGAAGCTCTAAGGCTCCAGCATGGCCATGCTAATGGTTAGAAGGCCGCTGAGATAGACATACAGGGTTTGGACCTAAGCAAGTGTCTGAGTGGCTCCTTTAATCCAGCCATGCGACACTCTTATTTGTGAGATCGTTGCCATCACATCAATTTTGAAACAAAATGCAATCGTCAAGAAGAGGTAGGAAGGTGGTGGGTGGCTGAGGGCTGGGAGGAGGAGGAGGAGAGTGAGAGCCAGAGTTTGGTGAGTGTGAGTTACGGTTCTGCAAGATGAACAAGTCCAGAGACACTGCACATTGGGCCTACAGTGAACAATGGCACACCGGATGCTGACTGTCTGCTAAGAGAGGACGGCTGTCATGCTAAATGTCCTCACCACACACAAGAGTGACTTGAACTCAGAGAGGATGACGTTTATCATCTTGATGAGGGCTTTCAGTATTGCAAATGTGTGCCCCTGTCCAACACACCAAGTCCCGCACATTAAATACTCCCAGGGTTGTCTGCATGTCTACTTTATCTCAATGAAGATCTTACTACACATGTGTGTAAAGACATATTATATCTACACACGTGTATGTATATATACATTTATGCGTCCAAAGGAAAGTGATGCAGTCATTAAGGAAAAAATATGTAACTCGAACTTGCCAAATGGTAGATGAAAATGAAGATCTTCAGAAGCTTGAGATGAATCCCACAGGCCAGGGATCTCACTCCATGACCTGACTGGATGAGGGTCAAAACAGAAATGGGGTGAGGGGACAAAACAGGAGTGGGTGGGAGTGGATAACCTGAAACTAAGAATGTATGAAAACTCTATGGAAACCACTATTTTGCATGCTAATTTAAAAATATGATTTTTTAGAAGTAAATTGAACACAGGTACCCTGCATAGATGATTCGCTTAAAAGACACAGATCATTAAGTGAAAATCTCTGAGCTTGGTATTGGATGCCTCTCTATGAATTGCTATGAGGAACATTCCCCACCCCCACTCCCATACAGCACAGGCTCCCCAGCCATTGCTGGGGATGGCTTGCCATTACTAGATGGTAAGAGCCTATTGTTGAAGGTACAACACACTTTGGTTACAGCACACACAGAAATCAAGCTGGAACTGACCTGAAAAACTCTCGCCCTGCCAAATAGCTTCCACAGTGCTAGGAAGGTGCAGAAGCCATCAACTGTAATGGCAAACCACGAAAGCTACGGATCGACCACCCAGGCAAGATGTGCACTGGTAGAGTAGAGTAACCACTGTATAGTAACCAGCTGTTTTCTGACTGGATGTGTAGGCCTACTTCACAGATAGGATTTCATGTCTGATACTATGAACTTGGGTACGGCTCTGTAGGTCATAAACCCTAGAGGCCAACCCCCTACTGTGGTTTTACTCAAATGAACATGTTGTTTGTGGTGATTTGGTTATTTTCTCAGCTCAGGGAGTGGCACTATTAGAAGGTGTGGCCTTGTTGGAGTGGGTGTGTCACTGTGGGTGTGGGCTTTAAGACCCTCACCCTAGCTGCCTAGAAGTCAGCTCCTCCATGTTCTCACCGTGATGATGATGGACTGAGCCTATGAACCTGTAAGCCAGCCCCACCTAAATGTTGTCCTTATGAGACTTGCCTTGGTCACGGTGTCTGTGCACAGCAGTAGACCCTGACTAAGACACTGTTAAACTGCCTGCCTGCTCTGTGTGTGTTTGCTCCCTTAGACCGTACCCAGCGCAGTAGAAAACAGTAACAGGGACACTCAGAACTGGCAAAACGCTGAGGATAAGTGACTAGTGAGTGCTCCGTCCTCAATGGGACATCTACATCTATGCCCACTGGCCCCGGCCTCAGGGACATCTCATGAGGGGCAGAAAGAATGTAAAATGCCCAAGGATGGGGAAGGCTGTGTGGATAGCTATGGTCACTGTGCCCAGTAACTCACCAGAGCTGGAGTTACCTGCACAAGACCAAGACAGTGAGGCCGCTCAACTGGCATCCTACTTGGACTAATCTGACTCCATAGGTTACAAAAGAAGCGGGGTGACATGAAGGAGGAGGGTATGCTGGCCTGGGGGAGTTGGGTGGATATGTAGAGATACACTGTATACATGTATGACATTATCAAAGAATAGGTTTGTTTGGTTTTTTTTTTTAAATTCCAGCCTTAGTCACTGTTCTCTTGCTGTGAAAAGACACCATGATCATGGCAACTCTTATGAAGGGAAACATTTCACTGGGGCTGGCTTCCAGTCCAGAGATTTATTCCACTATCATCATGGCAGGATCATGGTGGCATGCAGGTAGACGTGGTGCTGGACAGGTAGCTGAGAACCTGAGAGTTCTACATCTGGATCCACAGGCAGCAGGAGGAGAAAATGCCACACTGGGCCTGGCTTGAGCATCTGAGACCTCAAAGCCCACCCCTACCCCATTGACACACTTCCTCCAAAGCCACACCTACTCCAACCAGCCACACCCCCTAATAATGCCTCTCCCTGTGAGCCTGTGGCACAGTCCTGTTATGAACTGGCGTTTACCCTCTCATTACTCCATTGCAGAATGGCGAGAAGATCAGAGCTGCCTCCACCAATAACTGTCCACCATACAACCAGGTCCAGCAGTAAGGGCTCTCCCACTGGTCTGCCAGTAGGTGAAAACCTCTAGTGATTACATTGCACAGCAAAGTTGTTCTGAGGCCTTATTGAAGAAGAGAGTTTCATAAATGTTCTAAAAAAAGGAAGTGGAGGATTATGAAGAAACTGCTAAAGCCAGTCCAGTGGGTACTTGGAAACCACAAAGCACACCTGGGCAGCTGGAGCAGGAAGGACGTGATAAGGAAACACAGCCTCTTCTCAGCGGGAGGGACTGTGCCAGGTAACCTCAAAAGGACCCTTTCATGCGTTTTGCTGTTCTGGAAATTTCAGGCACCGTTTGCCTGCTACTTGAGCACTTTTGAGAAGGTTTAATAAATTAGAAGGCAGAGGGAGGTAGCACAGTTGGTACAGCGCCCAGTTAGTGTTCACAAAGCCCTGAGCTGGACACCCAACACCAGACTCCAGCACTGCATAATCTGAGGGCATCCACAAAATGCCTGTAATCCCAGCACCAGGAGGTGGAAAAGTTCTGGTAATCTTCAACTACACGGCAAGGTCCAAGATAACCAGAGATAGCTCCCAAAAACCTAAGATTTAAAAAACAAACAAACGAACGAACACCAGGCTGGAGAGACGGCACAACAGTTAAAAGCTCTGACTGCTCTTCCAGAGGTCATAAGTTCAATTCCCAGGAACCACATGGTAGCTCACAACCATCTGTAATGAGAGCCAATGTGCACTTCTGTTTTGCCTGAAGACAGAGACAAATGTGCTAACATACATACAATAAGTAAATCTTTTTTTTATTTATTTTTTTAAAGATTTATTTATTTAATGTATATGAGTACACTATTGCTGTCTTCAGACACACCAGAAGAGGGATCTCTTACAGATGGTTGTGAGCCACCACGTGGTTGCTGGGAATTGAACTCAGGACCTCTTGAAGAGCAGCCAGTGCTCTTAACCACTGAACCATCTCTCCAGCCCAAATCTTTTTTTTAAAAAAAGAGTTTTTAATTGTAACTGTTGAGGTAAGATTGAAAAAGGGCACAACCAGTTCCCGCTCATCACCTCTCCATGCTGGCCCCCTGATATTCTTGGACCTGGGCAGTGGTGTTAGTTCTGGCACCATAGGGCCTTATACAGCCAACCTTAATTTACCTCTGATTAGCGTCCCTCCTAGCTGCCTCTCTCCTTCACTAGTTTGTTTGGGCACATAGCTCAGTTGACGGGGTCCTTGTCTAGCATATGTGAAACCCTGATTCAATTCCCAGCACAGCATAAAACCAAGCATGATGGAGCATGCTACAATCGCAGTACTTAGGAGGCAAGGGCGGGGGATCGAAGTTCAAGGTCAACCTCTGCTACAAAGCAAATTCTTGGCAAGCCTGGGACACATAAATGCCACTAGATAGACAGACTGGTAGATAGGTAGATAGCAGATAGACAGACAGACTGATGATAGATAGATAGATAGATAGATAGATAGATAGATAGATAGATAGATAGATAGATAGATGAATGACAGATATCACACAAAAGAAGTTCTTTGTTCTAGCTTCCTATGCCTGACCTAGTTGCAAATCCAGCTTAAGGAAGACATCGGGATACCACAAAAGCAGAATTTATGGTGTTCCTGGTCTCCGTAAAGGGCTGAGTGGCTCAGTGCTCACACACACAGCGGCTACTGCTTACCAGCTGCACCACAGTGTGTTGTCTTCCCACACAGGCTGGTGAGCTCCTTCCAGACAGAAAGGCAGTTTTACTGACCCAGCTGGAGGTAGGCCCAAGAGAGCTCTGTGCAGGGTCCAGGCTCAGAATCACCGTGAATGCCTGAATAATCTGTGTGTCAATAAGGGTGTGTGATTTTCTTTATTTCTGGAATACACCCAGGTTCTTACATTTCCCTATCAATCTAAGGGGAAAAGAAACAATCGGTGGTGTATAGCCAGCCTTCAGAACTCCTTTCACTATTCCTTGAAACAAATTTCAAAGACTACTACTACTAATGTTTGTTTCGTTAAGAGAATGTTTCTCTCTATGACTGAGACCTGGGTGTCCTGGACTTGATTTGTAGGCCAGGCTGTCCTCGAATTCAAAGACACTTGCCTGCCTCTGCCTCTGAGTGCGGAAATTAAAGGCGTGCATAAGCCACCATACCGGGCTAGAGACAGCTCTTAATTACAACAAGGCTTTCGGAAATCCCCAGCTTCTCCGTAGCTGAGGTGACACTCATTGTGGTCATTATAATTTCCACTTGTGTTGTACGTGCATAACGGTCAGGTGACAATGAATGTGATCCGCATGGAAATGGGAACGCTGGAAACTCAAGACCCAGGGGTTTCCTCCAAATCACTTCTAGAGTAAAGCTATGAGAAGAGATTCAGAAATCTCAGTGACCTTAGCTAGCAAAGACCAGTTCTCAACCCCTATTAGAGATCCTGCAGATCCGATTACTACTACATCACTGTTCACAACAATAGCAAAATTACAGCTATGAAGCAGCCATGAAAATCATTTTACGGTTGGGGTGGTTCACAGCGTGAAGAACTGTATGAAAGGGTCACAGAGTTAGGAAGGGTCACTTCCGTCACTTACTGCTTTAGACGGTACATCACTGAATTCCAGCCTGACTTCACAATAATCTATGGTTTGTACCTGGCCCCTCACACTGCCCAAGCTCCGTGAGCACAGCACTCGACCTCTTTCCTCTGACCTCTGTGAAGGTGACAGTCACCCTGAATGCCCAGCTGGCCTGGCTTTTCCACCCCACCACCTCTCAGTGTATCGTCTTAGCAATGCCCTTGTCCAGGGCCTTATCTACGCCAAATGTCTCAGCACAGGTGAAGGGCCCTGTGTGTGTGCTGTGGCCAGGACATGGGTGCCTCACCGGACCACCATGACCTCCCAATAGGCCATGTGTTCATGAGGCTCCTGAGAACCCTAGGGGGTCACAGCCCTGTGGATGAAGCAAACGGTCAGAGGGTAGAAATGCTAAAACAAAGAGGAAAGGATTCTGGCCACAGAATCATCAGGGGAACTCAGTCATCTCTAACCTCCTGTGCCCCACAGCCTCTAAGCCGCCCAGTGCTGCTGGAAATGCCCGAGGACTCAGAGGATTTACTGTGTAGTAAACATTTTCACTTCACACCTCCAACACTGGAAAGGGGGAAGCAGAAAACTGCAGATTTTATGGCCTACTCCACAGAAATGTCACACGAACAGTTAGACTATGTAATCAGTCCACTTTCCTCACAGCATAGATAAGCCACCGTGAGAAGGATGTGGTGGCCCCACTTTGGTAATCCCAGAATTTGGAGGGTGTGGGCAGTGGAGCCAGGAGGATCGGAAGTTAAGGTCATTCCTGAGCTACGACGCAGAGTTGGGGGCAGCCTGGGACACTGTAATGGTTTGTAGGTTTGGCCCAGGGCGTGCCACTATTAGGAGGTCTAGCCCTGTTGGAATAGGTGTGGCAATGTGGGCATGGAGTTTGATACCCTAGTCCTAGCAGCCTGTAAGCCAGCATTCAGCTAGCTACCCTCAGAACAAGAGGTAGAGCTCTCAGCTCCTCCAGCCCCATGCCTGCCTGGATGCTGCCATGCTCCCACCTTGATGATAATGGACTGGACCTCTGAACCTGTTGCCTTGGTCATGGTTTCTGTTCACAGCAGTAAAACCCTAAGACAGACAGGTAACACTCTGTGTCAAAGATACCAAAGAAAGATAAGGACTTGCATGGGGAGACAGCATAGTGACCAGTACCTGCATTTGAGTCCTAGAACTCATGGGGGAGGAGAGAATGCTGAGTGTGGTGGTCCTGTTTCAAGACTTCCCCCAGGAACCATCAACTGTCAATAATTACTCCACTGGGGGGAAGGGGGGTTGGCTCTCTCCGGATCTCCTCCTCCGTCCATGCTAAAATGCTGAGTGGCCATGGCTTAATCTTGTAGGTTTTGTGCAGGCAACCACAGCTACTATGAGTTCACGCGTACTGTGGTCTCATGTCATGGCCAGGACACACTGTTTCTCTCTAACCAGCCCCCACCCCCACCCCCAGTTTTCTAGTCAGAGTAATTCTGTATAACAAAAACACTGCTGTTACCAGCTCTCTTCTGATTTCAGCGTAAGCTACCAAGTCACAGGAGTGAAGGCAGCACACTACACAAGCGAGAGCACACACATTGGTTGGTGTCACAGAACAGAGGGCCCAGGTATAAATCTACACACCTACAGCCGCCTGATTTTTGACAAAGAGACCTAAAATACACATTGGAGAGAAGATGGCATCTTTAGCAAGTGGGGCTGAGAAAACAGAACATCTACATGCAGCCGAATGAAACTCGACCATTTCTCTGACCTGCACACAAAGCAATCACAAACCGATCAGGATCTCGATGTTAGACTTGAAACTTCAAGATAGTCCCTCGTAGACTTTCTGAATAGGATCCTGGCCACACCAAGAAACAGGACCAACGATTGAGTTCACAGAATGAAAAGATTCTATGCTAAAAAGTAAGCCGGTCACCTGAAGAGGCACATACAGAGTGGAAACATCTTTGCCAGCCATGCATCCCATGGAAGTTTAGTATTTAGAATACACAAAGAACTCAAAAAGCAAAACACCGAGAAAACAAATAACCCAATTAAAAGCAGGCTGTGGAACTAAACAGAGTCCGCGAAAGAAATACAAATGGCTAAGGAATGTTTTTTGAGGAGTGCACCATCTTGAGACTTCAGGGAAATACAAACTACTCTCACATTTCACCTTACTTTAGTCAGAATATTTAGAACTATGAAAATAAAAGACAGAAGCCAGATACAGTTTACAGTGGTACATGCCTTTAATTCCAGAACTCAAGAGAAAAAGGCAGCAGGTCTCTGAGAATTGGAAGCCAGCCTGGTCTACAGTGAGCTCCAGGACAATCAGGGCTACAGAGAGAAAAACCCTGTCTCCAATAGAAAAAAGAAAATAAGAAAGTTGTTGGTCAGGAGTCACCACAACAATGGGCCATTGCCATTCCAAGATTTGCCTATCAGAATTTGATTGTAAGGCCCTATTGCTGAAGAAGCCATGACACTTTGATTGGGGTGGGGGGCAGGATAACAACAGTCTTACCTAGCTGTGAACTCTGTAAACTGCTGGGTTATCTCCCCAACACTGAGTAACCATTAAACAGTCACCCAGAGGGCTCACTGTGTGACCAGTTGTCACATGTTTGACACTGCAACAAAGGACTTGATATTTCCAAGCATCCTTCTAAGCTTTAGGTCTGAGTGGTTTTTACTGTTATATTTCTATTTATTTGTGTGTGCATGAATGTGCCTGTGCATATGTATCTCTGGGGCAAGGGGGCGCAGCACATGAGTGCCACAGGACACCTGTAGAGATCAGAGGACAACTTTTAGGGATCAATTCTCTCTGTCTATACAGAGTTCAAAGCCACCCTGGGATACAGTGTCTCAACAACAACGACAAATTACTCAGATGAAAACGCCAGACATGATGAGGCACATCTTTAATCCCAGAAGCATGAGGCAGGGGGCAGGGGGCAGAGGGCAGAGGGCAGAGGGCAGAGGGCAGAGGCAGGAGAATTTGAAGCTAATCTGGTCTACATAGTGAGTTCCCAGTCAGCCAGGGCAACATAGTGAGACCCTGTCTCAAAAAAGCAAAGCAAAACAAAACAAAACAAGCAAACAAACTGTGTGTGTGTGTGTGTGTGTGTGTGTGTGTGTGTGTGTGTGTGTGTGTGTGTGTGAGATGAGTGAGGTGAGGCCTCAGAAGGCAGAGGCACTTGCTGTCAAGCCTTACAACATGAGTTCAACCCCAGGCTCCACACAATGGAAGGAGAGATGTGGCTTCATGACTTGCTCTCTAACAGCCAACACCCCACGCACAGGACATAAAAGTAGCTTTGTTCCCTTTCTTTAAGTAAAAGAATCAACCAAGTGGGGCTGGGTGTAGCTCAGTGGTAGAGCATTTGCCTCGCACGCTTAAACCCCGGGTTCAACAGCTAGCGCTGGGGAGGGAGAAGACGAATGAATCAAGTTAACCACCACAATCCTGACTCATCCCACGTGCCTCCTATGGCAGAGTTCTCCAGACTGATAGTTTGCATTGTTTAGTAAGACAATCCTTAAATACAACAGTAGCAACCAGAGGGAAGGACAATGTAAAAGAAGCAGAAAATCGAGAGGCTGGGTAAGATACTAGAGTGGTCGAGGAAGTCTTGAGAGGCCTTGGATTGTATCACTTAACAGGATTTAACTAGCTAAAGGAAGTATCCTGAAAGACATTTACTGGCAGTGTAAGTGCATATCAGTTGGGAAAAGGGAGATATTAGAAGCAAATGAAAAATTAAACTCTTTCTCAGCACACTTCCTCCCCACAACATGGTGCACCAACCCAAGTCCCATTCCTCCAAGAGCACGGTGTCCAGCCCACACCTCTTTTGTCCTTCATGCTTACTAAGCAGAGGATTCTATTTGTGTGTGTGTGTGTGTGTGTGTGTGTGTGTGTGTGTGTGTGTGTGTAGAGATTACGAATGCATACACATGTGGAGACAATCTCAAGTGTTGTTCCTCAGGAGAGGGCCGAGGTGTTTTTTGAGCCAGGGTCTCTCATTGGCCTGGCCTCGCCCACCTGTTAGGCTGGCTGGATAATGAGTCCCAGGGAACTGCATACCTGTCTCCACTCCCCACGATTACAAGCACAAGTGACCACACCCTTTTGACATGGTCTCTGGCGATTGAACCCAGGCCCCCAGGCTTCCACGGCAAGCCCTTTACTGACTGAGCTATACTCCCAAGCCTACTGGATTCTTTTTTTTTTTAATATTTATTTATTTATTTTATGTGTAAATATACCATAACTGTCTTCAGACACACCAGAAGAAGGCATCAGATCTCATTACAGATGGTTGTGAGCCACCATGTGGTTGCTGGGATTTGAACTCAGGACCTCTGGAAGAGCAGTCAGTGCTCTTAACCACTGAGCCATCTCTCCAGCCCGCCTACTGGATTCTTAAACACACCATGGCACTGCTGGTGGGCTTTCTCAGAACCGTGTGTGTAGCCCCCTGCAACACAGAATTCCACCCCAAGTTAAGTGTTCTTTTCTGGCACCGAAAATGGATGGATTAAATACACCATGAGAACCCTTGATCTCTCTCAAAACATTTTCTCCTTCGCAAGAGAAATAATTCTGCGTATTTTGCTCATCTCTCCAGCACTACCAACTGATTGGCTCCCTTCCCTTCCCTTCCTGCAGCTTCAACTCGTTCACGGAAAAAAAATCCTCCCTAACCATAATCTCTGCTTCCTTCACTCCAGAAAAAAAAATTAACCATTTGTCAAAGAATTAATTCGGAGAGTTAATAAAGCAGTGTTCCAGGAGCCAGGTCTTCCCTGGCCCAGCCCAAAGCCTTTTCCATTTCATGAAATGTCTTGCTTCCACGCGAATGCAGAACTTATTACCACTGTCTTCTTATCACTCTATCGAAAACAAAAACAAAACAACAAGCCACTTGTTTTCTGCCCTAGTCTGACTTCTCCTTCTTGATTACAGTTCTGACACAAGTCTGACCACATTAAAACCAGATGGTAAACTAGCAAATGTAACTGGACCGGAGATATAATTCACTAACAGTCGGCATGCACAAAGGCTCCTTCCTGACAGTGCCAGTAACTATAAAACAAAAATCAATAGGGCTCCCTCTGTCCCTGTGCCAGGTGATGCGCACACACACACACACACACACCACACACACACACACACACACACACACACACACTCGCTCATATACACACACTCGCTTATAGACACTTGCTCATACACACTCGTTCACACCTGCTCACACACACACACTCACACACACACATTCACACACACTCACACACACACTCACACATACACTCGCTCACACACACACTCGCTCACACACACTCGTTCACACCTGCTCACACACACACACACGCTCACACATACTGGCTCACACACTCACATTGAAAATACAACACATAGTCTAATACAGCAACAGCCTTCCTAACACTACAGGACAACACTTCACTTCCATGAGCGTACACACTAGAGACAGAACACCTAATAATAGCGACTCTGTGGACGGCTGGTTTATTTATTCAATCTATGTTCATCGTGATTTTAGCCAGTACTGCCTTCCACTTACAAGAAGAAAATACAAGGTGTACCGGGAAACGGGATGCTGCACCGCCATAGCGACTGTGTTCTTTGATTCCGGCTCCTCTTGCATCAGGAGGCCACACAGAGTGACTGACTGAGAGGTATCACCTAGGTCTGGGTGTGTGCACTGTGAAGCTCACGATGAAATGCTCAAGGATGACTTCCCAGAGCACGTCCCCAGGAGCCAACGCGTAACTACAGGATTGTGTGAACCAGAGCGCTCTGTCTTTGCCAAGTTCACAATCTAGATAATCTAGAAGCCATAAACCTGAGTTTGCGAGCCCTTTGACATGCCCAACAATGCACCAGAATGTCTTCCCTCTCCCAAGATTTCTCCATAAACAACAAAATCAACTCCAAATGAAATTTAAACTCAGTATCAAGTGCTCTGATTTTCCACCGCTTTGCACATGAAAATAAACTAAAGAGATGGGGTTCTTTTTCAAAAACTATTCATTATTCCCTGCAACACTACACTGGCTGAAAATTTACAATCAACTACATACACTAGAAGACACAGGCAAGAACTGTTCTGTCAGCTTCTAACCGGGTCTGCCAGGCGGCAGCTGCATGACTGGCAGCTCAGAGAGACTTGATAGGGCGAGTTCATCAACCATTCCTCTTTGAGTATCTGTTTTAAAGAACAGGAAACCAATACTGGAGGGGCTTGATAGAGGAGACTCCCAAAGTTCCCAGAAATGGTAATGACAAATTCAAAACTAGGTGTCTTGTCAGGCACCATGGTACTCATCTTTGACCCAGCAATCAGGAGGCAGAGGCAGGCAGATCTCTGAGTTCAAGGCCAGCGTGGTCTACAGACTGAGTTCCAGGACAGTCAGGACTACAGAGAGGAAACCCTGTCTCTAAAATAACACCAAACCCTTCCCCTCCACTCTCCTCCCCCTCCCCCCACAAAAACCCCTATGTGTCCCCTAATTCCTCTTCTCCGGCCAACCTACAGAGAAACACCACCTTAGTAAAAATTCCTCCCAGGCTGTCACTAATTAACAATGCTAACACTTGAAATTGCAAATTATCCAGGCAGTAGTGGGGCATGCCTTTAATCCCATCATCAGGGGGCAGAGGCAGGCAGACCTCAGAGTTCCATGTCGGCTAGGACTACACAGAGAAACCCTGTCTCAAAAACAGAGAGAGCCACTAGGCACGCATGTGATACACAGACACGCACAGGCAAAACACTCGTACAAAGAAAAGAAATATTTTTTTAAAAAGAGAGAACATGTACCTGTGAGTCGTAGCGTGTAATTTTAAAAATCACCCAACAGCGAGTCCTTTAGAATTTATCAAAGACACTCCAGCAAGAATGAGATTATGTATAAAACATGCTAACAAGAGCATTCAGAACTAACAAAAAGACCAGCTTCACACACACACACCCTTTTTCTGGTGAGAAACACAAACTCAAAGGAAAGGAAGGCCAGAGTAGGGGTAGGGCATGAACATCAGAACCCAGAAAGTTCCCCCCACACCCACCCCAGAGTAGAAAGGAACTCCACGGGGATGGCCAAACAGATGCCATGACTGGCTGCACTTCCTCAACTCCTGCATTCAGGCATAAGCAAGTCCATTCAAAGTGTGCGAGCACCCAGCGGGGCTGCAATCCCCCATCCCTCCCCGCTGAGACAGACGCTGTGGATGGGAGAAGGCCCAGCAGCCAGCCACAGCCTCAGACAGAGCTCAGAGGACAGCAGCCGTGGCTCCTGCTCCCTGCACGGTTGGTGGACATTATCTCATCTCATCTGATGTCATGAACACCAGAAGGAGCACGGTGACTAAGTCCCCAAACAATGAGCTCTGTAGGAAAAAGGAAAGGACCCCAGGAGGAAGTGTGGTGTTGCCCAAGGGAACAGAACTGGCAGGGGGATCCTGCAGCCAGGCAAGTGCAGAGAAGCAAGGGAGTTTACACTTCAAAACAAAAACTTTTATGTGATCAAACACCGGCCTGCTTGAAAGAAGAAAAGCTGGTAACATCTTGATATTAGGTGGCCTCAGGCTTAGAGGGAGGCAACAGCTCCATCCCCAGCCAATGAAAATGCTGTGGTGATATGGCAAGCAGTTAGAAAAACAGTAATAACCTCCAGGAATAACTGGTGTCCCTTATCAACTACACTGAGGTGCCCTATCCATTCAAGTCAGTACAGCCAAAGACACACTTAGCTTTTGTCATCTTTGGTACTCTGCTGACTCTGCGTCCACTTTAAATCTCAACTGCAGTGGGTTCTCCACTCGGTCTGCTCAGTTAAAGTGGTAAACATCACAGGCAGTGGGATCTCGTAGAGATAGCAACCGCTAACGTGTACTGATGCTATGCAGGCCGCTGGTTTACAGATGGGGCCTAAAGGCATGTGATGACTTGCCCGAGGCACACACAGCTAGCCTGGTTTGAACTCAAACTATCGTGCACTAACTGTTCCAGTCAACTCATCATTCAATCATATATCCAACTGGAGATCAATGTTAGACCATTTGTCCGTTTGCACGAGGCCTTGGGTTCCGTCCCAGCATTACATGCACAAACCACATTCCATTTCCATATATGCATGTGCACTATACACTTATGTTCACGTGTGTGCATATACATGTTAAGACAAGAGCGTGACATCAGGTGTCTTCCTCAACTATTTTTCCGCCTAGCTTTGGTGAGACAAAAGCTCTCACTGAGCCTGGGGCTCACCAATGTGACCAGCCTAGCTAAGCAGCAAACTCTAGAGGTCGTCCTGTGTCTACCTCCCCAGCATGGTGACAGGCCTACCTGTTTTGTTTCTTTCTATCAAGACAGGGTTTCTCTGTGTGCCCCAAAACTCACTCTGTACTAAAGTGGAAGCTAAAGGTTCATTGGAAAGTTGTTTGGATGGTGTTTTGCTGGGGCAAACACATGAAGGAAGGTTTAACTGAAGTGGACATAGGTGAAAGGCTCAGGCAGACTGAAGGAACATTGTGCTGAAGCAGACACGGGAGAGGATGTTCTGCTCAGGCAAGCACGTGAAAGGACACGTGATGAAGGGTTCTTTGCTAACGACACATATGTATTGGTCCACCTTACACTGCATAGCTGAGCTCCATTTGTCCAGACTCCATAGAGAGAAACGCACCAAAAAACTTCTGGTGGTGTGCTGCAGTTTCTTGCCTCTTCCAAGGACAAGATTGGCAGAGTGATGATAGCTGAGACAGACACACGTGCTGAGGCAAGACACATGAAGGACGCGTGATGTTTGGAGGGTGTAACTAGGACTCAGTAGACAGTGATGGAGGCTGAGCTTGGTTTGCTTACAACTGTAAGCGTAGCTGTGCAACGCTTGTGGGTCTCATTGATCTTCACTTCCCTGAGAGAGGCACAGCCAGAAAACTTCTACTCCTACTCTTCCTGGTCCCTCCTGCTGACTCAAGCTGAGGCTGAGGCCTGGCTGTCTCTGCTAGGTAGTGCCACCACTGCTGATTCCTGTTTGCTATTCAGACTACTGAACTGGAGTGCTGGCGCATCCGTGAAGGTTTGAGAGTGGACGGAGCTGCTGACCTCTGAACTGAACTGCCCATTTCCAGACAACATAGACAGAAGTTGTTCCAAAGAACCTTTCTAAACAGGTCCACCCCCACCGCCACCCCCACCAGGCCCTATATCCTTTCTTTCCCACTACCTCTGGTGGGTGGTGGGCTAAAAGGGAGGTTAGAGTATTTAAGAACCGTCATTAAAAATAGGCACTTGAAAAAAGTTGAAGTTACACTAGCCTCCAGGTTAGCCTCAAACTCAAAGAGATTGCGTGCCTCTGCCTCTGAGTGCTGGGGTAAAAGACTGGCACCACCACTGTCCGCCGGCTGCACACCCCGCTTTTAAAGAGCCTATGACCTGAGCTAGTATCCAGATGGTGGAAGGGAAGAAATAAATCCCATGTCCTCTGGACTTCATACAAACAAAATGGTGTGTGTGTGTGTGTGTGTGTGTGTGTGTGTGTGTGTGCGCACACGCGTGAAGAGAAACTGAACCAGAACTGCCTCCCCCCCAGCAGGATGAAACTGAACTTGATTTACTTTTTGAAAAGTTGTTCTTACTCTAAAGAGCCTTCCTCCAAATTTCCCCCACCAACTGACAAGAATGATTATTAGAATAATTAAAGGGGCTGGAGAGGTGGTTCTCTGCCAGTGGGTCCAGACCCCTTTGGGACTGCGTATCAGACATTTACATTAACAGTAGCAAAATTACTACCGTTATGAAGTAGTAACAAAATAAGCTAATGGTTGGGGGTCCCCACAGCATGAGGAACTGTATTAAGGGATCACAGTGTTAGGAAGTCTGAGAACCACTGGTCTGGAGCAATGGCTGCTCTTCCAGAGCATGGTTTCTATCCCCGGCATCCACGCAATGGCTCACGACCATCTGTGTTGTTGTAATAATATAAAACTAAAAAAGTATAGTTGTCTTTTACCCCGCTGGGTCTACACCTCGGTGCCCCAAGATATCTGCTAGGATCTTGGCGGAAACACAGCCCAGCCGCACACTTTCCTACACTCAAACCCTCACATAAAAGAACACACAACACAATAATCTTAGATCCAACTGGTAAGATATAATTGCCCACTTAAACATACAAAGTCCGGTACCATCCATCCCTTGAGAACATTAATAACAACCTGTAAATACACAGAGCAGAATCTTAACATCACCTGCCATCTTGTCCCGCCACGGCTTCTCCCCTCTCTCCTCTCCTCTCTCCTCCTTTCTCTCCTAGTCTCCTCCTCTTCCTTCAAACTTCTCTCCCGCCCATCCTTCCTCCTCCTCCAATGACAGGCCTCCTTCTATCCTGTACCTGCCCCACACCAGTACTTTACAAATTCAATGGAGAGGTGGTTCTGGTGAAGTCACCTGAGTTCTGAGTCCTTGTAGGCAGCTGTCCTTGGGGCAGTGGAATTAGCATCAAAATACAGATAACTTCAGGGCAAACCACAACACATCTGTAACTCCAGTCCCAGAGGATATGATGCCCTCTCATGACCTCTGAGGTGCACACATGTGGTGCACGAACATACATACAGGAAAAAGGCCCATACACACAACATAATAAAATAAAATAAAAAATTAAAAACAGTAGTAATTGCAGAGCAAATTCCCTCTAGCAGAGAACTAGGATGGGACTGAGCACGGTGGTTCTGCGCTAAATGGCTGTATAGCACGATCGACGACGGCCAGAGGAAACACAAGAAAGCAGCTTTCAAAGTTCAGAACACTCCAAAAGGGCAGCACCCTCCCCTCCAAGGAGACTGGCTCTGAAGAACAGCCATCAGGAGCCTGTGTAAACAAACAGGGACAGACCTGGAACCAACGAAAGTAATGTTATTGTTTCTTCAGCTACGTACATAATATTTACATTTTCCCATAGCTGGGAAATTACTCACTGTGGCCCAGTTTCCCTGAATTCACGACCCAAGCCATAAAACCCACATCTGCTGACACCGTGGAGCAGTAAAACCCAGTAAAACCCCGGTGGCTTACTTCTCCTCTCAGCTCCATAGAAACCCCACGAACAATAGAATCAAGTCCATTCAATTCTTCCAGGATGCTCCACGGACTGCAAGTCACAGCAGCAAACCAGACCTCATTCAGCATGAGTGCTTCCCCGATGTAATTTCAAACATTTTTTAAACTAGTTTTGTTTTGCAGTTCCAAAACTAAATAGTGTGCCCGTAAACTCCTATGACCATGCTGACAAATACCAAAACTGAATACGGACCCACTTGCCATCTACCCTAAAACCAAACGGTAATTCTTTTAAAATGCTTTTGTTTCTTTTAGTTCTAGCTGTCCTGGAACTCAGTCTGTAGACCAGGCTGGCCTCAAATTTACAGAGAACCGCCTGTCTCTGCCTCCCAAGTACTGGGATTAAAGGTGGGCACTGCTACCACCCAGCAATAATTCTTTCTGAAATGTTCTCTTGGTTAAAAAAGGGGGGGCTGGAGAGATGGCTCAGTGGTTAAGAGCACTTACTGCTCTTCCAGAGGTCCAGAGTTCGATTCCTAGCAACCCCAGGTGGCTCACAACCATCTGTAATGGGATCCGATGCCCTCCTTTGGTGTGTCTGAAGACAGTGGTGGTGTGGAGATGGTGTACTCGGACATAAAGTAAATAATTTTTTAAAAAAAGCTGAAAGAAGAAAAAGTGCCATTAGTGTAGAAAGGAGTTAGTGAGAATGTAACGACTCAACAGGGATTTTCTACAGAGGCTCCAACTTCTGTGGATGCGATGCTGGACTCCTATTTACGGTCTCTTCAGTGACACCGTAAACCTAGCAGCAAGCGCTGTAGTTCTCTTTGCTGGGTGGGTGGGTTTCAGGCCTCTGTCCTGCCATCCTCCATCCTTCCTCCAATGTCTGTTTTTGAGAGGACTCTGGTTCTCCTGACAAACTCTAGTCTCCACACGAGGTTAGTGAGGGACACTGTCGGTTGGCTCCTACCCTTTTCATCATCCATGGCTCTGCGGTCCTGGCAATGCCTGACCTATGTGATAACGAAAGCAAGAACCACTCCGGAGGCTCTGAGTACCAGAGTCTCAGTGACACGGTCTGAAGTATTCCAAAGCACCAAAATATGGAATGCTCCTCTACTACAGGGTAAGTTTTAAGAAAAAAAAAAAGTAATAATAATAATAACAGCAGCAGCAACAACAACCCAACCGAAAAAGGGAACTATCAGATCAACGGGCTCTGAACTGGAGCCATCCAGATTTCACCAGCCTCAGAGACAAAAAGGTCAGAGGTCGTGGGCGAAACCAGGCTCATACGAAAAGAAGATCCAAAACAGAAAAACACTAAAGTCACTGTTAATTCCAGAAATGGAAATCAAGTAAGAATAAGACACTCGGTGAGCTCTTCATCTTTAGAGCTGTTAGAAACCGAATGGCTCTCTACCACATGGGCTATCCTTGAAATCTGCCTCCCATCTCAGCCCCTCAGTGCTGGAGTTCCTGGCCACAACTGGATCTCTCCTGCACTGATCTATAGCTAGGTGAGCCACAGGTCTGGTACAAAGAAACTGCCAAAACAGAAGCCAAGGCTGCCTGGAGCTACAGCCATACAAGTGGTCTGATCTCATAAAGGGTCATTTCATGTCTGTACATCCATAATGGGAAACCTTCACACTCAAAATGGCCACGACCGACATATAAAAAAGTATATTCACCAAATATATATATTGGGGCTGGGGAAACTACTTGTTGGCACAGCACCAACCCAACCCACACTCAGCCTGTGTCCAACTCCAGTGCCGAAACAATAAAAGCAATACTTGTAGTTCTTCTGTAGAAATTATTGTAGCGTGTATTTGATCACAGATGTGTTTTTCCAATAAATGGAGCCTGGTATCTATTTAATAAACCATGATACAGACATCAAATGAAAGCTAAAATCACCGGCAGTACCCCCAGAATTTTAGGTTTAAAGAGCAGGACTTAAATGTCAACAAAACATTATCTGGAAAAAAAGAAAATAAAAAATTGGATTGCCAAGTGATACCAAGTAATGGTGTCTCTGAGTAGGCGTGCCAACATGGGTGACATCGGTACAGCTTGGCCACTCAAAGGCTGTAGTGACCCATGGAGGTACCCATCAGTGAATAGTTATGTGAACAGTAGGATGCACATGTGGACACTGTTATCCTCCTGAAAAGGGAAGGAAACTCACACACGGTACAGCATGGACAGACCCTGAAGACTATGTCCCAAAAAGACCATCGCAGTACCCTCTGATTGAGCCGAGATGAGCTGTCGAGCTCGAGATGGTCTACAGTGACTAGTAACTGAGCCCAAGAGCTCGACAGGCTCTGTTCACCCCGATCCCTAAGACCCAGCCTAGCATGCAGGCGACACTGGGGAAATGAATTTTAAAAAGCACCTCCCCCATCTCTCAGTCTCTTTCTCACTGGACCCTGCCGCTCCCCCCACACGCACCAGCCTCCGCCATTATTTCAAGTGAAACTTGGTTGATTCCATTCCAAGTCCATTAAAGCCAATATCTTCTAGGACATCCATCCATTCTTCTGGCTTCTGATTTCCAAATTTACCCCTTTCCCCTCCTCTCATGATCTCCCTTTGTTTACTAACTGCAGAAACAACTTGAGGACGGCAGAGGGTAATTAGTAAATTATTCTTAGCTGACTGAATCACAGAGCCACAGCTAGCAATCACAGCGCCCAAAATTAGTATAAAGCTTGCTGTTCTAATACTCTGAAATCACGAGTCCCATTCTCTCTGTAAACTGAACAGAGTTGCCTGTAGCATGCCATGAAGCCAGTTTTACCCCATTAGCTCACACGCGTGGGGAGGGGGGTGTTTCCCCACACACAAGTTTCATAACCTTAAAATGCTGGTATGCGTGACCCAAGGTGGGCTAAGAAGGAACTATTCCCCACCACAATGTGCAAGCTCCCTTCCCAGACAAGATTCTTCCCAGGATGCCTGGCAGGTACCCCTCAACCCCAGGCACTGCCACCCGGACAATGAAAATTTTAAGTCTGCTTTAGTATGCAACCTTATCCGACCAAAATATAATTTGAGCCATATGCATACCCTTATAGTTTCCAGGTGTCTAAAACTAAACAGGTGAGGGTAGAGACGGCTTAGCAGATAAAGGCAATTGCAGCCAAGCACTGGAAGCTGACTTTGATCCCCCAAACTCACCCTGTAGAAAGAACTGACTCAGACAAGCTGTCCTTGACCTCCACACCTGCACAGTGGCATTTATGGTCGCAGACAGACAGACAGACAGACTCACGCACGCACGCACACACACTGTAGGCCAGGCATAGTAGTAGCACACATCTTTAAATCCCAGAACTCTGGAACCAAGCGTAGCCAGGCTGGCCTTGAAGTCACAGAGATCTGCCTGCTATGCTTGGCTCCAGAGTTCAAGCCGCCCTAATAATAATAATAATAATAATAATAATAATAATAATAATAACAACAACAACAACAACAACAAAGCAGGGGGTTCTGTAGAGTGAGAAGACTGTCCCCAAAAACAAATAAAACATCCTTTAATAATAAATAAATGTAAGATGTTTTTAAATATAAAGTTTTTAGGAATGGGTAAAACTAATTTAGGACAATACACTTAAAACACACTGTCATTCCTATGTGTTAACATTTCACATCCCACACATTGGGCATGTAAACCAAACGCAGTACAACACAGTTTCATTCAAGAGTAGCCCAGCTCAGATGATTTCTGCAGATGAGTAACTGCATTCCAAGAGGGCGGGTCACACATTTCATATTCGGATTTTCACGTTTCAACACATCTTTTTAAACTCCTGCGATGTCTTGCCTTATTTTTCCCTTTAGAGTCACATCTTTAAAATATATATTTTTTAACCTACCATCCGTTTCAATTCAGGTCAGTCACATTTCAAGGGTTTGGTAACTACAAGACCCCGATGTGCTGGAGAGCACAGCTCTGGAAGTCGCGTGATCCTAAGAGCCAGTTCAGACCATTTCTCACACGCATTTCAAATTCCAGTCATGCATAGTCTCTACCCTCTAGTCAAGATCAGAGTTGACTTCTTACATTAAAACAACAAGATTTAGCTGTGCACATCGGTGCACACCAGCAATCCCAGCACTGGAGGGGCAGAGGCAGGCAGACTTTCTGTGAGTTGGAGTCCAACTGGTCTACCTAGCAAGTACCGAGCCAGCCAGAAACGAGCGGGTTTGGGGTGTAACTAGAATGCTTACCTAGCTCCAAGTCCTGTGTTCAAGCATAGGGGAGGCGGGGGGCGGGGGGGAGATGGTAACTAAAAACAAAAGCCATTTCATGAGCTACTGATAGCCAAGCCAGAGTTACCTTGACTAAGGAAAATGGAAACTACCAGCTGGAGACACAGCTCTGCTCAGACAGACTGTTTGCCTGTCATGCACAGGTCCCTAGGCAGACCCCTGGGACCCCATCAGGACATGATGGGGTCCACTTGTAATTACAGCACTGATCTGCTTGTAGAGGCCGGAGGATCAGAAGTTAGTTAAGGTAACCCTCAGCTACAGAGCAAGCTGGTGATCAACACGTGCTTCCTGAGACTCAGTCCACAAAACACAGGAAGGAGGGGGGAGGGAGGGGGAGAGCTAGGAAAAAAAAAAACAAAACCAAACGAAGTTGTTTACTTTGGTTTATATTTTGGTTAACCAGAAATCTGATCGGCTCTGCTTACAGTTTTCTGTCCTCAAAGGTGACTGAATAAAGTATTCACGAAATGAATATACAAAAAAAAAACAAAAAACAAAAAAAAGTGTCAGTGGTTTTGCAAGCAGGAGTTGCCAAATTTTTTTTTTTTTTTTAATCCCAGGCACCAAGAAGGCTGGGGGGGAGCATGACCATTGCCTAGACAGCCTGGTCGCTCTAAACAGAGGCTAACACAGCAGAGGGGAGACACCTGGTTCTCACAGGTGACGCCTGCAGAGGCCAGAGAATAAGAACCCCATGCTTTGTTGTTGTTGTTGTTGTTGTTATCATCAGGGCTGCTTGAACTGTTTCTAATCAAATTTGCTTTTCTCCAGAGGATCGTTTAACCCGACTGCAGCATTATGAGTATGTAAAATAGGCACACAGAACCAAACATCATTGGTGACAAATCATGAAAAAATGTATTTTCCCTAAAATACAGCTCTGTTGGTAGAGTGCCTGCTACCATGCATGAGACACTGACTTGCTGCTAGTGCCCAAATCAGATACGTTAGCCAAGGAGTGTATCATGGGTTTGAGGTCAGCCCGAGCCCTGAAGTCTCAAAAAAGGTTGTGAGGTGACTCAGCAGGTAAAGGCACTTGCCTCCAAGCCAGTCAATGGTGTGAATTTCGCCTCCAAGGCCCACAAGGTAGGAAGAGAAAACCAACTCCCACAAATTGTCTTTTGGCCTTCACATAAGCACCAAGGTGTGTGTGTGTGTGTGTGTGTGTGTGTAAAAATTATTTTAAGGGAACTTTTTTTTTTAAGATTTATTTATTCTATTTGACACCACTGTCGCTGTCCCAGACAGACACCAAAAGAGGTTGTGAGGTGATCCCATTACAGATGATTGTCCAGCCACCATGTGGTTGTGGGAATTGAACTCAGGACCTCTGGAAGAGCAGTCCCATTGTCTTTTGAGCCACCTCTCCAGCCCAAGGGAACATTTTATAACAATTCTTTGTGTGTGTGTGTGTTTGTGTGTTGTACCATGGGGTTGGGGATTTAGTGTGGTAAAGCACTTATTTTAAAGGCCCTGGGTTTATCCCCAGCTTCTTTGTGTGTGTGTTTGAAAAAAAAGAAAAGGAAAAATTTTACCACTAAGGACAAAAGCAAATTTGCATACTAACGAGATAATTATGCTTGTCTATTTGTACATAAGGAATTACCTCTTGACTGAATATCTGATACAACGTTTTTCAGAGTTGGCTGATATTTGACTTTTATAGTCATTAACTGTGGCAATGGTCTGAATGCCAACTCTCACACAGACAATAGTACAAAATGGAAATGTATGTTTAGAGTCATCTCAGAAAAAAGAAGTTCTGTCCTAATCCCAAGCCAACATTCATTTTTGTTTGTTTGTTTGTTTTAAAAAACAAATGGTTTGCCAAACATAGTACCTCCTTTAATCCCAGTACTCTGGAGGCAAAGACAGATGGATATCTATGAATTCAAGTCCAGCCTGGTCTACCTACAGAGGTCCAGAGCAACCAAGGCTACAACATAGAGACAGCCTGTCTCAAAAACAAATACTCCAACATAGCACAATTCAAAGATATGTTAAACTGATATGTACACATTGAAAAACAATAACAGGAAAAAAAATCATCTTTGTTCCCCATAATTTAAGCACGGTGTTTCTATAAGAGCACAAAACCATTTATTTATTTATTTATTTGGCCAGAACGGTGTACGTAGCTCAAAACACAGAATAGTATCAAGTCTGCATGAGACATTTCAGGCAACAGCCATTACCTTTGCATGGTGTGTCAGCATGCACTGTGCAACCTACCTAGGGTGCGTCTGAGGAACCAGGGTGCAGTGAGGTCTGTCACAACTGATATACTGAGCAGTGCCAGGCACAGAGATTCACTGTGTGTTTGATTTGCAATTAGTTTTTGGTTCAGAAACTTCTCATTATGGTCAGATTTTTCTCTACTTACATATTCAATTGAAGGACCCCACCATTTTAAGAAGCTAGGATGTGTATAACTTTTCAGAGAGCTAAACTGTGCTTGCCATGACACATACATCATACAAAATGTACCTAGACATACAGACTACTTCACTGTTTCTGAAAAGGGGCCCAAGGCTGGCTAATGGCCTTCAAGCCTCCAAGGGTGGCCTTTTGAAATGGCAGTTACGTATGCCAGGGAGGGAGGAGAAAGCAAGTGGCTGACACTCAGGGCTAAGAGCTGGGGAATCAGACCCCACTAAGAAGAATGGGGTGGACCTCATGTGTGACTATACGTGACAAATAATGGTCACAGTATGACAGGAGCCAGTTGCCAAAGGAAGGCTAAAAAGAAGAACCACATTACTGGATATTTTTAATCTTTTTTTTTAATAGATTTTTTTTGTCACTGCTTCCAAATAATTCTAAATCTTGCATGTTTGCCAAACAAGGAAGACGACAGCACCCTGCTCATCCGAGGTTACAGGAGGCTGGGGACTGATTTCCTTTTGAAATTCAGTTACAGAAATAGGCCATTGTGTGTCTTGCTGACACAATCACAAATGCTCAGTGGCTTAAGACATGTCATGTAGGCAAGATGTGCACCACAAACGGCTTATGCCAGGCACAAATGCTGGTGGGGGCTGCCTCAGCTGTTCAGAACTCCAACTGCTCTTCCAGAGGACCCAGGGTCAATTCCCAACACCCACATGGCGGTTCACAACCACCTCTAACTCCAGTTCCAGGGGCTCCGACAAGTTCTTCTGGTCTCTGCAGGCACTAGGCACGTATGTAGGATACAGACCCTTGCAAACAAAACACCATACGCATAAAATAAAATAATTAAAAAAAAACACACGCCACTGGTGGAAATACTTGTATTCGGTTATACAGGATTAAAATTGGTATAGCTAAAACTCTGCTGATATTGTGAGCCACTTTTTACCCAAGGAACTACCTCCATCCAAAACTTCCAGAAGAAACAGTAAAGGGAGTGCAGGGGCTGGAGAGGTGGCTCAGTGGTTAAGAGCACTGGCTGCTCTTGCAGAAAACCCAAGTGTAGTTCCCAGCACCCACATGGCGGTTCACAACCACCTGGAACTCCAATCCCAGGGAACCCCAGGTTCTGACCTCCATGGTTACTATACACATATAGTACACGTAGCTACACATAGCAGGCAAAGCACCATATGCATAAAACCTTAAGTTAAAAAATAATAAAAGAAGGAGAGTGCCACACACTTCTCTGGAGCCGTCTAAGAAAGCATGCCAGCCGCCAGGAGTCAGTGCAAAAGGCAAACTGAAGGCTTCTGTGGGACTCGTGCTGGCTTCCCTATCGAATGATTCTTCAGCATAACTTTTTTAAACTTAGTGTGGATGGTCCATGAAGGATTTTCATGCTAGTCCACTTCTAAAGCAGCAAGAGTGTCTCTCTCCTATTCCCTTAGTGACCAAAGGCTTTGGAAGAAGGGCTATCCCCTCAGCTGGAAGGGAAGACATGGGCTGGGAGGTAACCCAAGCAGTGGGGTGCTTGTCTCATGAGCACCAAGCCCTGGAGTTTGATCCCCAGCACCCCAGAAAACTAGGCATGACTCCCTGAACTTAGGTGGAGACAGGAGAACCAAGCAGTTCAAGGTCTTACTTAGCTACGTACAGAGCTATGTGACCCAGCCTGGGCTACACGAGCCTGTCTCAAAAAAAAAAAAAAAAAAAAAAAAGGCCACTTATAAGTTTAGCAGACTGTATTAATAGTTTTAGGCTGTGCATGTGTCCTACAGTTCTAGGCAGTCTGATTTTAGTAACTACTGAACATTTTTGGTTCTGCTTAAAACTAAGAACAGGAGGATCCTCTGAAGCCTGGTGAATCCACGAAGTAGAGCTGAGCATCATCTAGACAGTATGTGCAAGAAAGAGTCAAATTCTAAAGTCTTAAAATATACACATCCATATTTACGAGGGAACCTGGCATTTTGCTAAGAAAACAGAAGATCCAGGCTCCAGCCTTCCTAGCATCTAGCGGGGCCTTAGACTTTAAACACTCAACAATCTCTCCTCTCCTAAGATCAGTGCTCCAGAGGGCTCTTGGGAGAACCATGAGACAGGATCCGTTTGAGAGAGGTGAAAAAACTAAGTATCTTCAAGCAACTGCATGGTGAAGTAGGGGCAGCATTTTCACCCCCTAGAGGCCTCTTTTTATTTATTTATTTTTTAAGACTAACGTGGTACAAAATAAAAGGAGAAAAGGACATCGTTTTCTTTATGTCTCTTTTTGTTATCATTAGAGATGGGAAGACGTTGGATAATGTTTCCTCGCCTGGCTTCCTTCTCCTCACCCTGTATTCAGCAGAGCCCTCTTGCTTTCTCTGAATGTTTGCAAGAGTTCCAGAAACTTAGCTTTTCCAGCAGGTGGTACAACATAAGCGTGGGAGAGGGGGAGATCACTGCTATCAAGAATAGATTCTTATGGCGATGGCTCTCCCCGACTTTTAGGGAAGAGGTAAAAGTACTGTGTACATTCTTTTACCCCATAATCATATCAAAGTGAAGAAGTGTTATCTGAACCAACCCTAAAGACATGTTCTACCAGCGTGCACTGCTTTGAGGGCGTTACTTCCTCATTTGCAAATATGTAATCAGGAACTTCTTTAAATAAAGACACAGTCAGTTCTTAAATAAAGACGCTTGGGGGTTGGGGATTTAGCTCAGTGGTAGAGCGCTTGCCTAGCAAGCGCAAGGCCCTGGGTTCAGTCCCCAGCTCTGAAAAAAAATAAAATAAAATAAAATAAAGATGCTTGCTGAAATTCAGGGTTCAGACAGGCGTGAATGCACAAGCAGGGGAAGCAAAGGCAGGTGGATCTCTTATGAATCCGAGGCCAGCCTGGTTCACAGGATGAGTTACAGGGCAGGCAAGGCTCTGTGGAGACCCTGTCTCAAAAATAAAACAAACGAACAAACAAATGAACTCAGGCTTCAGAGCCCCCTTTCACCAAGAACCCTTTCTTTAACACACTCCTACAACTTAATGTATCCCACGTGCTGCGCTGGAAGGAATAAACAGGCCACAAAGCTTCAAAGCAGACACAGTGAACAACGGCTCAACCCAGGAAGTGGCTCTTACTGCCCTGATTTTCAACACGTCACACACACTCACGTCAGTGCTCAACACATAATATTGCACTGTATGTACAGACATGCGCATCCACACAATTAGATGACGATTACAAAAGTGGATGTGTATAATCTAGACTCTCTAAACGTACATAAGCCTGGAAAGAAATGCTGCTTAAAATGTGTGTGTCTGGGTTTTGAATGATGACCTCGAATTGCTGATCTTTCCTGCCTATACACAGACAGTCAGACAGTCAGACAGACAGACAGCACACTTCTGTGAACCACAACCCCCATATTATGCAGTAAGTACTAGGCAAGCTCTCTACTATCTCCACCCCCAGTTACTGCTTCCACGTTTTAAAAGCACAAACAAGATTCTTAAACTCAACAACTCCAACCACCACATTCTGGCTGACCCTGTGGAGGAGACTGATACCTGGGGAATTCAGGAACCCCCTGGTTTTCTGGAAATTACTAGTCACCTCTGGAATACACGTCAAACTGGCTCAAGCTCTTTACAAGGGTAAAAGGGAGGAGAATGTGCTAGGCAGTAAAGGGAAAAACTAGATGAGAAAGAAAAAAAAAAAAACATTTCTTCCCTGACCCACAGGAGGTAGGCCAAGCGGGGCCTACCTCTGACTTCCAAATTCATCCATTAGCACATTCTACTGAAAATAAAAGGTCGCCCTAGTAAACAGGGCAAGTCTGAGGATAAGTGCAGGATATCACCCACCCTTAGCCCTTCACTAGCTGTTGTTCAAAATACTGACTTCATCCTAGCCTCTCCTCCTTTCAGTTTGGAAATTTAATAGACCAGAAAGTCTAGAACTTCCAAATCTGATAAAGAATTTTTACTTTAGAAAATGGCCTGTTAAACTTAAAAGGGTTGGCAAGGGGCAATATGGGCAGAGGTTCCTCTCCACCAAAATCCCCATCACTGGGCCCCCTGAACGACTAGTCTCTTGTTTTTCAACTCCAGAGCTGACAGAAACGTCCCGTGTGCGTCTGCAGTGTTTTTAGAAGCAACAAGTTTGCTCCGTTAAAGCACTTATATCTGACGAGAGTGGCCGAGCTGGCCACGTTCCCTGGTGTGGCTTCCAGGGCCAGAAGGCCACCGGTTTAAGCGCCGACCTTACAAGTTTGGCCAAAGTGCCCCGTTTGGAAGACGCCCCTAAAAAAAAAAAAATAATCCTTGTCAGGATCTGTGAAACTGGCACAACTTCCCGTGCTGACTTTTTCCAAGCCATGCTTCCCACGGCACCCTTCCTCCAAAAAAGGAAGAAACCGGCGTAGAGCTCAGTCCTCTGGAGTTAAGTCTACCTAGGACGTGTGCAGCACCCGCAAACTGGACCTAATGCGACCCAGACTTTAGTGAGCACCTATGATCGCCCGGTCTATTCACCCTGCAGCTTGCCCGCACGGGGGTTGCTCGGTCATTCCTGGCCATTGAGTGCCTTCAAGCTACTCAGGGCCATCGAGCAGACTGCAGCTAGAAGCAAACTGCAGCTAGGACGGCGCAGTGACCCGGCCATTACCCAGAAGGGCTGCCGAAAGAGCCATCCCGAGTGGCCCGGGGACCTCCCGGCTCCTGGAGCTGCTCCCGCAGCCGGCGTCCCCAAGCAGAGCGGCACAGGACATCTGGCTCCGCGCCCTTCCACCTCCTTCCCTCGCCGCGGGCGGCCCACGCCCACTACACTGGCTCCCAGCACCTTTCAGGAGCCGAAAGGGCAAAGGCCACTCTCAGCGCCCTGCAGCCCGCAGGCGAGCATCGCCCAGCGCGGGCGCAGACACGTGGAGCCAGGACCCCAAGCACGCCACTCACCGGCTGACCCGAACGGGACTTGCCCGGAGGCGCTCTCCTGAAGAAGGAGGTCCTGGCGGTGAAGAAAAAATCCTCCGCGTCCTCCTCGAGGCTGCTGTAGCCGCTGCTCATGCTGCTGGTCCGGTTGCGCTCAGGGGGCCTCCCCGGGGCGCAGGCGGCCAGGCCGGGGTGCGGCGCCCGACCGCCCCGTGAGGTTCCCGGCGCGCGGCCCCGAGCCGCCCGCCGGCCGTCCAGCTGCAGCTGCGGCCGCCGCTCAAGCCGCCCTCTAGTCCCCTCCCGCAGTCTTCGCCGCCCTCTCCCGGCGCTGCGGCGCCACGACCCCGCCCCCTCCTGGACCCAGCCCCCGGCCTAACAAAGCCCCGCCCACTTAGGCCAGACTCCGCCCGGTCAAGACCCGCCCCCACCCAGTCACCGTCCCAGCAAGGCCACGCCCCCGGCAGTCAAGGCTCCACCTAGGTCCCTCCCCACAGGCCAAGACGGCTGAGTTCCGCCCAGCTCGGCGCGCGCAGGTGGGGACCCGCCCACGGCTCCCAGTCACGCCCCTCGGGCTCAGCAGAGGTGGACGGTGGGGGGAAGTCGGGTTCGAGCGCCGCCCCTACTGGGGCTTCCCCAACCGCCCGGAAATTCCGAATTCCTAAGTGACTCCCCGCTACTGGAGCCGAAAGTTTTGGAACGGGCGGGAATATAATGGAGAACTTTTCCCACTCTTCTTCGGGCTCGGCCTTGGTGGTACTGGCCTCCATGAGGGGGACGAGCCACAGCGTGCGGCTGGCTCCTCCCTGACGGTTCTAAGTTAGCAAGGTGGGTGGGGTAAGAGCGACTGGGTTGTGCTTATTTGAAAGAAAACATCCTTTCTGGTTCTTTTGAACTTCGGTAGTAAAGCTTCCCCGCCTCCCTGTGGCGAAGGCGCGCCCAAATGTGGATGGCTAAAGCAATCGAGATTTTGGGGGACAAATTTCATTATCACCGAACAATCCAATAGTTTTAATTTAATGTACTTTATAAGTGTCTCCTTCCACAAGCAGTTTTAAACAGTCACCTCCTGAGGGGCAAGTAGATTAGACACACTGTTCACCCACACACCAAAAAACAAGGTTTCCCTTTGGGAGAAAAAAAGTCCTCGCAATCAGCTAAATGTTTAAAATGCGACATTTTCTTTGCTTAGGGTCACTTGGAGGGGTCGTTTTCACCTTGGAGTGATGGAGTTGACTTAAATCCTACTAATTTACTTGCAAGAGACCTTGATGGGAAAGAGGTTTTGAAGCTTTAAGACTGCTATGGTATGCTGGCTGTAGCAGAAGGTTCTTTTTCTTTTTTTAGAGGGGGTTTTTAAAAGAGAAAGTCATCATTGCTTATGGCTAAATAAGCTCTTTTCTCCACTGCTCTCCCAGTGCTGGGACTAAAACAGAAAGATAGCAGTCGCCTTCAGGCCGAGACGGCTGCTTCTGTGGCGCCTCGGGTTTTTGTATAACCCTTTCTGGGATAAGAACTGGGTGAGTAACCTTCACTCCAGAACCAGGAGGAGGGAAAACTAGACCAGAGAGAAAACAGGGAGAAGGAAAAGAAATGGTTCCTAGGTCATTCCTTCAACCCTCAAGCAGAAAGGAGGCTGGCTAATCTGCCTTCCTGTAGGTTTACTCACGTGTCCAACTTGCAAAATAGCCTTTCACTCCAGGGGAACTCACCTCCAGAGGGGCCTCAGAGTCACAGCCTATTTTAAAAATTACATTAAAGACTTCTTCCCAACCACAAAGCAGCTGACGATATTCTTCCACTAAGAGAAGAGGACATTTGAAATGTAAATACATAAAATATCCAAGAAAAATAAAATTAAAAAATAAACACAATATGATATATATAGAGAGATATATAGATATATAGATATGACAATTACTTGTTGCAAGATTTGCCTTCTTCAACTCTTTTTTTTTTTTCCTTTTTTTAGGAGCTGGGGACCGAACCCAGGGCCTTGTGCTTGCTAGGCAAGCGCTCTACCACTGAACTAAATCCTCAACCCCCGCCTTCTTCAACTCTTACTGTGACATCATTCAAATAATGTCATTGAAATAACAGGGTCTTCAATTAAATACTCAGTTTGAGTAAGGGTGGGTTAAAGGTTTGTTTGTTTGTTTGTTTGTTTGTTTTATTGTGTGTGTAATGTTCTCCCTCCAGTTATGCCTGCAGGCCAAAAGAGGGCCCCAGATCTCATTACAAGTGGTTTCCAGTCAGCATGTGGTTGCTGGGAACTCATGACCTCTTAACCTGAGCCATCTCTCCAGCCTGGGTTAAAAAATTTAACAAACTTGTTTTATTACAGGTAGAAAGAGTGGAATCTACCTGTAATATAATAAATTACTCCATCTATAACTGCTTTGAGGGAAAAAAAATGCTTAAAATACTTTATAATCCACCACACTAGGAAAGAATAAAATGATGTTTCAAGCCTAGCTTGTTGGCACTTGTGCATACCTTTAATTCCAGGATTCAAGAGGCAAGGGACAGGTGGATTGTTGAGTTTGAGGCCAGCCTGGTCTATAGAGTGAGTTCCCTGTGTCACCTAGAGTATACACAGACTCTGCCTGAAAACAGAAACAGAAAAGATCTTCCATTGTTGTTTTTAAGGGGAAGAGGGGAGTTTTATGGACATCGGCATTCCTTCAGAATCACTTGGGGCTGCTGCCTTTTTATTTTTAGGGATTAGTGTTTGTGTGCCGGCACCCCTGCCTTCGCATGGAAGGAAGATGACCCGCTTTGCTCTCTCAGTTCTCTCCTTACACCTTTACCTGGGCCCTGGGTCCTGAACTCAGGTGGCTAGGCTTAAACCACAAACACCTTTTACTGGCTGACCCATGTCACTGAACTCATAAGAATCATTTGTTTAAAAACAAATAATCATAATTAGAGTGAGGGGTAGTCCAGTGGTAGAACTCCTTACGGTTTTATTGCACAGCCCTGAAGATAAAGAAGTATGGTGTTGCCAGGAGGCGGTGCACGCCTTTAATCCCAGCACTAGAGAAGCAGAGGCAGGCAGATCTCTGAGTTCCAGTACATCCAGGGCCATACAGAGCCTCCTTCTCTCTGTCTCTGTCTCTGTCTCTGTCTCTGTCTCTGTCTCTCTCTCTCTCTCTCTCTCTCTCTCATACACACACACACCTACCTCTCTCTCATACACACACATCTCTCTCTGTCACATACACACACACATACACACACACACATGAACAAGTATGACTAATCAAAGTTCCTGCTTTCAAGGAACAAAAAGGAAAAGCCTTTCAATTTCTACCGTACTTCTATATTTTTCATGTATCATCATTTTAAATAAAAGCCAAGTTAAGATTTGACTCACGGGACTTAGAGATTGCAAAAACTCAAAATGCCCCATTAAGCAGTTAGAATGTCTTATTTAAAATCCAAGGAAAGGGTAGAATAAATAAAATAGACTCAGGCCAGCTCAGTTTTGAAAGGACTTATTGTCAAACACTGAACTGAATTTGTAAGTGGACTGAATCACCATACACTTCCCACTGATAGAGGAGCCTGTTTATTGGTTTAGATTCTCATGAAATGCCTGCTTAGCTCTTCTTTCTTTGTTAACTGGGGAACATGCTTAAAGGTTAGAAAATGTATACAAAGAAAATGACATTGCTTTGTCAGAGCAATGAGAGAAGTAACCCATGCCATATTCTGTAAAATATGCACAGGAGGATAAGGAGTTAGTCTTGTAGCTGTGTGTGGGAAATGCTTTTCAGGCAGAAGGAAGAGCATGTGGAAAGGTCCTGTGGCAGGAGTGAGCTGGCTGGGCATATTCAAATTAGAGCAAGAAAAGCAATGTTTCCTAACTGTGAGTGGAATGTTTCCTAACTGAGTGGAAGGGCCAGTGTTGAGAACTTTTGTCCGAAGAGTAACAGTAACAGATGTAGCTCAGTGGCAGAGTGTTTTTCTAACATGTATAAGGTTCAACCCCCTGGGTTCAATCCCCAGCTTGAAAAAAATAAAAGGTAAAACATAACAACCACAAAAAAGCCACTATGCTATAAAGGTTTTGCTTTTTGTTTTTTACCAGAGATTTTGAGCAAAGGGATGGTAATATTTGACTTGCCTTTATAAAGTACTCAGTTACTGAGCAGAGAATAGAGTTAGATGGCATGGGCATTTGGTGTCTAGAGGGATGGCTCAGTGGTTAAGAGTACTGGCAGTTCTTCCAGAGGACCCAGGTTTGATTCCCAGCACCCACATAACAGCTTAAAACTGTCTGCAACTAATACCCTCACATAAACATACATGACGGCAAAAACCAATGCGTAAAAATAAACTATTTTTAAATGATATGAAAACGCAAACAAATAAAACAAAGGGTTATATTTTTTTTCACTCCTGAAAGTTTCTAGTAAGGCAGATTATGAAACAGTGTGCATGACACAATCACATCTGTGTACCTGCAATTACAGGTGACATTCTTACTGTGTACTAAGACAGCAGATATATCATCACAGAGATTTATCCTAAAGGTCACACTGACCAACCACTAATTCACTGGTGCCTGTGTGACCTGGAAGAGGATGGCCTAGGGACAGACAGACCAGCATTGGAAGGAAAGACAGCACTCTTAAAAAAAAATCCAGCCAGTATTTAATCAGAAAGAACACATTCTTGGATCCCACTACAGATGGTTGTGAGCCACCACGTGTTTGCTGGGAATTGAACTCAGGACCTCTAGAAGAACAGTCAGTGCTCTTAACCACTGAGCCATCTCTCCAGCCCAAGACAGCACTCTTGCTTATTGGTTTTATGTCTTTTTTTTTTTTATTTTATGTGTATGAACATTTTGCATGCATCTATGTCTGTGTACCACAAGTGTGTCTGGTACCTCCAAGGCCAGAAGAGGGTGTCAGATCCCCCAGAAATAAAATTATAGGCAATTATGAGCCGACATGTAAGTCCTGGGATTTGAACCCAACCCAGGTTCTCTGTAGCCAGAGTTCTTAATTGTTAGCCTCCCTCCAGTGCCTGTTGCTTATTCTTTTATGACTTTGGCCCCCTCTTGGGACAGGGGTCTCAACATGTAGCCCTTGAACTTAGTATAGCTATGGAGACCAGGCTGGCCTTGACCTCAAGAGGTCTACCTGCCTCTGCCTCCTGAGTTCTGGAATTAAAGAACTGCCCCGCTGTTGTGTGACTTTTAAAGTTAAGTAGCTACTCTGTGACACAGGTTTGTCTTCAGTAGGGTTGGAATAACAATGTTCCCTTTTTATTCTCTTTGGCTTACTATAAGAATGAAGTGAAAGAAATCTCAAAAATCCTTGACAGGATGGGGCCAAGGGAATATGAGTCCTTTTACCATAAATATTAGACCTTGATGGATACTCCGCATCTTTTACCCATTTCTTCTTTGATCACTAAACACTTTGGCCCAAGTATCCTCCTTGGATAAAAGGTTCTGTGGCAGCTCAGGGGTTTGGCGTAAGGCCAGTCAGTCATGGTTGCCTTCACTGCCACAGACAGCTTTGTGTGGGCTGGTCGCACAGAGCCAGCTATTGAGACACTAACTCGGGAGAGAGATCTTGCTGGATAAGTTTTGGGAACCATTTCAAACCTTGAAGAAAGACACCCCTCTGGACTTGGTACCTGGGAGTTCTGATGCCAAATTATGGATGTAAATGACACCATGAATCTGGCCAAGCTGAATGATTAAAGGGACTTCTTGGGTCTTTGGATTAACAAGCTCTGAAACTGCCCTACTTAGGGCTTGTTACGTGAGACAATATGTGTCCTTAACCTGGCATAGTGGCACACACCTGTAGTCCCAGCTACTCGAAGAGCCTTGAGGCAGGAGGATTGCTTAAATTCAGGTGTTTGATCCAGGTGGACTAATATAATGAGGATCCCACCTTGAAATAAAGAAAAACTGATGTGCCGAATTTTCTCTTAAAAATCCTTAGAGAAGGGATTCAGAGATGCTTCAGTAGTCAAGAACATTTGCTACTCTTATAAGGACACAATTTCTAAACCTAGCACCTAGGTCAAGCCACTCACAACTGCCTGCTGTGACTCCAGCTTAAGAGGTCTGATGCCTCCTCTGGCCTCCACAGACAGACAGACAGACATACACACACGTACATAAATACATGACACATACACATGTATATATCACATATATATAAATAAAAATAATTTTAAATCTTTTTTTAAAAATCCTATGAGAGAGCTGGGTGTGGTGGTCCCTCCTACACTAGCCCACTCTGACACAGAGACCAGAAAGTCACACGAGTTTGAGGCAAGTGTAATCTACATCCCGGGTTCCAGGCCAGTAGGGCTGCATAGTGATCCCTGTCTCAAACAACAAACAATAACTACAATTTCTAGCACACCCAGACGTAGAAGGAAAAAGTTATGGTTCAGAACGGATACCATTCTTACAGAGGAGTTGAGCACAGTCCCCAGCACCCATATTAGACGGCTCGCAACTGACTGTAAGTGCAGCTCCAGGTGACTGGACTCTCTCCTGGCCCTCATAGGCGGCTGTACATATGTGCACACACCTCCGCAATGCATCCATGTATATATAGCTAAAAATAAGAAAGGTTCTTTTCATGGAAGTTGATTACTGAGGGCCAGAAGAGAATCATTTAGGATAGCCTTTCTGGCGTCATCGATGTCTCTTCGGTTTGATCACTCCCCATGGTTGTGGTTGTCACTCAGGTAACTGCCATTGTGTTCACGACGAAGATAACAGTGCAAGTGAAAGTGTTTGGTGGCTCGGGGATCAGAAGGGCCGGGTTCAAACGTGTGATGCACGAGATGGTGTGACCCACGATAAGTTGTCGAACTTCACTGAAACCCCATTCCACACTGACAAAGCAGGAAAATAATAGCACTCACATGGCAGCATTTTTTCAGATTAAGTCCAATAAAGCATGAAGAGCTTAGCGCCTGACACATAACAGTTCAGGTCACGTTAGCGCATAAAGGCAAGAGCTCTATGTTTGCAAAATCTCAGGACCTAGGAAGATCATGTGCTACCCATAAGCCTGAGCCTACCTAGGTTGATGGCACAAAACGGAGGAGGAAGAGAAGGAGAAGGAGAGAAGAAGGAGAGGAAGAAGGAAAAGGAGAACAAGAAGAAGATAAAGAGGGAGGAGAAGAAGAATGAGGAGAAAGAGGAGGAAGAATAGGAAAAGGAGGAAGAAGAGGAGGAGAAGACTTTCTCATATTAATCCAACAGACCTTGAACTACTAAACTAAACGGAGACATTTCTGAAATGATGCCCACACCCTTGTACCCTAGTCCAGTAGATCCTACTACATCGTCTGCATTTCCTCATCACCAAGTAAGACTTAGCCCAGGGAGAGCACTCCCCTAAGTACTTAATCGGTTGATTTCCCCCTCATACCTCACAGCCCTAGACAACAGTTCATCACATAATGAATGATTCCTCATCACCTTCAAAAGATAAAGAAACCAAATAGGGGGCTGGAGAAATGGCTCCGTGGTAAAAGCACTCACTGCTCTTTAGAGGACCCGGGGCCAACCCCAAGTGTGGCAGCTCACAAACCATCTCTAACTCAAGTTCCAGGGCATCTGACTCACACGTCTGACTTCTTTGAACACTAAACCTGCATTTGGCACACAGGTAATGTGGTGGTTTGAATGAGAATGGCCCCCATATGCCCCTATTTTGAATACATGGTCCCTAGTTGGTGGGACTGTTTGGGAAGGATTAGAGGTGTGGCCTTGCTGAAAGAGATGAGTCATTGGGGGTGGGCTTTGAGGTTACACCATTCCTTGGGTATGTACGTGTGCACTCTCTCCTTCCCCTTCCCCTTCCTTCTTCTCTGCCTCTTGCCTGTGACCTGTGGATGAAGATGTAAATTCTCACCTGTTCCTGCCTTCTTGCCTTTGCTCCACCATATGGACTCTAGCCCTCTAAAACCATAAGCCCAATTAAATATTTTCTTTATAAGTTGCCTTGGTGGGCTGGAGAGATGGCTCAGCGGTTAAGAGCACCCGACTGCTCTTCTAGAGGTCATGAGTTCAATTCCCAGCAACCACATGGTGGCTCACAACCATCTGTAAAGAGATCCGATGCCCTCTTCTGGTGTATCTGAAGACAACTACAGTGTACAATAGTTGCCTTGGTTAAGTTTTGAGAAATGCAATAGTAAGAGAGAGAGAAAAGAGAATAGGAGTGAAAATATTCAAATTGCATATATACACACATATGCTATTATATATACACACATAAATATGCTAATTTGTGTGTGTGTGTGTGTGTGTGTGTGTGTGTGTGTGTTCTATTGCCGTACCAAACACAAGGACCACAGAAACTCTTATAAAGGAAAGCATTTAACTGGGGGCTGGTTTACCGTTCAGAGGTTTAGTCCATTACCTTCATAGCAGGACACATGATGGCACAGAGGCAGACATAGTGTTGGAGAGGGAGCTGAGAGGTCTACATATGGATCAGCAGACCACGGGAAGAAAGAAACATTGAACCCAGCTTGAGCATTTGAAACCCCTAAGGACATCCTTCCTCCAACAAGGCCACACCTCCTAATCCCTGTCAAGTAGTGCCACTCCCTAATGACCTATGAGCCAATGGGGGCCATTCCTATTCAAACCACCTCAGGTCTCAAACTTCGGTCATGGCAGTCAAGAGAATTCCCACAACCATGTGAAAACATACAGATACAAATGGTTGTCCCTGTGAGAATGGCTTCAAGGAGGTCTAGATGGGGATGATTCAGATATGATGTTGGTCTGGTCACTGTGGGGTTCCAACGTATGAGGAAAGAAGGAAAATCAGCACTTCTGTGTCTACCAGTTCATTTCCCCAAGGAAATATAAATAGAAAAAGAACAAAAATATTCCAGAAAGGAAATAAATGTAAGGGAACTAGAGAGATGGCTCAGCATTAGGAGCCCTTGCCACCTGTAGGATGATGTCATCACGCAGGTGAAGACAGGTACAAGATAGAATGAGTCCTGTCATTGGACGAGAAGGAAGGATGAGTGGGAGAAAAGTTTTAGAGAGGGGAGGAGAGTGGAACAAGGAGGAGAGAGGCAGCTGAGAAAACATAGAGGTGGATGTTAAGATTCCTCTCTGTATATTTACAGGTTGTTATGAATATTCTTAAGGGATGGATGTGTACAGGGCTTTGTATGTCTAGGTGAGCAATTTATATCTTATCAATTGGATCAGAGGTTATTGTGTTGTGTGTTCTTTCATGTGGTGATTTAAGTTCAAGAGTGTGTGGTGGCAGAGACACTGGGCCACCATGGAATTGGGATGTGTGTGTCTGGCATGGCGGTAACCTGCCTTGGGAACTAGATGGGTAGAGAGATTGTTGCCAGGCTCAGAGAGATAAAGCAAAGCAGGTGAGAGGCTTTGCTGACTGAGATGAAGACATCTACCAGATATCTTGGGGCACTGTGGTGCTGGATCTAGTGGAGGATAAAAGACAACAGTTTTTATAATTTTACAGCAACAGCTGCCCCTGCAGAGGACCTGGGTTTGGTTCCCAGCACCCACACTGAGTGGCTCACAAGTGCCTGTAACTCCAGCTAAGGGGACCGAGCCCCTTCTGACCTCCTCAGGCACTGTAGGCACTGTAGGCACTGTAGGCACGTGGTGCACATACAGACAAGCAGGCACACACAAACATAGTATCTTAAAGGCATTTGGGCTGAGGAGATGATTCAGGGGGTTAAGTGCTTGCTGTGTAAGCACAAGGCTCTGAGCTCAGTTCCCGCACAGCCACATAAAAAGCCACATGTGACAGATGGCATCTGTAACCCCAGGATTGGGGGGGCTGAGACAGGAGGTCCTGAGGGTTCACTGGCCAGTCAGTTTAGTCAAATCAGTGAGCTCCAGGTTTATCAGGAGATCAGTCCCCCCAAAGGGTGTTCTCATTGGTCATGGTGGCACACGCCTTTAATAGCAGCAGTCAGGACCCAGAAGCAGGTGGATCTCTCTATGAGTTTGAGGACAGCCTGGTCTACATAGTGAGCTACAGGAGAGTCAGTGCTATGTAGTAAGACCCTGCTCCAAAATAATAATAATGATGATAATAAAATAATAATCATAGTAATAGGGCAACATGATATACAACTGATATTAACTTCATTCACATATGTGAATACATATGTGCAATGCAATCGTGCATAACACACATACACATACACGCACACACACACACACACACGCACACATGCTGCATAAGTCATAATTTCCTCTAACCCTCTGGACTCTAAGATGCTCACCGCTAATTCCACTCACCAGTACCTATTTTGGGTCATGGCTGAAAAGAAAGCCAAGCAAAAAGGACAAGTGCACCCATGATCAATAGACTTCTGGCTTCTCGCAGAAAGCAAAGTGGCATCAACACTTAGATTATTTGGCAAATATAAAGGATTCTCAAAAGTCACCTGAAATAAAAAGTCCTGAGGGCCATTCATCAAATAATTGCAGATTTCACTAGGTGAACACACTTGGATAAAAACACTTTGGCTGGAGAGATGGCTCAGTGGTTAAGGGCCCTGACTGCTCTTCCAGAGGTCCTGAGTTCAATTCCCAGCAACCACACAGTGGCTCACAACCATCTGTAATGGGATCTGATGACCACTTCTGGTGTGTCTGAAGACAGCGACAGTGTACTCACAACAAACAAATAAATAAATCTTAAAAAAATAAAAAACAGAAGATAACACTTTGAACAGTAAAGTACTTTGTTTTTGAGGCTGGGTCTGACTGGATATCCTAGCCTGGCCCCAGACTCATCAGCTAGTTAAAGACCTCCAGATTTCTCCTCCTCCTCCTCCTCCTCCTCCTCCTCCTCCTCCTCCTCCTCCTCCTCCTCCTCCTCCTCCTCCTCCTCCTCCTCCTCCTCCTCCTCCTCCTCCTCCTCCTCCTCCTCCTCTTCTCCTCCTCCTCCTTCCCCTCCTCCTCCTTCCCACTTTCCCCCAAACATCTCACTGTGTAGCTCCAGCAGTCCCAGAACTCACTGTGTAGACCAGGCTAGCCTCAAATTTACAGAGGCCCGCCTGCCTCTACCTCCTGAGTCCTGGGATTAGAGGTATAAACTACTACACCTGGGAACCCTGAACTTCTGATCCTGCTACCTTCAGACTGCTGACACCTCAGACTTCCAGGAAGGTCTTCTACCAACTTAGCCCTGCCTCCACACCAGTACCAGTTTATTCACGAACGATTGAAGAAAATCTATAGAAGGGGGAATGTAAAGAAAGTTGCTATGATATTTTTATTTCAGAAACATTATTCCTAAAGAAGGCCTCTTGGATAAGGACAGAAATTTCACTGAGCACTACTTGAGCTCTTACTGTATACTAGACACTATTCTAGAACCTTCGTCTATGGGAACTCATTGACACCTTCTTAACTTCCCAGTCACCCTGACTAAAGGGCAGTGTGTTCAGCCAGGAGTGGCAGCATTATCTTCACACCTGAGGTCACCTTCGAACCACTGTGTGCCTTCCCTGTGGGGCCCAGTCACTTTAGGGAAAGAGTCAGCCAGCCTCAAAGAAAAACCCAGGTTTCTGCCTCCCACAAATGATTGACGAGGTATTGATTTAACAAGTGATGTAAGAAATGTTGCACCAGTGTGAGGGGATGAGAAATGTTTGTTCTTCAGATTGGGTGAAAGGGTCAGCGAGATGGCTCAGTAGATAAAGGGGCTTGCGGCCTACCTTCATGGCCTGAGCTTGCTCCTCCTCTGACCTCCCCCATGAGCACTGTGACACACGTGCACACAGACACACAAGAACAGATAAATAAATGTAAGACTGTCTTTTTGTAAGTTTATAGGAGAGAAAAATATTTTTATCCAGCTAATTGGGGCACTGAACTTCCTAATGTTTGTTGGTTTGTTTATTCATAGAAAGGTTCCCCTGTATAGTCCAGGCTGGCTCTGAATCTGTGACTCTCCTGCCTCAGCCCTTTGAGTGCTAGAATTACAGTTCTGTGCTCTTCTAGCCTGGCTTTCCAATGCTTATACTGACTGGTCCTTCTGCTGTGAGTTACTCTCTCCCAATCCACGCGCACCTGCTAAAGGCTGTTAGCTCCCCAGCCCTTAGTCTGGCCAGGTAGGGTGATTCTGAATTATTTTTTGTCCTAGGATATTTGCCAGAGTTATGGCCCATTCTCAGAGCAAAGTATTTACCAGCAGGGACATCTGTGAAACACATGGAGACCTCAGATAGACGTCACCATCCAGAGTGTTAGACCAACAACTTCAGGTGAACAGACACATTTTTGTTTTGATGTGGTTTTGTCTTTTTCAAGACTGGTATCTTAGTTAGGGTTTCTATCCCTGCACAAACATCATGACCAAGAAGCAAGTTGGAGAGGAAAGGGTTTATTCAGCTTAAACTTCCCCATTGCTGTTCATTACCAAAGGAAGTCAGGACTGGAACTCAAGCAGGTCAGGAAGCAGGAGCTGATGCAGAGGCCACAGAGGGATGTTACTTACTGGCTTGCTTCAGCTTGCTCTCTTATAGAACCTAAGATTACCAGCCCAGGGATGGCCCTACCCACAATGGGCTGGGTCCTTCCCCCTTGACCACTCGTTGAGAAAGAGCCTTACAGCTAGGTCTCATGGAGGCATTTCCTCCAGGGAGGTTCCTTTCTCTATGATAACTCCAGCTTGTGTCAAGTTGGTGCACAAAATGACCCACTACAACAGGCTTTCTCTGTGTAGCCATGGCTGCCCTGGTACTCATTCTATAGACCAGACTGGCCTCAAAGATCCACCTGCCTCTGCATTCTGAGTGCTGGGACTAAAGGTGTCCCCGCCACCCGACAGAACAGACATGTTTTTGCTGAAGACAAGCATTCGCTGAGAGTTAATGAAGCCTTTTACAAGGAGTGGGAACACAGCGCCTTCAGATATTGTGAAGGCTGCCCAGGAACTGCTCTAATTGAGCGGCATAAACCATCCCCACCCAGGCTGAGGAGCCTGACTGGGGAGGCAGGCCAGCCGGGATGCTCTGCTTGGCTGCTGTGGATCCCTGTGTGACAGGGGTGTCACTTCTTTCACTATTTCAAGGGCTGACACCTCACTAGATCCACAGAACAGGGGGAACTAGGCAAGAGCTGAAAGGCGTCAAATTGGTACCTGCCTTCCAAAACCTGGTAATTTAGCTGGGAAAATTATATCCTAATGGCAGATGGCCTGTAATTAGCCAATCAATACGTCCTTTAAGAGTCTATCAAGACATAAACTAAAGATCAGAAGAACATGATAAGATTTGGTCTAAGGAAGCCTTGGTGGCTTTTTTTCTGAAATGAGGAAGACAGATGGGAGAAGGGCGGTCATGTGCAAAAACAAAGTACAAGCCATGTGACATGCACATGGAATGTAAAACTGGGAAGAATTAGGAATAAAACTGTGAGGGGTTTGAGCGCTGCGCTGAGGTACAGAGTGTGTTTAATGTCTAGACGGGTCTGGATTCAAATGCCAGCACAGAGAAGGGAGAGAAGGAGGGAAAGGCAGGGAAGAAAGGAAAATAAGAAAAGAAAAGAAATCATCAAAAATCCAGCAACCAAGAGATAACGGCAGGAGGAGGATGAGCTGCAGGCTAGCCTGGTCTATAGAAGGAGTGCACGGCCGACCCGGATCTCACCACGTAGACTAAACAGGCGTCAGATTCACAGTGATCCACCTGCCTCTTTCAGATGCTTTACATCCCAGCACTGGGGAGGCAGAGGCAGGTGGATCTCTAGTAGTTAGAGGCCAGCCTGATCTACAGACCGAGTTTCCAGGACAGCCAAGGCTACACAGACGAACCTGTCTTGAAAAACCAAACTAAATAAATAAACTAATTAATTAAAATAAATAATAAGTACTACCCAGTCTCCCAGAAACCCACTCCTCAATCACACTCTCAGCCGCTTGTTATAGAAGAGTTGACCATACATGTCTCGAGCCAAGACCTAGAATGTACACTGAGGAAGTAAGACTTTGTCTACCAGGGATGTGGAGAGCCAGGACATGTCATGAAGCACAGTGGTGGGCCAGTGGACCGGGGCTGTGTCGAAAGAGCACGGAACAGGAGCAGACAAACAAGCACTGCCCGAAGCTTGGGTAACTTCCCTTGTTTACGACAGCAACCTAGAGGGTGGAGGACGGCTTCTGGCCGGCCACTGGGAAATGTGCCTCCAGGTTCTCCACCTTTGCTAATCATTGGCTGGTTCTGTCAAAAGCAAACCTCCTTCTTCTTTACGTGAAGATGTGTGCGGCAAACCACAGATGGAAGGAGCAGGAAGAAACGGGGCCGTTTCTAAAGAAATTAGGTAGGCTTGCTATTTCTAACATGCCTCTAAGAGGGACGAAGCATTCACTCCAGAATATGCTGCTCTAAAATACGCCACTCTAAAATATGCCGCTCTGGTATGAGGATTATTTTGAGATGAAGGCAGCCGAAGAGCAGCATACTCAAGAGAATGTCTAAAAATAGAGTGTAAGTTCTCTTTTCCTAGGACTGGGCTGTAGCTTAGAGCTGTGGCGTGCCCTTAGCATGTGCAGATCCGTTGGTTCAATCCCTAGCAACACAATAGACACAAAGGAAGTTTCTACTTAGACGGCCTTTCTCTTCTCCTGTACCAGGAAGGCAAGGACAGTCTGTCTGTCTGTCTGTCTGTCTGTCTGTCTTTCCTTTCCCTTTTGTTTTCGTTGTTGCTGTTTTGAGAGAGGGTCTTCTGCATTCCAGAGAAAAGTTATACGAATGGTAAGAGGGCACCATCCCTACTCCCACCATATATATCCACGCTATGTATTTGTGTTCAATACAAAAGGCTGTACATACAGCTCAGAGATACAGAGGCCACCTCGCTTACACAAGGCCCTGGGCTCAATCACCAGCACTGCAGAGCAAACGAAAGCATGAAAGACAATTCGGAAGCATAAAGAAATGTTGACATTAGTAGCTCTCGTAGCCATAAAGAAGATAGAGCCTCGTGGCAAAATATAGTAGGCTGAGGCAGAAGGCACACTCCAGGAACTATTTTGAATATTTAGTTTATTACGTATCTGCACGTGTGTGTCTACACATGTGTGTGCAGATGCCTGAGGAGAAGGTTCTAGATCCCATGGAACTGAAGTTCCAGGCCGTTGAGAGCTCCCCAAAGTGGTTGCTAGGAATGGAACTCTGGAAGAACAAGTGCTCTAAACAGTTAAGCTTCTCTCCAATCCCAGGAACTGTGTGAAACCTTTACTGTGGCCGAGGTAGGTTTTATCCAGTTGTTTGTGTGTGTGTGAGACTTTGTTGAACTATACCCTGGAAAGGGTGGCATTTGCGGTGTATAAGTAACACAATCATTCAGTATTTTAACGGCTAGTTATATACTCCACGCTGGCCTTGAACTTGCTTCCCTAGTGCTGGGGTGCTAGGGTCACAGCGTACCACCAGTGGGCACCATTACTTATCACGATCAGAGAGTACTAGTTTACTGTGCACGACATTCCCCAGCGCTGCAAAAACTAAAGACAGAGCCACAGGATGGCTCAGTGGGTGAAGGCGCTTAGCTTGATGATCTAAAGTCCACGATCTCATGGGTTGTCCTCTGATGTTGATACATGAGCCATGGCAAAATACATGCTAAGTAAAATGAAAAGTAAATAAATAAATATAAAATAGTAGATAATAACATTGCTATAATAAAAATAAAATAATAAATAAAAATTTAGGGCTGGAGAGATGGCTCAGCGGTTAAGAGCGCCCGACTACTCTTCCAGAGGTCCTGAGTTCAATTCCCAGCAACCACATGGTGGCTCACAACCCTCTGTAAAGAGATCCAAAGTCCTCTTCTGGTGTATCTGAAGACAGCTACAGTGTACTTATATATAATAAATGAATAAATCTTTTAAAAAATAAATAAATAAATAAAAATTAAAAAGTTATAGTAAAAAATGAAAAGTACCAAAGTATCCACCAGCTGGTCAATATTTATAATAATAAATATTATATAACCATAAGAAGAAATCACAATAATCTGCATATGTTGATGTTGGCTTTATCTCCAGAGAGAGCCTTTTAAAACGCCTTATTCGAACCTGAGTGGCGGTGGCACATACCTTTAATCCCAGCACTGGGAGGCAGAGGCAGGCAGATCTCTTGAGTTTGAGGCCAGCCTGGTCTACAGAGCGAGTTCTAGGACAGCCAGGACTACATAGAGAAGCCCTGTCTCGGGGGTGGGGGAGACACTTATTTGAAATTCATGTGACGGCATTTGGCAGAAGGACAAAGTTCAAGGTCATCCTTGGCTACGTAGTTAGTTTGTGGCCAGCCAGAGACCCATCTCAAAACCAAACAAGCAAGACCTAAACGGCATGGAACAGCGTCTCTAGAGGGAGAATAAAACATACAACCTCAAATATATTCCTCTGGGATATTCAGAGAAACCACGCCTAGCAGCAGTCATAGTCTTATAAGAGAAATTGGTATCTGTTATGCATCCATAGCAGGTAACATGTACAGGCTTTCTAAGAGGAACTTTGTCCCAAGGAGAGGACACTTGATCTAGACAGATGGCCACAGGTGACGGTCCCTGGGAGAGTTCGCCTGTACAACAGCCACTGTTTGATGTGACCTCCAGTCCCTAAGCCTTCATAGACGATTTCCTCCCTCCCTTTGTCTCAGAAACCCCTGTAGCTCTAAGCTCCGTCTGAAGGTCAGCTGTCTGGCTGCTCTCTGAGTTTAATAACATCTCTGCTTACACATTAGCTATTTGGAATTGTGCATGTGTGTGTGTGTGTGTGGGGGGGTGCCTATGTATCTAAACCTATGTCCTTGAGCATGCCACGTAAACTCTACCCACCCCATCTCCAGTCCTCAAAGCATCTTTTCAAAGAAGCCACCACAGGTATGGGAAGACCAGAGGACAATCTGTGGGAGAGGGTTCTCTCCTTTCCCCAGGGGGGTTCCAAGCTGCTCACCTGGTCAGGCTTGGCAGCAAGCACCTTTGCCTGCTGAGCCACACTGTGTGAGCTTTTTTACGTGAAACTTTGGAAGAGGCGATCGCAGCGCCCTCATGCCACTTGATCTGAGTGAGGCCAGACCCCAGGCAAAGAAACAGGGAGGCCCTTCTTTCATCTTCAAAGTTCTTTCTAGCATCTTAAAGATAGAGCTTCTCTGTGTCGTTGAGGGGTACCCCCGCTAATGGCTGCACCTCCACACGGAGAAATTAAACAGCAGAGTATGGTAATGATAACTCCATACGTCTTGGGTCGTGCTTTTTAAAATGCTCCCAGCACTTTCTCTCATACTTATCTTAGCCTAAAGGGGCTGTCATTACTTCCCCTTCACAGGTGGGAAAATGAGTGCTACCAAAGATAAGTCTATCTCCCCATCACAGCCACTGAAGTCACACACAGACAGCGTGAAGGTGTAGGTCTGGAGTTGGTATTTCAGGTTTGACTTCATAGGTGGTGCTATTTAGAAAGACCACCTGCAAACCCTACATTTTATACATAATGAACAGTCTAGAACGAGTTAAAAACCTCTTAGCCTGTGCTTCCCATCGTCCTCTCTTTTCATGAAATCAAAGGTGTCTCCTCCCCTTTTCTTGAAAGGCAAGCTCCTGTCTACAAAGTAATTATGGGGAGCGCAGTGCTTACTCAGGCTGTGTGCACACAGCGTTGGTCTCGCTGCCTCCTACAGAGATTTGAACCTGCCAGGTTAATTCTCAAGATGTATCAGTCACAGGGGTACTGGTACAGAGCAAGCCGATATCTCCAGAATATTCTTTTTTTTAGGAAAAAAGGCTATAGATTGTAACCAGAATACACAGTGTTTTCATGACTTCTCCCATTGTTGTGGGAGGCCTTAACTATAGGACTGCTGTCTTTAATATTTACTTGTGAAGGGACATCCTTGAATGTATATTATAATACGTTTTATTGTTTATTTTTCTGAGAGTCCCTCTGAGACAAACCACGTTGCAAAGACTCTGACACCAGACCAGCTTCTGGAAGAGATTTACACGACCTGAGTCACTTGGAAGGGACATTTGAACTGGTTGAGCCACCTGCAGGCTCCAGGCTCCCAGCTTTTATGAGCTGTCACCTGTGCTGGGATGGGCTTCCGTGGTGTGACTGTCATTGAGTCATTCCTGCTCCTGTAAGTATCCCCAATAAAACTCATTGGTTCACCAAGTCAGACTTCGGTGGTATCCGTACTTTGGCCTCTTCTGGGCTCCCTCACTAGGGTGTGTTACATCTCTCCAAGAAAAGTTTCGTCATAGTCAAAGTTCAAGGCTAGCTTGGCCTAAAACCTGTTTCTCAAAAACCGAACCAAAACAAACAAAACAAGAAGGGAAAAAAAAAATGACCAGAAAATCCAGTGGTTTATTTTCCTACCCTGATTTTCAGAATAGTAAAAACCCAAATATAAAGAAATTAGTGTGTGTGTGTGTGTGTGTGTGTGTGTGTGTGTGTGACTTGCCAGTGTCTCCTCTTTATCTTCCCTAACCTCTTGAGCAGAACTTGGACTAACGCTTTCTTCAGATGATGACCCACAAAGTGCGTTTTGGGGAGAATAGGGACCTGCAGACACAGTGGGATGTCAATTAGTCAACACCAGCCACAGGTCAAATACGATCTTGAGAAATACTGAGTTGCAAAACCAATGTCTGTGAAATAAGTTTAGCAATAACAAAAACAAAAGTGCCACATTGTCTTTCCTCTTCTTTCTTCCCAATCTGACTTTGGACTCCCTGGTTAACAAAGGGTAAGGAGATAATAGACCACAGTTTCACTTCTGGCAATAGTTTCCCTTCCCTTCCCTTCCCTTCCTTCCCTTCCTTCCCCCTTCCCCTTCCCTTCCTTCCCCTTCCCTTCCTTCCCTTCCTTCCTTCCTTCCTTCCCTTCCTTCCCTTCCTTCCTTCCCTCCCTTCCTTCCCCCCCTTCCTTCCCCCTCCCTTCCTTCCTCCCTCCCCCCCCCCCTCCCCCCCCTCCCCCCCTCCCCCTCCTTCCCCCCCCTTCCCCCCCCCCTCCCCCCCCTCCTCCTCCCTCCTCCTCCTCCTCTTTTCCCCTTGCTGTTGCTTTGCTGTTGCTGTTGCTGTTGCTGTTTTGTGTGTTTTTCAAGGTAAGATCTAACTTACTGCAGCCTAGACTGGCCTCAGCCTCCCTCTGTCCCAGCTTCCTGAATGCTAGAGTTAGAGATGTGAAGTTGCTGGCCACCATTTTTCCCCCTTGGTAGAAGTGGGTGGGATCCTAAGAGTAAGTCCAGGGCTTGGCATCTTAGTTTGGAAGCCACAGGTGTGGAAGCACAGCATCCAGGAGGATCCCAGCGAGATCCCAGCCTGTGCCCTCGAAGGATCTTTTACACGAGGGGCACAGAGAGGGACTTGGTGACAGCAGTAGGTTCAGACACATTAATCCTGCAGATGGGTATCCACTCTCTAACCCAAGGGCTTTTAAATTAAAGCGTGCACTTTGCCTTCCACTTGGGAATTCTCTGGCCAAGCAGGATGACATTTTATACATAAATTAGCTACCCTAGGTCATTCTCAAATTCTTGCTCCCTGTTCCACACTCGAAGTTGTTGCTACCACAACAAGAGAAAAAGTGTGGAAGTGCAGTATAAAGCCAGACTTAGGGGTTGGGGATTTAGCTCAGTGGTAGAGCGCTTGCCTAGGAAGCGCAAGGCCCTGGGTTCGATCCCCAGCTCCGAAAAAAAGAACCAAAAAAAAAAAAAAAGCCAGACTTAAAGCTTAAAGCACAATGCATGCCTGTTTGAGAATTGTGTATGTGTGTGAGGTGTGTGTGTGTGTGTGTGTGTGTGTGTGTGTGTGTGTAATATATCCGTGTATGTTCCCATGGACGCTTACCCAGTGCTTGCCAGAGAGATCAACATTATGTCTTCTTCTCTCTTGAAGAGAGACAGTCTATCACTGAGCCTGGGATTTGCTGATTAGGACTGACGGCCCAGCAGTAAGCTCTCAGGATCCTCCTGTTCCCACCTCCCCAGTGCTGAGAACGAGTGCCACCACGTAGGGTTCTCTATGTGGGTGTCGGAGAACCGAACTCAGGTCTACTCTCTTGCTTGTGGAACCATTGTCCCCAGTTTGCTGTTCGGATATTATTTTAAATTAAATTAAAAGAAATTAGACATACAAGAGCCTAGGGACCTGGAGGGGGAACATTTCACTTATTAGCTGTGTAGTTTTGGGGAAAGTGTTTGTTTTTCTTAAATCTTAGTTTTCTCATCTGCAAACCAGAGTCATAGTGTTCCTATTGATCATACAATCAGAGACAGATTGTATCTGGAGAGTAAGCTTATAGTGAGCTTGCTTGCTTGCTTGCTTGCTTGCTTGCTTGCTTGCTTGATGGCTAGCTTGATGGCTAGCTTGCTATCTTCCTTCCTTCCTTCCTTCCTTCCTTCCTTCCATGGTTTAGACAGGACTTTGTGCTTCTTACCTCCCTCCTCCCTCTGTCCTTCCCTCTCTCCCTTCCCCCTCCCTTTTTCCCTCCTCTCTCCCTCCTTCCTTTCTTTCCTCCTCCCTCTCCCCCTCTCCCAACCTTCCCTCCCTCCCTCTTTCGCCCCTCTTTCCCTCCCTCCATTCTTCCTCCCTCTCTCTTTTTCCTTTCTTGTGAATGAATGCATGTGTATCATGACGAGCCTCTTGAGGTCAGAGAATACTTTCTAGAGTCTGTTCTCTCCATCTGCCATGTAGGTTCCAGGGACAGAACTCAATTTCTCAGGCTTGGCAGCCGGTGCTTTTACCAGTAGAGTCATCTCCTGACCTTTCTGTCTTTCCTTTCACTCCTGTCATGAGAGAGGGCCTCACAGAGCCCAGCCTGCGTTCCTGCTCAGAGTGGCTTTGAGCTCTCGAGCCTCTGCTTCTGTTTCCCAAGTGCCAAGCTTACGGATGTGCCGTCACCACTCCTGGCTTTGTGTTTCTTTTACGGATTCAAAACGGGCTTAGTTTGTAAAATTCTAAAGCAGATCCAGTAAGACAGCGATGGATGTAAAGGTTTTGCAGCCATGAGCACTATGTCTGCTGTTAACAATCCATCGTGAGCTGCAGCGGGAAGAGGCCTGGGAAAGAGGTGCCTTCCTGCCTTCTACCGGCAGCATCTGGTCCAGAGCGGTTCTGTGAAATCTTGGCCTTGAGGAAAAGCATAGCATTCTTGATCCTGAGATCTGGGATTATAGGTGTGCACACACATGTCCAGCCCAATCAGTCTTTATGGTCATATCATCCAAGAAATGTCCACTGGTGCCCTTAATTGGCAGCTTCCAGGCTGCTGGAGAACCTAGTTTAAAAAATACTGTTTCCCAGAGGAACCAAGGGACTGCCGTGCTCCAGGTAACCGTAGCCCACTGCCTGGAATTGGTAGGACTTTTGATACTTTCTGCTGGAACTCTGTCTATATTGCTACTCCTGAACTATAACACCCAAGGTGACAACTTGTCAAGAGTTGTCCTCTGACATCCACATGCATTTTATAGGATATGCTCTGAATTCCCGCACATCCCTTACACATGTCATATACACAAACACGTCTGGTGAAACAAAATTTAAAATGACCTAGTGTTGACAAGTGTGGACAAACTGACCACTAAATTTAAGTTACTAGTATTCGAAGGCAGGTCCTTTGGGAAATAATAAGGATTAGATGAGCTTGTAGGTGGAGCCTCCGTGACGGCTTTTGTGGCTTTGTAAGGAAGACTTGAGCTGGCTTGCTTGCCACCTGCTGCCATACGATGCCCTTCTTGCACAAGACAGACGTCACCAAGCAGATGCTGGTTCCTTGTTCCTAGACTTCCCTGTCTCCAAAACCACATTTAAGTCACCTCCTCTCGGGTGCTCTATTGGAGCAAGAGGAAGTGGACTAAAGCCAACACTTCAGTGCATCTGTCAAAGACATTTTCTGGGGGCTGGAGAGATGGCTCAGTGGTTAAAAGCGCTGGCTGCTCTTCCAGAGGACCTGGGTTCAGCCTCAGGCAGGCTCATGGCAACTCAGCTATAACTACAGTGCCACGGGATCCTCCGCCATCTTCTGCCCTCTGTGGGCAATGCACGCGTGTATGTGGCGCACCTACATGCATTCAGGCAAAGCACCCGTATTCATAGAATAAAAAATAAGCAAAAATTTGAAAAACGAACATAGACTTTCTCTTTTTCCTAAATTACTCTATTTATCGTTAACGTGGGTTTGAGGTGCGCTCCCACCATGCCACCGCGTACCTGTGACAGTCAGAGGACAGTTCTCAGGTCCTTTCTCTCCTTCCATCTTTAAGTGGGTTCCAAGAATCACACTCCGGACCTCGGGCTTGTGTGGCAAGCGCCTTTATCTGCTGATCGGTCCCACAGGTCTTGGTTTGGATTGAGCCAGCTTGGTGAGTAATGGTGTGTAGTCAACGATGACTTTGAACTTCTCATCTGACCTCCATCTCCTAAACACTGGGATTATAGGTGTGTACCACCTCGCCTGGTTTAGGTGGTTCTGGGGATTCAACCCAGGGTTTCATGTGCAGTAGGCAAGTACTCTAAAACCAAGCATACACATTGCTGTCCTGTCCATTTGTCTGTCTGTCTGTCTGTCTGTCTGTCTTGTGACCAGAGTGCTCCTGGAGCAAACACTTCTGGGAGCACAAAAAGGGGGAGGCAAGGCCAAGAGAACGAGAAAACAAGAGCTCTAAGGTACCCAGGAGAAATTTAACCTTGTAATTTTGCCTGACTCCAGTTCCATAAATGGAGGCTTTCTCTCCAAGCCCTCTAGGGAAAAGCAGAGATCAAAATCATGGAAAGTTCAAGGTTTGTTAGACGCTAAGGAAAGAGCTGTTACAGGAAGTAGGGTTTCTCTGTGTAGAGCCACCCTGAAGTAGCCGAACTGGCACCCAAGCCTGCTCGGCCTGACGGCTTCTCTCCGAGTTCTGCTGAGACTCATAATCAGAGGAAGGAAGTGCCCAGGAGATCTGAGGCCTTCATTGTTGTTGAACACAGATGGTTTGGGTTACCACACAGCCCTCATAGCTCAAGGCCAGAATCTGCTGTGAGCTACCTGGACATAGGGTTTTAGTTGGTGACACTATTTCTGGAAATGCACTAAGTGGTTACATTTAAGCCACATGAGTGCCCGGAACACCAGCTGGTGAACATTAAACCATGAATCGATAGGAAATTGATAGCCCAGAAACCCCACCATATGTGCCATGTAAAATAAGGTTTTGCCAACGGGTATTAAAAAAGAAACAGGGGTTGGGGATTTAGCTCAGTGGTAGAGCGCTTGCCTAGGAAGCGCAAGGCCCTGGTTCAGTCCCCAGCTCCGAAAAAAAAAAGAAAAAAAAAAAAAAAAACAGGAAGTGGACAGGCTTGGGGACAGAAAGTCAAGGGACTTTACTGCCAGGATCCAGGATCTGGTGGATTTGCTAGAGAGCAGGGTGGGTAAGAGGCCGTTCTGTGGGTCTGGTGGCCATCAAAAGTCACAATGACAATGCCCTGGTGTTATGTGAAGTGCAGATCCGATTCTGCCTGACATGGAACACTTGAGCAAACAATGTGTCAAGAGAGAAAGTTCTTTTAATTCCACAAAGAGCTCGAACAAAGTGGCTGTATTAGCTGTGCCAGAAGGTGGACCGGGCATCCCTTCTTGGGAACAAAGGCTCAGTATTTTAAGGCAGTGAGTATAACAGCTTCCTTGGGTTCCCCCTGTCACCTGCGGTGGAAGCAGGTGGGGGCTGGGTGAGGGTATCTCTCCAGAGTGAACACCAGCTTGTTCTGTAAGGATTGCTCAAGGGCCTCCACAGGAAGGGTGGAGTTCGGTGGAGTTCAGTCTCCAGAATCAAACCAACCCAAACCACACACCCCTACGCCCCCATCCCCCCGCCCCACCCCCATCCCACCCCCATCCCTCCACACCTCAGATCTCTCTGCACACTTGCAGTCTTCCCAAACGAAGAGCAAGAGAATAAGTGCCCCTGGGAACTGACCAGAGTCGTAGTAGGGAGAAGACTACAGAGCTGGGTCAGATCGGTGACTTACAAAGACTAAGTCTTTTATTCCCTGAAGCCCTCAGGAGCCAGGGGCCAGTCCCACTGTGCGCCTGGGTGCTAGAGAAGGACGCAGTTGGCAGACTCCTCAGACAGCATGGAGGTGGGTGTCCCGGGTGGGGGTTGGGGTGGGGATTAATTCCAGATGTTTTGTTTTGAGACAAGGACTTAATTTGTAGCCCAGGCTGGCCTCTTTAATTCTGTTTTGTGTGCGTGTGTGTGTGTGTGTGTGTGTGTGTGTGTGTGATTGTCAGGGCACCCTCTCTGGATTCAATTCTCTTCATATACCTCAGTTTTGAAGCAGCTCCTCCTCTTCCTCCTCTTCTTCCCCCTCCCCCTCCCCCCTCCCCTTCTCTTCCCCCTCCCCTCCCCTCCCTTCCCCTCCCCTCCTCCTCCCCTCCCCTCTCCTCCTCCTCCCCGCTCTCTCATTCTAGCTGCACTTTGTACTTCAGGAGAGCTGGCCTGCCAGGTTCACTGTGATTTCCCTGTCACTGACTTCCATCTGGCCATAGGCGTTCAGAGATGACAGATGTGTGCTCCCACGTCTGGCTTTTAACATGGGCTCTGGGGATCAAGCTCAAGTTGTCAGTCCACACTGTCACTGGCCCTGACTTCCATCTTAAAACCTTTGTGTCTCTGCCTCCCCAGCTCTGGGATCACAGGTGACAGCTACCGCACCATGCCTTTGTGTGAGCACCGAGGAGCCAAGCTCACCTCACCAGTCTTGCCCTCTGCAGGCCTGCATCCTGTTGGGCATTCAGACGTGACAGTGCTAAGAGACAGCCGGGAGGGCAGTTGCTCCGGGCAGCACAGATGAGCCAAGCCTGTAGGGCATGAGCTCCAACACCAGCTTGTCCTTAGTGCAGGAAGTGGAAGCCCGGAATCCCTGACCTAGTAGCCCTCAGCAGGGAGCTCTTCTCCACAAACCTTCATCAGAGTCAAGCGAGCAACTGATGCTTCATTTCTGGGAGAAAACGCTGTTTTCTCAACCGAGAAAAAGAAAAAAAGGCCACCTCTTATATTGGTTTATCATCAGTAGAGAGAGCACACAACAATTTTAGAAATAATTTTGAGAAAAGAAAAACAAACAACCCCAAAAACCAGCCACTGCTTTAAGGAAACTGTTTTTAGTTTTTTTGCAAAATCCCTTTGAGTCCTTCATTAGATCTGGGCATGTTTTCCAGGTCACCATTGTTACACGCCTGTCTCTGTCACCCTGTCCTTTACTCTCCGGAGTGTCCCTACACATTACTGCCGACACAGGTCATCTGCATTGTCTTCATATTTTCTTTATTTGTGTGTGTGTGCATGTGTGTGTGCATGTGTGTGTGTATGTATGTGTGTATGTATATACATATATGTGTATATAAATATATATTTATATGTGTGTATGCATATATATGTGTGTATACATGTGTGTGTATATATACATATGTGTGTATGTGTGTATGTCTATGATGTGAGTGCGTAATGTGTGCTTACATGTGTGCAGGGGCATATGCACATTGTGTACACGCATACGGAGGCCTGAGGTTGACACCGAGTGTCTTCCACACAGCTCTTATATATTGATGCAAGGTTTCTTGTTGAGTTTCTTGAATGGAGTCACCATTCCCACTTGGCAGCTTGCTCCATGCCTTTGCCTTTGCCTCCAGCCACCTCCGCCAGCTGTTTCATAGGTTTAGGGGCTCTGAACTTTAATCCTCATGCTTATGTGGCGAGCATTGTTCCTGCTGAGCATCTCTCTGCCTGCACTTCTTGCTTTTTGAAAGAGGTTCTCCTGCAGCCCAGCCTGGCTGGTCTGGAATCTACTATGCAGCTAAGGATGACTGTAAATAAATGTCTGACCCTCCTGAGTCCTGGTATTACAGGTGTGCATGGCCACACCACTTTAGGGTCCTGAGGATCAAACTCAGGGCTCCCTGAATGGAGGCAAGTAGCTTACCCACTGAGCGATAGCCCCAATCCGTTCCTTTCCTTGTCTTTATCTTTTCCTCTCTGCTGTTGGGAACTGAACCTCAGCCTCGGGAATTTGGGGTCATTTCCAGTAGCTCTCATTTGTACTACCATGCGGGTCTGCTGCTCCCGGTGCCAGTCGTTTGCCTCAGGCATCAGGAGCTCTGTGCTCTCACAAAAGCAAATGTCAAGTCACCCTTATGAGAAGAAGCAGTTTTATCGACACACACCATGACTCAGCCAGTAAGATGGCTCCATGGATAAAAGTTAGCCTGAGATAAATTTGCAGAGCACACGTGTTACAGGATATTTGGACCTGCTTCTAGTTGTGAGGTGGCTCAGCCCTTAGTAAACAGCTTTAATCCCAAACAAAGAAGGTAAAGTTAGTTGGTAGAGGGAAGCACCCGTGTTTGAAAGTGATGTCTAGGGGTTGGGGATTTAGCTCAGTGGTAGAGCGCTTGCCTAGGAAGTGCAAGGCCCTGGGTTCGATCCCCAGCTCCGGAAAAAAAAGAACCAAAAAAAAAAAAAAAAAAAAGTGATGTCTAAACGAGGGGCAGACAAAGTGATGAGTCAGGGATAGATTTGACAGAATAAGGGGTTGGGGATTTAGCTCAGTAGTAGAGCGCTTACCTAGCAAGCACAAGGCCCTGGGTTCGGTTCCCAGCTCCGAAAAAAAAAAATTGACAGAATAGGATATGCCCAGCTCTCATGAGAAGAAAGAGGAGAGGGGAGCTACTTCAGGGAGAGACAGACAGCACAAGAGGAGAGAGTACAGTCCAGGAGTAGAGCAGAGTTTGTGGAGAGCAGCACAGTAGAGTTGAGAGGGAGAGCAAACCAGCGCGGAGAGGGAGAAGGAGGCAGTTTTACCAGGAGAGTTTTACAGAGACAGATTGAAGAGAGAACAAGCTAGACACAGGTGAAGTCAGAAGGAGCCAGAGAAGGAGAAGGAGCCAGGAGATCAGACAAGATTGCTAGAGTTCGCTTGAGGCCAAGCAGAACAATTCAGAGGCTGAGAGAAAAGCCAGATTGAATAAGGCAGCTAGGAGAGGAGTTAGAGTCAGAGCAGCTGAGGTGAACCAGCCAGTGAGAGTTCAGTAAGAACGAGAAAAGGTGAGCTTATTCAGAAGCAAGTCTCAGAGCTGAAAACATTCTAGCCCTAGATTAGATTGTACAGAGGCTAGAAGCTTCCAGGACTAGGCTTAGGTTAGCAGATGGAGTCAGTGAGCTTCAGAGACGACATTTACTACAGGAGAATAAAAGATACTTTTACACACATGGCAGAAGGAGGGAGCCAACCTCTACCAGTTGTCTTTTGATCTTCATATGCATATCTGAGATCACATATATGCTCACACACATACACGCACGCAAATGTGTAATTTTTAAAAAAGATTTCTACCTGGCACACTATAAAAACCACCTCTGTGGCTGGCAACGTAGCTCAGAAAGTAAAGGATCTTGTTACCAAGGCTGACAGCCAGAGATCAGTGCCTGGGACCTACACTTATATATAATAAATAAATAAATCTTTAAAATTTTTTGAAAAAAGATTTATTTATTTTGTGTATATGAGTACACTGTAGCTATCTTCAGACATTCAGACTCACCAGAAGAGGGCATCAGATCTCATCACAGATGGTAGCAAGTCACCACGAGGTTGCTGGGATTTGAACTCAGGACCTCTGGAAGAGCAGTCAGTGCTCTTAACCACTGAGCCACCTCCAGCTCCAAGTGTGTAACTTTTAAAAACAAGAAAAACATTTTTAAAAGATATAAGTTGCAGATAAGCAGGAACCCACCAGCTCACCCACCCTTTCCTGTCTGTCTAATTCTCACAAGCAAAACAAATTAAACCCGTTTCCCACTGACTGAACAATCTACTTGGCTTGGACGATTCCCCCAAAGTAAGAGACAACTCAGACAAAAGGGAGTGAGTGACAGCTCCTTTTGTGGTCCCAGTGCTCTTAAATTCAACCAAGCCTTTGTAGGCTTCTCCCTAGAGCCACCAAGTCTTATCATATTATGAAGCCAATTTGGGGCTTTGGCAATGCTGGTCCCAGCTCTGAATATTGGTTGTGGTGAATCCAAAGGGAATGTTTCCAAACCGAGCAGAATGTCTCTCAGGGCCATTAGGAAATGTGCCCTAAAGTGTCTACTGACCTTTAGAGATTTCTGAGTCGAGGATGCTGTGGAACCAGTTATGCAAGGAAGAAATTTATTCTGTCAGGATAGGTGGGGCTGGAGAGATGGCTCTGCAGTTAGGAGTGCTTACTGCTTTTGCAGAGAATCCAAGCATGTCCTTCACTCTAGTCCCAGGGGATCCAACACCTCCTCTGGCCTCTGCGGACACTGCATACACCTGGTACACAGACATGCACCCATACACTTAAGTGTAGTAACGGCAAGGGTGTACTCCTCAGTGCTGATGGTTTGTCTGAGGGATGCAAGACCCTGAGTTCAATCTCCAAAGCATTCATTCTTTTTTTTTTTTTTTTTTTTTTTTTTTTTTTTTTTTTTTTTCCGAGCTGGGGACCGAACCCAGGGCCTTGCGCTTGCTAGGGCAAGTGCTCTACCGCTGAGCTAAATCCCCAACCCTCTCCAAAGCATTCAAACACAAGGGCTCACCAGGTGGCCCTGGCTGTTCTGAAACTCCCCAGGTAAATCAGGATGGTCTTGAACTCATAGAGACCCAACCACCTCTGCTGGGATTAATGGCTTGCACCAACAAACCCAGCTTTTTTATTTAATTTAAATTTTATTTAAAGTTTCAATTTAAATAATCAGGGCTAGAAAAGTGGTCCAGTGGTTAAGGGTACTTAGTGCAATTCCAGAGGATCTGCAATTAGTCCCTAGCAATTTCGGCTGTAGAGGATCTGGTGACCTCTTTTGGCCTGCACAAGCACCCACACATGTGATATGCATGCACATATTCAGGCTTAGAAGTAAATCTTTAAAAAGTTATACACATGGGTTGGGGATTTAGCTCAGTGGTAGAGCGCTTGCCTAGCAAGCACAAGGCCCTGGGTTTGGTCCCCAGCTCCGAAAAAAAAAGAAAAGAAAAAAAAATTATCGTATTCATTGTGTGTGTGTGTGTGTGTGTGTGTGTGTGTGTGTGTGTGTGTGTGTGTGTGTGTGTGTGGGAGTGTGTGTGTGTGTGTGTGTGTGTGGTGTCTGTGTGTGTGTGTGTGTGTGTGTGTGTGTGTGTGTGTGTGTGTGTGTGTGTGTGTGTGTGTGTGTGTCTGTGTGTGTGTGTGTGTGTGTGGAGTGTGTGAGTGTGAGAGAGAGAGAGAGAGAGAGAGAGAGAGAGAGAGAGTCCACATGATGGTGCATATGTAGAAATCAGAACAACTTTCAGGAGTCAGCCATGCCCTTCCACTATATGGGTGTTTGGAATCAAACTCAGATCAGAAATGGCTGCAAACGCCACCGAGCCATCTTGCTGACCCCAGTGGTTTCTTTTCTTTTTTGAGACCTGGTCTCTTGTAGCCCACACTAACCTCCGATTCTCTGTGTGTCTGAGACTGAGCTTGACCGCCTAATCTGCCTCTTCTTTCAGAGGTGTGTTCTTACAGGTATGCACCGTCCTGCCCTAGTTATACAGTCCCAGGATGGAATCTAGAGTTTTATGCATAACAGACAATCACTAGTTCAGCGGAGCCACATCCCCATGTCTTGTGTTTTTTGAGACAGGGTCTTGAACTCCTAACCTCCCTGCATTTACTCCAAAGAGCTAAAACTATAGGCTTGGGCCACCAAGCTTACCCAGATGACTGTTTGTGTGGCATTGGTTCTAATGCTTTGAATTAATCTAGACCCCCTCCTCAAATCAGGAATCTGTGTGACCAAATACTGAAGGTCCTTGTTCCCAGTTGGCTTTTGATTGATCAATAAAGAGCCAAAGGCCAATGGCTGGGCAGAGAGACTGAGGCGGGACCTTCAGATTTGCTCGGGCTAGGAGTTAGAAGAGAGGAAGAAGAGCGATCACCATGTCTCAGAGGGAGATAGGTCACATTTAGAGCTGCAGAAGAAAATTCATCCAAAATGTAGGAGGAAAGGGAAAGTGGCCTATGGGAGGGCTGCCCAGAAGGTAATAAATAGGGCAGCAAAGATAAAACAGATTTTGAAGGTGTTGAGCCAAGAGTACTGGAGGGAAATGTATGCTAGCCCAGCAGAGGATTAGAACTGCCCAGCCTCTGAGCTAGTCAAGGTATATTAAACTGGTGCCTGGTGCGTGCGTGCGTGCGTGCGTGCGTGCGTGCGTGCGTGCGTGCGTGCGTGCGTGCGTGTGTGTGTGTGTGTGTGTGTGCTTCATTCTCAAATCTTGTCAGTGTGCATGACCTGCCAGGAGCAAAAGCTCAAGTATTTGGCACTTGGCCTCCAGTAGGTGGCGCTGTTTGGGGAGGTTTAGTAGGTGTAGCCTTGGAGGAGGAAGTTTGTCGGTAGAGATGGCCTTGGAAATGCACAGCCAACCCTACTTGCAGTTCACTCTCTGTTTTCTGTTCGAAGTAAAAACCTGTAATGAAGATTGACTCTTATCTCTTTGGAACTATCAGCCAAATTCCTCTCGCTCTCTCTTCCAAGATAGGGTTTCTCAGTGTAGCCCTGGCTGTCCTGGAACTCACTTCGTGGTCCAGGCTGGCCTCAAACTCTCAGAGATCAGCTTCTGCCTCATGCTGGTATTAATGGCATGTGTTGCAACCACATGCCGTGGCAGCTACCAGTGCAGTCACCAGGACTGCCTGCCACAGCCACCTCCTGGCAGTTTCCTCTTTCTTAAGCTGCCTTTGGCCACAGTAGTTTATCACAACAGAAAAGTAAATGACTATAGTCTCCCGTATGTGAGAACATAAATTCTCCAATTGTTCCCTCTGTGTTTGATCATTGTTTAGCAGTTTTAGTCTTCCAAGAATCAGTTATTCTGGTGAGTATACGGCCATATGGTTATTTTTGATTCTGTGATTTGAATTTAGAATCTCTTGGTTTGATTTTTTGTTTTTTTTTTTTGGAGCTGGGGACCGAACCCAGGGCCTTGCGCTTTGGTTTGATTTTCTAATATAGCTGAGAACATTTCACTAAATCTGTTAGTTACTCTGTTCTCTGGTGTATATATTTATTCAGTCTTTCTTCTTATATTTATGCTCAGGCTTTTTTGTTTGTTTGTTTGTTTGTTTTTTAAACTTCGTTTACAGGAGTTCATTGGATCTACTGGGCAGAAGTCCTCTCTTAACTGTATTTGATTTTCCCAGTTTGAGACTTAGCTTTTCTGTCTCGGTAATTGTGCCACCTGATGATTTGATACGCCTAACTTTAATTTGGTTTAATTCAAGGGCTGGCAAACACTTTCTAAAAAGGGCCAACAAGGAAATAGTTAGAGCTTTGTTAACCACTGGTCTCTGACTCTGCTCAATTCTGCCGGGTTGTGAGAGGAGCCATAGAAACTATGTAAATGGTGGGCGGGGCCGTGCAGCCATAGAAACTATGTAAATGAGAGGGAGGGGCCATGCTCCAGTAGAACCATCTGCAAAAACAGGTGCCGGATCTGGCCAATGACTTAACTTTGCCCACTCGCAGCCTACCTGTCAACTATTTCCTCTCCTGTCACCGCTTTCTGTGTCCTCTTTATATCTTTTGTTACCCTAAGGTCGGAGGATAATTATTTTCTTTACTGTTTTAGTTTTTACGTTTAGGTTTAAAATAAGTCTGTTGAGGATTGCGGGAGAATTAGCTCAGTTAGTAAGTGCTCGCTATACGACATGAAGATCTGAGTTCCACTCTCAGAACTAAATAAAGACATGGGCATGTTGGCATGAGCTCGGCCTCCCAGTGCTGGGGAGATGGAGACAGGAACATCCCCAGGGCTTGCTAGTCAGTCTAGCTGTGTTGGTGAGCTCCAGGTCAAGAAGACATTCTGTCCCAAAGGAGGGAGACAGTGTTGTCCTTTGGCCTGCACACAAGAGCACATGTGTATGTGTACATGTACCCTCCCCCCATACACACTAAGAGAAAAATATAAAGACTGCTGTTAGGGTTACGTATAGCTCAGTGATTGAATGACTGCTTAGTATAGATGCCTGGGGCTCGGGACTCCACAAATCGAGAATTAAATTCATGCATGGAAGGTTGAAGGAAGAAGGGTGATAATTTCAGGTCAACCTGTGCACAGAGTGAGATCCTGCCTTTAACAAAAAAAAAAAAAAAAAAAAAAAAAAAAAGCTTACACCGAGGCTAATGGTAGCCTACATCTTTAATCCCCACACTCTGCAGGCAGATACAGTGGGATCTCTGTGAGTTCCAGGCCAGGGTAGGTTACATTAATAAACACATGACCAGAGTCATCTAGGGAGACCTTGTCTCAATGAATGAATGAATGAATGAATGAATGAATGATGTCATATAAATAAAATGAAGCATTAAGCATCCATGAATGTCTAAGGTGGTTTCTAAACTTGTGATTTTACTGAGGAGAGAGTCTCACTATGTTTCCAAGGCTGGAGTTGGATTTCTTGGCTCAAGGGAGCCTTCTGTTTCAGCCTCTCTGGTAACTAGGACTGTACATGATTGTCTCCACGCTGGGCTAAGCTCTGGGCTCTGTTTGGGTTTTCTTGTTTTTTGTTTTTGTTTTTGTTTTCTTGAGCCGATATCTCAGATTTAATTACACTGATTGGATTTTTATGAAAAAGACACTTCTGTCTTTATCTTCTTCATATCTGTCTCAGTTGTTCTTGGCCCCTATAGGGACAGATATATTTTCTGATTAATTTGTAAACTTCGTTCAATCGCCAGTAATTGCCTAGCATTCACAAGCTCCTGATTTTAATCTACAGGACCACAAAGAAAGAAAGAAAAAGAAAAAATTATAAAGGATCGTTGGAAATTCTACTAAGGTTTAGCTGGGGAGAAAATTGGGGGGGGAGAAATCATTGATATATTTAATATCATTTTATAAAGTAACAATTTGTGTGTGTGTGTGTGTGTGTGTGAGAGAGAGAGAGAGGGTTTCTCTCTGTAGTTCTAGCTGTCCTGTAACTCACAATGTAGACCAGGTTGACTTCAAACTCACAATTCCACCTGCCTCTCTCTATCTCCCAAGTGCTGGGATTAAATGGCTAAATGCATATTTTAGTGAGCACGTTTTTATTATGTTATGTGTATGAGTGTTTGGCCTGTCCTTGCACCACATGTGTACTCGTAGCCCTAACTGGTCAAAAGGGGCATTGTATCCTACAGACACTTGTGAGCTGCTGTGTGTGCTGGAAGTCAAACCCAGGTCCTCTACAGAGCAGCCAGCGCTCCCAACACCTGAGCCGTCTCTCCAGCCCTAAATGCCATTATGAATACAGGTGAAACATGCAGGACAGTTTGGGCACCCGGTGAAAGTTTAATTCCATTGACCAACACCACTTCTGAGTTTGCCTTCCCATGGCTGGTAAGCAGGCACAGCACAGGCTATTCCAGAGGAGACTGGTGAGTGGAAATGAAGGCATGAGCAAGCACGCAGTGGCCCGCAGCTCTAGTTACAGCATGGCTGCTGTTTAAACTCAAGCATTCCACTTGGTTCTTTAATACAAAATGAACATTGACCTAAGACTTTGGAATCCACTGAAGAACTCTATCTTCAGAGATACAAAACAGGAAGATACATCTCCCAGACTTGGGTATGTTGGGTAGAACATGACCTCCTTTCCCTCATTTGTTAGATGAAAGCACTGGGCATATCCCCATGGCTCCTTCAAGCTCCATTTACACATTCATTCAAGGGCTTTTAGCCTGATGAATATTATGGGACTTCAACTACAGGCCAGGCTCCGTGTGTGATACTGGGACTCAGCATAGGCAGAACAGTTAGGTTTGTCCTCTCAGAAAGTCTATAGGCTCTAGCAGTCAATTGGAGTGTTAAGAAAACACCACAAGGGGTTGGGGATTTAGCTCAGTGGTAGAGCGCTTGCCTAGCAAGTGCAAGGCCCTGGGTTCGGTCCCCAGCTCTGAAAAAAAGAAAAGAAAAAAAAAAGAGAGAGAGAGAAAACACCACAAACTGGGTGACTCAGACATCAGAAATCCATTTTCTCATCCAGGAGGTGGTGGCACAGGCCTTTAATCCCAGCAGGGGGAGGCAGAGGCAGAAAGATCTCTGAGTTAGAGGCCAGCCTGATCTATAGAGCAAGTTCAGGATGGCCAGGGCTACACAGAGAAACCCTGTATCAAAGAACCAAAGTAAGTAAGTAAATAAATAAATAAATATCCATTTTCTCAATTTTCTTGTGTCTGGAAGTCCAAGCCTTCTTGGGTCCTGGAAAGAGCTTAGAGAAAGCAATTGTCTCAGACACCTACACATGTGGGGAGGGAGGGAGGGGGCTAGAGAGAGGTCCAGTATCTCTTTAATTTTATTTTGGTGCCAACAGTCAAACTCAGGGCCCACAAATGTTAAACATAACACCGGCCACTTGGTTACCCAGCAGCCCTGGTGCCATTGTGAGGTGGCCTGTTCCCATGACCTCATCTAACCTATAATTACCTGTCCCATGCTCTAGATTCAAATACTATCACACAGAACAGCCATTCTCAATTTGTGGGTGGTGAACACTTTGTGGGGTCGAACGACCCTAAGACCATCAGAAAACACACACAACACACACAGATATATACATTACAATTCATAATTGTGACGTTTTGCACATGCTTGGCCTAGGGAGTGTCACTATTAGAAGGTGTGGCCTTGTTGGAGGAAGTGTGTCACTGTGGGGTGGGCTTGGAGACCCTCCTCCTAGCTGCTTGAGGATGCTCAGTCTGTTCCTGGCTCCCTTTGGGTGAAGATGTAGAACTCTCAGCTCCTTCTGCACCATGCCTGCCTGGATGTTGCCATGCTCCCACCTTGATGATAACGGACTGAACTTCTGAACCTGTAAGCCAGCCCCAATTAAATGGTGTCCTTTATAAAACTTACATTGGTCATGGTGTCGGTTTACAGCAATAAGACCCTAACTAAGACAATAACAGTGGCAAAATTATAGTTATGAAGTAGCAATAATTTTATGGTTGGTGGTCACCACCACATAAGGAACTGCATTAAAGAGTAACATAGAGGGTTGGGGCCTAAAATTATGATTCAAATCAGCCTATACTCCAAAGGGAAGAAACCCTCAAATAAATAACCGTGCACTCAAATCTGTGACTATCAACTATGTTCTGTGCTACAAAGGGAAGGTTCAGGGGAAATTACCACCTAACTCAAAGGGAAGGGAAACTTACAAAATGGCCCTGTGAATGCTGAGCTTGGTGGAGGAACCTTTGCCCTCCGTCTCTCAAAAACAATAGAGCCATTGATTCTGGCATCAGCAAAACTTCAAAAACCACTGCTTGGCCTGGAGGCGCAGGGTCAGGCCTTAGTTGCGGGCGATAAATAAGAAGTAAATAAATGAAATCGCGCTTGCCCTCACTGTCCTGACCCCAGGTTTGGATTTATGTATAACTGGGCATGCCCAAGCACATCGGAATTGGTCGCAGAGGGGAGGGGAGAGAGGCCCCAGAGACACAAGGTGGGAAAGAGGGAGGCAAAGAAAGCCTCTAGGATCTCTCCCACAGAACGGGTGATAGGAGTCGATTACTGGGAATGACTGATGTGACATCATTGCCAAAGTGGAGGCGCTGCCAGAAAGCTTGGCATGGCCTCCTCTCCTGACAGCCAAAAAACACAGGTGTCTTAAAGAAAAAGTCTAGCAGAGAGCCGAGTGAGCAGGAAACCATTTGCCCGGAAGCCCAGCCCAGGCATTCAGAGCTGACCCGGGCTTATACTTCCTCTGTGTTGCCAGGTGACCGAGAGGCTTCCTGGCTCGCTCCAGGGGCATGGGGTAGAAGGGAGTGCTTTCATTTCCTGTTGCCAGGAGGCCTCTTAATCCTGACTTTGAAGGCTGACAGTCCCTAGCATTTGTCAGGGCCCCGCAGCATGCCATTATGAAGCACAGAGCAGGAAGGAGCTAAGTGAAAGGCTTTTCTTTCTTTCTTTTCTTTTCAAAACAGTGTCTCAAGTGTCTCAGGCTGTCCTTGAACTCCCACAGCACCAAGAAAGATCTTGAACTCCTGATCCTACTGTTTTCACACCCCACCCTACCCCCGCCCTCCGGTGCTAGGATTATGGGCTTGAGCCAACAGGTCTATTCTCTCTGATGCTGGGGATAGAACCAGAGGGCTTCTTGGGTGCTCGGCAGGCACTGGGCCAGCCAAGTTACAGTCCAGCTCCACACTGTTGTTCCTAATGATATCTCTGGGGACACTTCCTTACATTGTGGGCAAAATCCAGAAGCCCAGTGTTCAAACTCTGTCTATTTCGTAGACACTTCGCCTTTCCATTTCTGTGCAAGCTTCCCAGTGATGAGGCCGCTCTGCTATTGAACTTGAGAACCCTCTTACTCATTTGGTAATTAGTAAGGGACCCCTCCTAGTGTCCCCTAAGCTGTGATTAACCCCCAGAGGGGATATAAACTATTTTGCAGCCTGAAAGTCTCTTGGGGGATAAATATTTACATGTGTCAGGAAAACGCTTCCAGATGACAGCAATGTGATTTTTTTTTTTTTAAAGTATCTGATCTGTTTCTAAAGAATTGAGATACAGGCAGAGTTTAAAGCAAAACTCTTCTAATGATGTTCTCTAAACGTCATTAAAATTTTATTTTGGGGGGCTAGAGAGATGGCTCGGTGATTAAGAGCACTGACTGTTCCTCCAGAGGTCCTGAGTTCAAATCCCAGCTACCACATGGTGGCTCACAACCATCTGTAATGGGATCTGATGTCCTCTTCTGATGTGTCTGAAGACAGCTACAGTGTACTTATATAATAATATTAATAATAATAATAATAATAATAATAAATCTTTTTAAAATTTTATTTTTGAAAGAGTCTAAGGTCTAAGCTGGCCTCTTCCCTCGAACGTCTGCTCGCCCTGCCTCTTCCTCTAGACAGCTGGCATTACAGGAGTGCCTTCCCTGTAACCCTCAGCTCTGCTTATGTGGTGCTGAGACGTAAACCAAGGGCTTTGTGCATGCTGAGCACACACTCTACCAACTAAACTATAAACTATCTAAATAGACAAAATTCTTTCTAACCTGGCCCCTCAGTGGCCAGATGACTAGGGACCTGAGGGTTAAGGGTCATTTCCAGTTTTTCCTTTGAGGCAGAAGAGCCCACATCATGTGGTGGTGACAAACCTTGCTGAGAGGTCAGAAGCCTTGCTTGTTCTGGGCCACACAAGAACCCCGTGAGCAAAGCCACAACTGGTGTGCAGTCAGAGATGGGGTCGAGCTTCCTGAAGGCTGTTCCTATACACAGGGAGTGGTGGAGGCCCAGGGGCGGGAAGCAGCTAAGCAGCTCTCAGAAAGACAAATTTCCCCTTTGTTTCTGCCTGCTGGAGGAAATTATGTTTCTAGTTTCTAGTCAGCAAGTTAGGCCAGCTACAGGAATTGTGGCTTGACAAAGAAAGAGGCCACTATGAAAAAGATATTAAAATTCAAAACCCATTTCAGAGACCCGCCTTCCCTTCAGATCACAGGGTCGCAGGAAGAATCCATAAATCAGAAATGAGGTCAAGAATGGTGTGGAGTTCAGCCTTATCCGTCCCTTGATAATATCATCGTTCCCAGATGAGAGATACAATGGAGACAGGGTTGAGTCAAAACATCTGTCCTCCCACTTTGACAGCCACTGAACATCAGTTTTAGGATAACGCCGAACAAGTCCTTTCAAGGGAAGCAATGTGTGTCATTAGCTCTGTCCACATTTTACTTAAACCAACCATCTGTAAAGACCATGTCTCTGCTGGGGGTTTTGGTTTCAAAAGAAAAGATTGAGTCCAGAAAGCTCTCCTCCCCCAGCTTCTGTACTCTGTGGGCCAAAGTCAGAGGGAGCCAAAGCTGAGTGAGAGCAGAGTCAGAGCGCCCCACGGAGTCAGAGCGCGCCACGGAAAGTCAGAGCGCGCCACGGAAAGTCAGAGCGCGCCACGAAAGTCAGAGCGCGCCACGGAAAGTCAGAGCGCGCCACGGAAAGTCAGAGCGCGCCACGGAAAGTCAGAGCGCGCCACGGAAAGTCAGAGCGCGCCACGGAAAGTCAGAGCGCGCCACGGAAAGTCAGAGCGCCCCACGGAAAGTCAGAGCGCGCCACGGAAAGTCAGAGCGCGCCACGGAAAGTCAGAGCGCGCCACGGAAAGTCAGAGCGCGCCACGGAAAGTCAGAGCGCGCCACGGAAAGTCAGAGCGCGCCACGAAAGTCAGAGCGCGCCACGGAAAGTCAGAGCGCGCCACGGAAAGTCAGAGCGCGCCACGGAAAGTCAGAGCGCGCCACGGAAAGTCAGAGCGCGCCACGGAAAGTCAGAGCGCGCCACGGAAAGTCAGAGCGCACCGAGCTGTCAGTAGAGGAAAGGCACATGCATATGTGGAGAGCTGCATCTTTAGACCGCTTTACATTTAAATGTATATCTTTATTCATGCACGTGTACGCCCTTGTACATGTATGTAGAGGTCAGAGGATGACTTGTCAGAAGTCAGTTCTCTGCTTTCACCACGTGGGTCCCAGGGATCAAACTCAGGTAATAAGACTTGGCAGCCAGCCCTGTCACCCACTGAGCCACCCGACCTGCCCAAGACCCTGAATTTTTAATATGAAGATTATCTTTTAAGGATTAAAGTTGTTTGAAAAGACGCAGAGATACAATTTTATGACAGGAACAAGGATCTTTAAGGTAATGTGCTCTAGGTTTTATTAATCCATAGACTTCTACCTGGCACACTATAAAATTCACCTCTGTGGCTGGCATCGTGGCTCAGAAAGTAAAGGATCTTGTTACCAAGGCTGACAGCCAGAGATCAGTGCCTGGGACCTACAAGGAAGGGAAAACCAACTCTCACAAGTTGTCCTCTAACTTCTCTTGTGTCATGACATGCACACATAGATGTATGTACACACACACACACACACACACACGTACAATGTAATAAAAAAATTCTTAAATTGGGACTAGAGAGATGGCTAAGAGCACTGGCTGCTCTTCTTAAAGGTCCTGATTCAAATCCCAGCAACCACACGGTAGCTCACAACCATCTGTAATGGGATCCGATGCCCTCTTCTGGTGTACATGAAGACAGCATACCCATCTACATAAAATAAATGAGGAAAAAAATTTTTAAAATGGCAAATTTCGCCTGGTGTGGTGGCACACGCCTTTGAGCCCAGCACTTAGGAGGCAGAGGCAGAGGCAGGTGGATCTCTGTGAGTTTGAGGCCAGCCTGGTCTACATAGCAAGTTCTAAGACAACCAGGACTACATAGAGAGACCCTGTGTCTAACAGAACAAAAACAAAAGCATTATTTCCATGGTTATTCTGGGGGGGGATAGGTTGATTATTTTTTTAATCGAATATTATATATATATATATATATACACACACACACACACACGTGTACACACAGACACACACACACACAAGGTTCTGAGAGAAAAGGTAAGGGATAGATATAGTGACTCTCTCACAGAAGTCTGCTGAATTAGAACAGGAGCTACAATTTTGCCCTCCTGGTGTACGGTGGGGCAGGAGGGAAGAGGGAAACCCTCTGTGCCAGCCTCTAAAGGGTTTGGCCTGTGGACATTCATCTCCCAAGCCAGCACCACCCCAAGGACTCCTTAAGTCTGAGCTGTAGCGTAGTATGTCCTAAGTTCACGAGTTAGAAGGTTAATTCCTCATAGTGGCAGTGTTGGGCGTGGTCCTGAAGGAGCCTGGGATGTTATACGCACACCCTTCAGCTTTCTATTGTGCAACACAGCCTGACACCCATGACAAGTATGGATACCCAGGGTTGTCCTTCCAGCACCTAGGAGGCAGAGGCAGGTGGATCTCTGTGAGTTTGAGGCCAGCCTGGTCTACATAGTGAATTCCAAAACAGCCAGGACTAACTACATAGAGAGACCCCCATCTTGTCAATCCAAGAACTAAACTTCTTTTCTTTAGAAAGTTATCTTGTCTTAGATAATCTGCTCTAGAAAATGACTGAGACCCTGTCCAGGAATGTTATTTCACAGCTACAAGACCAGAGGCTGGGTACTGTGCAGGGCTTGTTAACTATTTCGGAGTAGTCTCAAAGCCTACTGGGTAGGAGGTGGCCGTATAGGCCTGAGCAGTCACTGGGGAGGGGGAGGGGAGAGGGGAGTAGGGTCAAGGATCAGTTCCTGTTACAGCGTGGGGATGCCATTGCTCTGCTCAGTGTGTAAAGTGATCCCTGGGCATGGGGGACATAGAGAGTAAAGGCTGTTACCTGGCCACAAAGAAAGGGAGGCCGAGGGATGTCATGCAGAGTTAGGGATGGTTGAGTCCTGCCTCTCCATACAGGAAGTGGTGGCTTGAGGTCACTGGCAGCACCTTCTGGCCACATCTCTATATCTGCTCTTATCCAGCCCCAAGCTGATAAAGGCGGAACCAAGAATCACTCTCTAAGGTTCAAGTCAGATGTCACTCAGGTTCCGCCTGCGGGGAATTACTGACGTCACCAGGCGTCTGTCTCTGAGTTGTGCTTCTACAACAGGTCTCCTCTCTCCAGGCCTCTTTGAAATCCATCTGCCCAACAGTTGCAAGCCCAGCTGCTGCCTTGCCCCTTCGGGCGGTGGGGAGAGAATCAATTATCCCCGACCTTAGCCGCTGCAGCCTGTGTCACAGCCAGCCTGTGTCACAGCCACGCCTACGAAGCTGGGGCACAGTTTAATGTGGACCTAAGCACTCGACAACTGCCTTTAGCCCTCGGTCCCCACCTGGCAACGCGATAAACACGGTCTCTGCTATCAGGAGTTTAGAAACACGACCCCATCGGAGACAGGAACCAGCATGCATTGCAACTTCCGTTTCAGACGCTGAATACGTACATGAGTATTTATCTGGGCTTTATCTTTAAAAAACACTTTAACATTGCATTTATGTATGTGTTTGTTTTATGTGTATGTTTTTGTGTACACAAAACAGTGTTAGAGTGGAGGTCAGAGGACGAACCTGTGGGAATTCTAGTCGCTCCTTGCACCATGCCGGTCCTAAGTACTGAACCATTGTTAGACTTGCGGGCAAGCACCCTAACCAGCTGAGCCGGTTCACCGGATCTAACTGTACTTACTTGTTTTTGAGACTTGGTCTCACTATGTAGCTCTGGCTATCCTGGAACTCATTGAGTAGACCAGGCTGGCCTGCCTCTGCCTCCTAAGTGATGGAACTAAAGGTGTGGGCCACTACGACCAATCCTGGACTTTATAATCTTGAGCTTTTCACACACATTAGCCAATGCTCTCCTTGCCTCTGCCTGAGAAAATCCAGCAGTGTTATTCATATTCGTTTTTAGAACTCCCAACGTGGCTGATTGAGAATGCATTCATTGCTGACTTGGCCCCCTCTCCACCTGTGCTTTTGCTTTTGCTAATTATAGCAATCAGCGTCGTGACTGAACCATCGGTGGGGCTCTGGGTCCTTCGGGACCCTTTCAGGACCCCGCAAGTCTGACTTATTGGGTGCCTGCTAGGTGGCAGGTTCTACTGGACCTTGAGTTTTAAGGCCACGGCCTTGCTTCCAGTGAGTTTTGTTTTGGACCGTGTTCCTCGGATGCTTTGCAACAGGGCCGTGCAAATGGATTAAATGGCAAAACACAAAAATGTAAAGCAAGATGGTTCACATTCCTTAGAGGAAAAGGCAGGAATGTCTAGGATGCTGAACATTCCTAGAAACGTTTTCTTCATCTATATTCTGGATATGGAGTTCCAAGATGTCCCCCCCTTCCCCGCGCCCATAGCGGAGGGGTGAATTTAATCTTCAAAATCATAGGTTAATAGTATAAACAAGGAAATGTAACCCTTACCTACTGAGTTCAGAGGTGAGGCCTTTGGAAAGTGATTAAATTAGATAAGGTCCTTCTGGCCGATCCTGATGGCCTCTCGGGAGGTGTATTATCAGTCAGACACTGAGATACACACGCATTTCTACCATAATGTGACGAAGTCAAGGGGACTGTTGCCACAGCCGTTTGGGCCTTCAGGATCCAAAGCCGTAGGTTAAATAGCTCTCCATTCTCCATACAGTTGTCTGCTTCAAGTATGTTGCTATAGTAACAAAAAAAATCTTTCTAGTAAGTACGTTCTATCTCCAAAAACACTTCCGTCCTTTGGACGTCAGTTATTGGAGCAAAAAGACAAGTACGTTCCCAGGCACATTCTAATCCCGAGAATGCAGCTAGAGCCAAGCAGGAACCACTGAGCTACACTCCAACTCCAAAGCTAGATAATGTTTTTTCAGTTATGCACCAACCTCTTGCTTCTGGCTCCCAGAACAGTTTGCTTTTCTTTACAAGCTACTTCCTCATGCAGGGTCTAACCTGGGCTCACTAAAATATGCAGAAAAAAAATCAAGAGTAAAGGATGTTTCTCCCTTGGAAAAGACAATATATACAGGTACGTAATGGAAAAAATGTTCCTCCCATGGGGGTCTCTCCTACTCTTCAGAGTTCTTTCTCATTTTTTCCTTATGAAATCCATGTTTGCACTGTAAAAAAAAAAAAATGTCCTGGGCGAGCAGTATTTACTGACTCCAACAGGATGCAGAAAGGAAATCCGCGCTTACTCCAATAAAGTTAGGCTAATTGGTACCAAGAGTCAGGGCCCTTCTGCTGTTTGCTTTGGAAATTGCATATTCTTCCTTGCCAAATAGCAAATATTGTTTATCAGTTGAGAACTGAAACTGTTATATCAGATTGAGGACATATGAGACAAAGTCTAGCATTCAGGATACTGTGTATTGATAACCAAAACTCTAAAGCAGTGATCAAATTCCACAGAGGTCAGATACATAAAGAAACAGTGAACACTGAAGGCAGGATTCAGCCGCTCAGCACAATTTCCAGAAGCCATTGTGCCAGGCTGGGATGGGGACTGCAGGGAAAAAAACCAGGCACAGCCTCTTCCGTGATGGAGGTACACTGTAGATGGAGGGTTAAGCCACGAACACAGCAAGCCCAGACGATCACAACAGATATGAAGAAAATAGTCCAGGCCAGTGCCATAAGGGAGAGAAGAAATAGCGGTTGCTTTAGCTTGGGTAGTCAGGGAAGGCCTTGATGAGAAGGTGGTATTTGAACTGAGACTGAAATCGAGGACTGAGTGCTGAAAGGATCTGGGGAGACTATTATAGGTGACCGAAAAGTAAAGGACCTGCATATGTAAGGGACAGGCCAGGGGCAGCGGGTACATGATGATGGAGCGTGCAATGGTATAAATCAGAATTGGAGAAGTAGACAAGCTCTAGCTCTAGATCATTAGTGTGTGTACGTGTGTCTGTGTGTATGATGCCGTATATATGAGTGCATGTCTGTGTATATGTGTGTGTATGAGAGATGTGGTATATACTTGTGCACATTTGTGTGTGTGCATGTATGTGTGATGGAATGCATATGCATATCTGTGTATATGTATGTATCAGAGAGATGTAGTATATATGTGTATACGTCTATGTATGTGTATGTATGTATGATGAAGTGTATATGTGTGTACATGTCTGTGTATATGTGTGTGAGAGAGAGATGTAGTATATATGTATGCACATTTGTGTGCATGCACATGTGTGATGGAGTGTATATGTATACACATGTTTGTGTGTGTGCACATGTGTGTGATGAAGTATATATGTGTGTGTATGTCTGTGTATATGTGTGTGAGAGATGTAGTATATATGTGTGCACATGTTTGTGTGAATGGTAAATGTGCTCCTGTGTCTATGCGATGTGCTATATATGTATGTGCTTGTTTATGTTGAATGTGTGCAGTTATCTCTGTGTGCACATGTACATGTATGTATATTTGTGTGAGGGAGGGAGGGTACTGGAGATCAGGCCTTATGTGTGTTGGCAAGCACTCTACCACTGGGTGATAGCCTTCTTTTTCTTTTAAGTTTTGAGACAGAGTCCACTAAGTTATTCAGAGTGGTCTTGAACTCATTCTGTAGCTCAGGACCGCCTCATCCTCTGGAGTAGCTGGGGTTACAGGCCCACTATGGTTTGCACCCTAAAGGTTCGCTCACATGTTAAAAGCTTGGTGCCCAGTGTAGCAATGCTGAGACACAGCAGGGCATTTGGAGGGTGGGGACACAGGAGGCGCTGGCGAGGTTACTGGGAGATGCTATTCTTGGACAGCCTGCTCTGACTTCCTGTGTACCATGTGACCACTTCTCTTCACATGATGTGTGTGGATGTGACACCGTCTGCCTGGCTCATGCTGTACCAGGTGCTTGAGCCTCCATGACTGTGAGAGCTGAATACATTGGCTCTCGCTCTTGCTTGTGCTTTTTCTCTCACGGTTTTCTTTCTTTTTTCAGTGTAAGGCACTGAAGCCAGGGACTTTCACATGCTAAATGCATGTTCTGAGAAAAACTTCTAAGCTTTCTTCCTTCTCTTCGGGTATGTGTGTGGCGTACATATGTGTAGTGTGTGTGTGTGTGTACATGCACACTTGAGCATGCCCGTGTGTGCATGCACTTGTGTGTGCACGTCTGTGTGTGTGCTCTCAGTGGCCAAGGGAGGAATTGAGTGCCCTACACTATCATCCCTACCTTAATCCCTTGGGACAGGACATCTCATGAAACTCAGCTAAGCTGGTCGCCCACAAGCCCCAACACTAAATTCTACTGCCTCTGCCCCAGAGTGCAGGCATTGTTGGCACACACAAGGCCATGCCCAGCTTCATCCATGGGTGCCAGGGATCAAAACTCAGACCCTAAAGCTTGCCTAGCAGATGCTCTTACCCACTGAGCCATTTCTCCAGCACACTAATCTCTTCTTTAAAAAAGAATCGCTTCGGGGTTGGGGATTTAGCTCAGTGGTAGGGCACTTGCCTAGCAAGCGCAAGGCCCTGGGTTCGGTCCCCAGCTCCGAAAAAAAAAAAAAGAAAAAAGAAAAAAAAAAAATCGCTTCACTAGAGGCTGCCTCTGAGTGAGACGTGGGGTTTACCAGCTAAGGGGCTCCGGAAAGACAAGTCGAATTCAGTGGTAGAGTGACGCTTCAAAGCCTAGAGACATAACTGGCCGTGCTGAGCAAAGGGGGAACAGCCGTTGGCTTGGCAAACGAGAAGGAGTTCAGAAGTCAAGGAAGATGAATCTGTAAGGACCCAGAAGGCATCCTGTCCCTAAGGCCTTCAGGACTCAACACTGGCACCATCATCTCTAAGAAGCCTGAAAGTGGCTCTTCCCTTTGGGTCAGGACTGAGGGTAGAAGTCACTGTCATGGACTGGGCTCATCGATATCCATGGACGGGGAAGGACCCTGCCACAAGGGTCAGTAACTGCTGCAATCATCCTTACAACCATTCTTCAGAGAAACCTTTAGACATTTACCCAGGTAACTGGAGAGCAGAGAACAGAGTCATTTCAAGGACTATCAAGCTAGGGAGCAATACTGAGGGTCAGCAAGATGACTCAGCACGGAAAGGTGATATTACACAGGGCTGGGGTCCTGAGATTGATCACTGGAAGGAGAGAACCAACCCTACAAAGCTGTCCTGGGAACACCACATATGCTCTGTGATGCAAATGCCTCCTTCCCTCATGTATGCTCATGTATGGCAAACACGCACGCACGCGCACACACACACACACACACACACACACACACACACACACAGGCACACACACAGGGAAACAAATCCATTTAGAAATACCTTACGCTTGTTGCAAGTATGATCCTAAGGTTCTGTGAATGGCACTCAGAGTCTTTCTGAACATTCACAATTAGTGATGATAGCGACCCGATCGAGTCTGCCCTGAGCACTTTCAGCCTTTAAGTGACAGGTCTGTCTTTCATGGGAAACTGACCACCATCACAGCATAAGGAGTTAGTGTTAGAGCGCCCTCTGCCGGTGGCGCCACAAACAAAACAGGTTGTCGGTCTGAAAACAATGGCAAGCAACCAAGCCACTTAATTATATCTTACATCCTGCCCACCAAATTTGAAGTGGGTGAATTTTTTTTAATGGAGTTTAAATATTTATATGAATTTGGTTTTGTTAGTTTAATTTTATTTGCTTTTTGAGATGAGATTCCGCTACTTTGTTCGGTCTGTCTTGAACTCATGGTCTCAAGTGGTCCACTTACTTCAGCCTCCTGAGTAGTGGGGATTAGATTCTCCGATCCTAAATTTTAAAATGCGCTTATGAATTGGCCATAGTGAGTGGTGCATGCTTTTACTCCCAGCACTCGGGAAACAGCAGAGGCAGGCAGATGTTTGATTTCAAGGCCAGCATGGTCTTCAGAGTGAGTTCCAGGACAGCCAGGGCTACATAGTGAGAGCCTGTCTCAAAAAAAAATATAAGATAAATTTGAAAAATCACTGTGCAGGAAAATAAAGGTAAATTTATAGTCTGACAACCTTGCTTGGGAACCTCTGGCGTCTTAGTGTTCCAGTGCTGTGAAGAGACACCATGATGAAGTCAAACTTTTGTAAAAGAAAGCATTTAATAGGGGGCTGGCTTACAGTTTCAGAGGTTTAATCCATTATCGTGATGACAGGATCATGGCAGACACAGGCAGACATGCTGCTGAGAGGTACCTAAGAGTACCTGCAGCCAGACTCATAGGTAACAAGAGAAGCTACATAGCTCGAGCACCGGAGACCTCCAAGCCCGCCCCCACAGTGATGCACTTCCTCCAACAAGGCCACGCCTCCTAATAGTGCTGCTCCCTACTTCCTACAAGCCAAACATTCAAACACAAAGTCTGATGCGGGCCATCCTACTCAAACCACCACAGCTGGTCAGGTGACATTCATTCTGTTTATGAATTTGGAAGTATGTGTTTTGGGAGGAGGTGACTAGAGACACAGTTAAGATTGTGTATTGCTCTTGCAAAGAACTGGCGATCCATTCTTGTCACCCGCATGGCTCAGCTCACAACTGACTATAACTCTAGCTCCAGGGGCATCCGATGTTGCTGGCCTCACAGGCACAAACCAACCATGGACTCATAATTTAAAATAATGGACATTTTAAAGAGGGCCAGTAGTGGTACAAGATCAAGTAAATCTCTCTTAGGAACCTTCATGGAGGAACGGAGCAGAAAGTAGGGATAGATGTTTATATAAAAATAACATTCCTCTAGCAAGCGCAAGGCTCTGGGTTCGGTCCCCAGCTCCGAAAAAAAGAAAAAAAAAAAAACATTCCTGGGAGCTGGAGAGATGGCTCAGTGGTTAAGAGCACTGATTGCTCTGCCAGAGGTCCTGAGTTCAAATCCCAGCAATCACATGGTGGCTCACAACCATCTGTAAGGAGATCTGATGCCCTCTTCTGGTGAGTCTGAAGACAGATACGGACAGTGTACTTATATAGAATAAATAAATACTTTTTTTATTTAAAAGAAACAACAATGAAACCTGGAATAGTTCAGTCAAGTCTAAGATGAAGTGTTAGAACACGGAAGTCATGTTTCCATGACACAGTGGAATGAGTGGAGTTGAATCTATGTCTTTCTGCCTATACAATTCTAGTTTCACAAAGAAATAACTATAAACAGTGGCAGTCACAAATGACAGGAATCAAAGGTACTCAGGAATGCAGAGCAAGTGTCTCCACGTGGGAGATGACAGGAAGGTTAAACATTTTTTTCTCAAACTTTTTTTACATGTTCCAAATTCTCTGTAATAATTGTCTATTACGTTCATAATAAGAGAATCTGTGCACTACAAAAGTCAGCCAGGCTTGAGTTTCATAATCTTCACAGCTTTAAGTGTAGAGAGTGAACCTCAGGTTTCGTTGGAATCTCAGTATGGGGCTGGAGAGACCGTTCAGCAGTTAGGAGAATCGGCTGCTGAGTTCAACTGAGATCCTGAGTTCAACTCCCAGCAACTACACAAGTACGTGGTGACTTATGACCATCTATAAAGGGAGCTAATGTCCTCTTCTGTCTGATGTCCTCTTCTGTCATGCAGGCACACATGCAAATAGAATACTTGTAACAAATAAATTAATCTTTAAAAAAAATCTAAGTTTAGGGAATAACTATGTTGGAATTTCTTGTTATTAAATATATCTGTGTAGATGCAGGTGTGTGTGTGTGTGTGTGTGTGTGTGTGTGTGTGTGTGCAGCAAATCAAAGATCCACCTCTGATACATTCCTCAAGAAACATTCATTCATTCATTCATTCAAGAGACTAGAATTCATCAGGTAGGTTAGTCTGGCTGGCCAGTGAGTCCAGGGAACTGCCTGTCTTTACCTTCACAGCTCTGGGATTACACATGTGATTTGTTTGACGTGGGCTCTTAGGCTCAAACTCATGTCTTTTTGCTTGCAAGGCAAAGGCAAGTACGTCACGGACTGAACTGTTTCCCCAGTCCCTGAAGCCCAGACTGACCTCGAACTTCCTCTGCAGTGAACCTTGAACTTCTGATCCCTGTCTTCACCTCTACAGCCGGGATTTACAGGTCAAGTTTACATTTTTGTTTTTCTTTTATTTTGGGAGAGTCTTTCTCTGTAGCCCAGGCTGGCCTGAGATCTCACCAGGTAACTGGGGCAAACCTCTTGCCTCAGCTTCCTGTGTCCTGGGATTAAGGTATACACCACTGACCTTTGTTTTTTTAAATGTGGTGCTAAGGCGAAACCTGGGGTTTCAGGAATTGTTCTAGGTGAGCTACAATCCCATTCCTAAATATATTTTATTTTTAAAATGTATCTTTAGACTTATTTATTTTATATGTATCAGTGTTTTGCCTACACATGTGTATGGCACCACATGCAAGCCTGGTGCCTGGGGAGGTCAGAAGAGGGGTCGAAATCTCTGGAACTAGATTCACGAATGTTCGCGAATCACCATGTGGGTATTGGGAATCGAACTCCAGTCCTCTGCAACAGTAACAAGGGCTCTAAATCACTGAGTCATCTCCTCACATCCCTCTCCTCCAAATATATTTTAAAGCAGGACCTATAGTGGAAAAGTTTTAACACAGTATTTTTTTTTTAAGATTTATTTATTTTATTATATGAGTACACTGTAGCTGTTTTCAGACAGACCAGAAGAGGGCATGGAATCCCATTACAGATGGTTGTGAACCACCATGTGGTTGCTGGGAATTGAGCTCAGTGCTCTTAACGGCTGAGCCATCTCTCCAGCCCTTATTTGGCATGCACACCGGGACTTGAATTTGAATCCCGAGTATCCACTGTGAGGCCAAGCTTTTTATGTGAGGGTTGGGGACCCAAACTCGGGTTCTGGAGTATAGAGCAGGTACTTTACCAACTTCACTAACTTTCTAGGCCCCTAAAGACATCAATACAATGTCTACAGTCCGTGACTATTTGTTACAGTCTTATGAACAACAAAAAGAGAGGCGTTTGAAGTTTCATAAAACTAGAGAAATACTATTTAAGATGCCGCTAAAAATAGTAGTTTCCCAGATTTGCTCACTCCACATCATATGCATGTAGCAAATTATGACTCTCTGTCTTCTGGGGAGTGGGGTGTTGAGACAGGGGTCTCTCTCAAAGTCCTGGCTGTCTTGGAACTCTGTGTAAACCAGGCTGGCTTCAAATTCACACAGAGATCAATGAGATCGCCTGCCTCTGCCTCCAAAGTGTTGGAACTAAAGGTATACCCTACCCCCCCCCGGGGGGGGTGCTGACTACGTGCCTTTCAAACATGCATAAATAGTATCTGTCCGTTAAGAAAGGGAGGTGAGTCAGACCAACTGAGGAGTTCAGATACCCTTTGAGCAACTTCCTGGAGCATTTGTTTAAACTTTACACTTGTGCTCAAGTCTTTGGAGCTCCGAGGAGGGCCTCTGAGTCATCCTATTAAGGTACCCAGCTGCAACCCCAATCCACTCTTGTCTCCAGGAGAGGAGGACGGCTTCTGAGGCTATTGTGAAGGCCGGAACATCTCAGGAACTCCTGCCCACAGCAGTAGAAACAATCATCATCGGTTACTACTTAGAACCAAGCCATCCGGCTGCCAGCAGGGTCATTATTCAAGTCCCTTACCAACTCCTCATGAGCTCCCTCTGCTCCTGCCAAGTGTAATTACGCGGAGTGGGGACCTCCACATGTGAATCAACATGCAGAACAAACTCTTCAAAACAACCTCATCGGTTCTGATCAAGAGTCAGTTTTGCAAGGAAAGAAAAAGGGCCGAACTGTGTGTCTGGTCTTTTGTGCTCTGTTGGTTGGGGGCCAGGGAGAGTGCAGTGTACTAGAAAGGAGGCTGAACAGTGTAGCACAACTTCAGACAGGATACTGAAAGATTGTTTAAAGCTGGAGCCCAGCCTTAGGAAAAAAAATTACCGGTTTTCTAGTAAGAAACTGACCTGGCAGGAGAGGGGATGTCAGTGTTTGCAGAGGAGTGGCCATTTTTACCCTGCTCTGGCACTTGTGGGATCTTAGCAGGTACAGAGGACAGAGAGGCGCTGGAGTGATGACAGGAACCAGCTGAGGCCCTTTAGCAGGCTATCACCCCCCACAAACTAATGTCGCTTCTCAGCTGTTCCTTCCCATTGTTCACGGTTTTAGTTACTGGGAGACAAGCTTGATCTGAAGCTATTAAGTGCAAGATTGCAGAAATCAGTAATCCCTGAGTTTAAAAATCATGACCATTTCTATATTTTTGAGACAGTGTCTCACTCTAGTCCAGGCTGTCTTGGAACTCACTGTAGAGTGAGTAATCCTCCTGCCTCAGACTCCCAAGTGGTAGGATGAATGATTCTAAGGGTGAACCTACCATGCCTGGCTTAAAGAACGATTATTATAGTGTTTCATTATTAGTCATTGTTGATCTTTTACTATGACTAATTAATAAGGTACATACATGTAGGAAAAATATATAAACAGGATTTGGGACTTCTTTGCAGTTCAAGGCATCAACCGAGGACTTAGAGCGTACCTATATTACAGGTGTGTCTCTTGTCCTAATTGGAGAGGCACACATGCAGATGGACTCCCAGCGTGGGAGTCCCATATAATAATTTCAGGCATTTAGATACTTGGTCCCCAGTTGGTGGCCCTGGGGGCTGGAGTATTGGAGTTAAGATCAGCTCATATGAAACATAGTAACTAGTAAGTAATAACTCAGGGTTATTGATAGGAAAGTAGACTCTTAACAACACAGAGGGTAGGCAGCTGCCCAGCCCTTGTGTTGTTTAAAGCTTATTGTAATTATATAGGCTGTGAATGTGAATTTCATCAGGGAACTCAATAACCAAAGGCAAGGTAGAAACCCAGGGCAGGGAATTAAATATTTTCTACAGTACTTGGGCCCCAATTGGCGGTATTGTTTGGCATATTTAAGAGGTGGAGGCAGTGTGTCACTGAAGATGGGCTTTTCTTTTTTCTTTTTTTCGGAGCTGGGGACCGAACCCAGGGCCTTGTGCTTGCTAGGCAAGCGCTCTACCACTGAGCTAAATCCCCAACCCCTGAAGATGGGCTTTTAAAGACTGCAATGTCACTTCAAGTTTTCTCTCTGTGTTTGATGCTTACAGTTCAGGATGGGAGGCCTCAGCATCGAGTGTCTGCCGCCATGCCTGCAGCCTGCAGCCACGGTTCCCCACCCGGACAGACTCTAACCTTCCGGAACTATCCGCCAAAAACAATCCCTTTCTTCTATCCGTTGCCTTGTGCATGTGTTTATGACAATGACAGGAAGGTAATAAATACCTCAGAAAAAACAACCATCACAAATTCAAACCCCGGGTGTTGTCCGCATAGAAAACATGCGTCTCAACAAGACTGACCCTGAACAAACGAGTGACTGGCAGATTAAAGCCTTGTGCTCTGTGACAAATCCGCTGGCAAACGCTACTGTTTTATTTCTAAAATTACAAGCCAGAGTTGCACTTCGGATGTGATACGCCCCGAGGGAAGAAATAATGATAAATAGTCGGCAAGGATCTGACCCGCTGAGGCTACCTGGGTGAGCCATAGGCTCCTCCCACCAGCACGTGACTGGCAGGCTGACCTGAATGCTGCAGGAGCAGTTGACACGTCTTCCTACCTGACCATTCCTTCTGCTGGAATGTCTTACTTCAGAAGCGGACCTGCAGCTCGGCCACTTGCCATTCTGAGGATAGTCCAGATGTAGCAGGTCCCGGCAGTGAGCGTGGCAGATGTATTTACCTTCTGAAACAGAAAACACAGACGGTTCTTGTGGAGATGAACAGGGCTCTTTCTCCGCCCCATAGGCAAAAGGAAATCTAAGTTCCCCCAAACAACGTCGTAACCAATGTAAAGTAATGAAAATAAATGCATTAGCCCTGTCTGTTCACAAGAAAATGCTAAACTGTAATTCTAGGCAATCCTGGCTTTCTTTGAGATCCAGTCTGAGCTTTATTTATCTCTTATAAAAGCAGGGCATTGGGTGTGTTGGCTGGTTGTTTTTTGAGATACAATCTCACTCCACAGCCTAGGCTGACCTTGCCTCAAGCTCTCTTTTTTCTTAACTTTTATCTTATGTGTATGTATTGCATGTATGTCTGTGTATGACATGCTCATGGGGACCAGAAGAAGGCATCGGATCCCCTGGACCTGGTTGTGATCCATCATGTGGGCGCTGAGACTCAAACATGATCCCGCTGGAGGACCAATGTTCTTTTTTAAAAAATTTATTTATATAAGTACACTGTAGCTGTCTTCAGACACACCAGATCCCATTACAGATGATTGTGAGCCACCATATGGTTGCTGGGAATTGAACTCAGGACCTCTGGAAGAGCAGTTAGTGTTCTTAACCGCTGAGCCATCTTGCCAACCCAGGACCAGTGTTTTAATGGCTGAGTTATCCTCCAAACTCCAAGCCCCTTACTGTCTTCCCTTCACCTCCCTAGCGATGGAATAACAGGTGGACACAATTGTGGTTGATTCACAACTTAAAAAAAAAAATGAAACAAAATTCATATAGCATGAACTTCAAGGTTTAAAGAGCAAACTCCAGTTGTCTTTTAGTATGTTTAAAGTATCGTGTGAAACCATCACCACTATCTCCTAACCCTGTCTGTCTTCCCAGGGGAACGCCCATGAGGTTGGTGGGTGCCCCCATTCACTCCCATCTCTCTAACAACCATTCACTCATGTCCCTCTCTATGGATTTGCTTACCCTGCGTGTTTTGTACAAGTGGCATTTGTTTTTCTCTAAGAACTTTGACAAGGGCTGTCTACGTAACAGCACGGCTAGCACCTCGGTCGTCCGAGTGGGTAAGGGCATTCCATTGTGTGAGTAGACCCTTAATCTGATTACTTGTTTGTGCAGATGAATGGCAGTCCATTGTGTGAATGAACAAAGTCTGATTATTCACTTATCACTTGATGGGTTTGGGCTTGTTCCTTCTGTCTGTCTGCACAAGTTACCTTTGCTGTGGTAAACCTACCCCACCATAACTATGATTAAAAAAAATCAGACAATAGGATACATGTGATATGAAAGGGCTGGAGAGATGGCTCAGGGGTTAAGAGCTCTTCCAGAGGCCCTGAGTTCAATTCCCAGCAAGCACATGGTGGCTCACAACCATCTGTAATGAGATCTGATGCCCTCTTCTGGTGTGTCTGAAGACAGGTACAGTGTACTTATATATAATAAATAAATAAATCTTTAAGAAAAAAATAAGAAAGGGGGATAGTGGGTGAAAGGCTTAAGCAGGGGTGAGGGTGGGAGGGAAGAAGAGGAGGGGTGTGGGTAGGTTAACTGAAACAACAGATATGTGGGAAAGCCTTTGGAGAGTGGCTACTTTGTAAGCTAACTTAAAAAAATCAACAAAAGGCTTGCAGTGGTGGTGCTCCTCTTTAATCCCAGCCCTGGGAGGCAGAGGCAGGCAGATCTCTGAGTTCGAGGCAAGCCTGTTCTACAGAGTGACTTCTAGTACATCTAGGGCTATCCAGAGAAACCCTGCTCCAAAAATCCCAACTATACATATTATGTTTTTATGTGTGATATTATTTATCTATTCTCTAGGGAGGAAAGGTGTGGTTTACTGTTCAGCAACACACATCCTCTCAAAGCAGAGAAAGCATGGAGCAGGGGAGCGGGGCAAGTGGCAGTTGCTAAGGCCAGCTCTCTCTCCCTTCTTTTGTCAGGGTTTCTCTACGTAGCCCTGGCTGTCCCAGAACTCTAAAGACTAAAGCTGGGGGCTGGAATAGAAGTAAGGATAAGATATAGGCCCAAGGGCTGGCCTGGAAATGCTAGAATTCATCCACCACAAATGTTTGTTGAGTCAGTCTGTCTATAGTATAAAATGCCATATAATTACTACTGTATAGTTATTGTAGTACAAATACAATATTTTCAGGATTTGGAAAGGGGAAAGGAGGTCTCTGAGATGAATTATGGTTGCCCTTTGTAATTAAGGAGACTGCAATCAGATGAATGAATGAATGAATGAACAAGTGAACTAGCGAAGTCCAGGCTGCTAGAGACTCAAATGTCTGTGGGAAGAGAGAAGATGCTCCATAAACAGTTGGAGATGCAAGCCAGGAGTTCAGGAGAAAGAGCTTGTGATGGTTTGTATATGCTTGACTCAGGGAATGGCACTGCTGGGAGGTGTGGCCTTGCTAGAGTGGGTGTGGCTTGGAGGAGGTGTGACCTTGTGGGTGTGGGCTTTGATACCCTTGTCATAGCTGCCTGGAAGTCTTCCACTAGTAGCCTTCAGATAAAATGTAGAACCCTTAGCTCCTTCAGCGCCGTGCCTGCCCGGATGCTGCCATGCTCCCACCTTGATGGTAATGGACTGAACCTCTGAAGCTGTAAACCAGCCCCAATTAAATGTTGTCCTTATAAGAGTTGCCTTGGTCGGGGTTGGGGATTTAGCTCAGTGGTGGAGCGCTTGCCTAGGAAGCACAAGGCCCTGGGTTGGGTCCCCAGCTCGAAAAAAAAAAAAAAAAAAAAAAAAAAAAAAAAAGAGTTGCCTTGGTCATGGTGTCTGTTCATAGCGGTAAAACCCTAACTATGGCAGAGCTGAATCTGGCTGCAGCCACAGGCTGGCCTCAAACTCAGAGATCCGCCTGCTTCTGCTTTGCCAGTGCTGGGATTAAATGGGAACACCACCACTGCCAGGTATACTGCTGAGGTATACGGAAGGCAGCAATGTGACTGAGGTGGTCTGAGAGAATGTAGACCACTGGAAAAAGCAGTTTGCTGGCCACGTGGCCTGGCTTTGAACTCTGCTCCCTTCTCAAAGTTTACAAGGTTTACACAGATTACCAATTCACTGGTAAGAACACATCTCACAGGAGCATTTTCAATATCTATCTATCATCTATCTATCTACCTATTATCTACCTATCTATCTATCATCTATCTATCCTTCCATCCATCCACCCATCCATTTTATTTAGAGTGTGTATGTGTGTGTGTGTGTGTGTGTGTGTGTGTGTGTGTGTGTGTGTGTGGGCATGTGTGCACACATGCACATGCACAAAAGTGCCATAGCAAATGCATGGAAGTCAAAGGACAGCCTAAAGCACTTGGTTCTTGCCTTCTATCATGTGGATTCAGGGGATCTCAAACTCAGGTCTTCAGGCTTGGAAGCCCAGCTCCTTTACCCACTGAGCTACCTTGCTAGCTAGCCCACAGAGGTCCTCTGGACCTTAAATGATGGACTGGGAGCTGGGAGCTGGCTCAGTGCGTAAAGCACTTACTGTGCAAACTTGAGGAGCTGAGTTTGGATTCTCAGAATCCACACAGAAGTCAAACACAGGAGTGCACATCTGGGAACCCAGCACAAGCAGGGACAGGCAAACTCCCAGACGTTGTCACCCAACGGGTCTAGCTGGATTGATAAGCTCTAAATTCAGTCATTTAAGAGCCTGTCTTGGGGTTGGGGATTTAGCTCAGTGGTAGAGCTTGCCTAGGGAAGCGCAAGGCCCTGGGTTAGGTCCCCAGCTCCGAAAAAAAGAACCAAAAAAAAAAAAAAAAAAAGAGCCTGTCTTAAAAATATGGTGAGCCCCGAGAGCAGACTATAGGCGCATGACCTCATTTACACATCCGGACATACCTCTGTCACGTGGACACATGTGTATTCATAACACAAGCCCACAGGTGAACCTGGCTAAGCTATAGAATCGGGCATATTCAGCCTGAGATGCTCAGGCAGGCTGTTTGCCGAAGGCACCTCAACTAACTACGAATGAAGCCTGATACTGAATCATAAGCTTGCTTAAAACACTAGGAAACATGTTTAGCCTTTTGTTTATTTTGTAACTGGACTGGGTAGCAGCTGTTGAGCGTGGACCTTAGAGGCCACAATGTCAGGTCGTCGTGCTACAATGTTAAAAAGTTGGAGACAGCAGTGAGACAGCAGTGAGACAGCAGTGAGAATGTTTTAGAGTAGGAACTTTAGACAAGGTGGCAGCTGATTTTGCCTTAGCAAGAATCAGGGCAAGGCCAGAGTGCTGCTGTGCAGGGTGCTCCGGGGTGGGGTGTGTGTGTGTGGGGTGGGCATTTTAAGAGGACAAAGGTATCAAATCAGAGAGAAGGAGGAAGACACTTGAGGGGGTTATAGGGAAGGAAATCAAGACAATGAGCTTCAAGAAAACAACGGTGTGTGTGTGTGTGTGTGTGTGTGTGTGTGTGTGTGTGTGTGTGTGTGTGTGTGTGTGTGTGTGTGTGTGTGTGTGTGTGTGTGTGTGTGTGTGTGTGTGTGTGTGTGTGTGTGTGTGTGTGTGTGTGTGTGTGTGTGTGTGTGTGTGTGTGTGTGTGTGTGTGTGTTTGTTTGTGTGTGTGTGTGTGTGTGTGTGTGTGTGTGTGTGTGTGTGTGTGTGTGTGTGTGTGTGTGTGTGTGTGTGTGTGTGTGTGTGTGTGTCTGTGTGTGTGTGTCTGTGTGTGTGTGTGTGTGTGCATGTGTGTGTGCATGTGTGTGTGCATGTGTGTGTGTGTGTCTGTGTGTGTGTGTTGTGTGTGTGTGTGTATGTGTGTGGTGTGTGTGTGTGTATGTGTGTGTGTGTGTGTGTTTGGGGGGTGTGTGTGTGTGTGTGTGTGTGTTGTGTGTGTGTGTGTGTGTGTGTGTGTGTGTGTGTGTGTGTGTGTGTGTGTGTAGAGATGGTTCAGCAGGCAAGCATGCACAGGACCCGGGTGCTGCTCCCTGCACTCACATGGTGGCTCACAACCCATTGTCACTCCAACTCCGGGAGATTTAATACCAAATGTACACACACTCACCTACAGATACAGACTTATATATGCTTAGAAATAAAAATAGAAGGCTGGGGAGATGGAGTAACAGTCAAGAACGCTGAATGCTCTTGTAAAAGACATGGGCTCAGTCCCCAGCACCAGCATGGTGGCTCACAACCATCAGAGCCCCAGTTGCAGGGGATCTGATGCTTCCTTCTGGCCACCACAGGCACCAAACACACACTTGGTGCCCATATCTACACACAAGTGCTCAGGCAGACATACAAAATAAAAATAATACTTAAAAAAAAAATCAGAATAGGGCTGGAGAGATGGCTCACAGATTGAACGCACTGACTGTGCTTTTAGAAGCCCTAGGTTCAATTCCCAGCAGCCATATGGTGGCTCCCAACCATCTGTAGTGGGATCTTGGTGCTCTCTTCTGGCATGTAGGCATACATGTAGGCAGAACATAATAAATAAATAAATAAATAAATAAATAAATAAATAAATAAACAAACAAACAAATAAAATATAAAATCAGAATAAGTCGTCTCTGTGGGTTGCCAAGGCGAAGTGTCTCACCATGGAAGATGGGCAAGGGGCCAGGTGCCCGGAGTCCAGGCAGAGAGACTTACCTTAAAAGGACACAAGAAATGAGAGCGAAGGGAAGAATTTGATTCAGGGAGTCTCAAGGCATCTCAGGGGAGATTAAGACTAGACCTTGCCCACAGAGCACATGGATGCTGCCACACTGGTAATTAGAAAAATTTAGACAGGAAGGAGGTAGGAATTTAGGTAGGAAGAAGGCAAAGATTGTTTGCCTGTCACCATGTACCCCAGGGACTAAGGTAACTGATCAAACTGGACAGGTCAGAACAAATCAGACCTGATTTGGTACAATTCTGTATTTGGACACAGAATAGAATAGGATATGTGGGACATTTTAATTTCTTACTTCATGTTCTTCTCCCTCTAAAACTACGAGCCTTAAAAAAAAAAAAGTTCCAGGCAGTCTGCTCTCACCTGAGGACTAAATTAAGTGACCGTTTTGCCATCTGCGTGCACCTGTGCGGCAGTAAAGTCGGCACGCAAGCCGGGTGAGCCAGCTGTGTGAACGTCCACCTTTTTTAAGAGGGGACTCTAATGATAAGAGGAAGCATTCCCTTCTTCACTCCAGACTAATTTCGATCCCTGTGATGTGCCTACAGCAGACAGACCTTCCCCTACTAACATAACATTTGCGAAAAAGCAAACACAGCCCAAGCCAGGTGCAAGGCGCTCTCCTTGTCCATGTAGTTTTGATAGAGTTATGGTCTTTAGTTACGGCCTTGAGTTACGAGATGACAAGGCACCAAGGGCTTATCTATAAATTCCACCCTTACTGTCTCACGCCTGAGGATAACCTTGAACATCCAATCCTCCCAACTCCACCTCCAAAGTGCTGGGTCTAGAGGTATACAGCACAGTGCTCATTATACATCCTGGGAATCGAACCCAGGACTTTGTGCATGCTAGGCAAGCACTTTACCAACTAAGCTACACCCATAGTTTCCTAAAAGGTCCCTTTTTGTAACATATATAAACATTGCTGAGTAAGTCTACATCATACAATGAAAGGCATGCCACAATATAATTGACGACACCTCTCTGTTCTTACAGATACATAGAATGGTGGTGTTAAGCCAGATGCTGCTAAGCCGGGGACAAGCTCAATCAGTACTTGCCTTGCATGTAAAAAGCCCTGGACCTGACCCCAGCTCCGCATATATGAGGCACAGATGATGCTTGCCTATAACCCCACCCAGCACTGGGAGACAGAAGCAATAGGATCGGAAGTTCAAGGTCATCTTCAGAGGTGAGTTTGAGGCCAGCCTGAGATATTCGAGAAACCCTGTCTAGGGAAGAAAAAAAAAATGATCCTGGTTGTGGTGTTTGACACAGTGAATCTCAGCACTTAGGAGACAGAGGCAGGTGGGTCTCTGAGAGTCTGTGTACATAGTGAGACCTTGTTTCAAAAGAACAACAAGGGGTTGGGGATTTAGCTCAGGGGTAGAGCGCTTGCCAAGGAAGGGCAAGGCCCTGGGTTCGGCCCCCAGCTCCAAAAAAAAAAAAAAAAAAAAAAAAAAAAAAAAAAAAAAGAACAACAAGAAAACAGTGCCACCTTAGATTTGACAAAACAGTCACGCTGTGCCTTCTATCCCACAAGCTGTTCCAGACAAGTGACCATTTCCTGTTGTCAGAGCCTCTAACATTGGTGAGGTGCTCATATAGCAAACCACAGCCGTGACATTTGTCATAGTTTAGTTTATGTCTGGCAGCTTGCTATGCACATTGAGAAAATAGCAGGTCACGGACCAAAGGTGCCATAGGCTTCCTTTCTGAGACCATTCCAACTCTTTTTACCTTAACAATCTCTGTGTGTGTGTCTCTGCCTCCCCACACACACACACACACACACACACACACACACACACACACACACACATTCACACACACACACACACACACACACACACACACACACACACACACACACACACACACACATACACACACACACACACACACACACACATTCACACACACACACACACACACACACACACACACACACACACACATTCACACACACACACACACACACACACACACACACACACACTTACAAGCCAACCTCCCTCCCCATTTCTTTGTTTTTAATTGCACTTTTATCTACATTTTAAATGTTATTCCATTTCCTGGTTTCCCCTCCAGAAACCTGCTGTCCCACCTGCCCCTGAGGGTGCCCCCTCACCCACCCACCCACTCCCTCCTGCCTCCCCACCCTGGCGTTCCCCTACACTGGGACATGGAGCCTTCACAGGACCAAGGGCCTTTCTTCCCATTGATGCCTGACAAGGCCATCCTCTGCTACATATGCGGGTCCCCTCCCCATTTCTAACAGGACTATTTCCATCTCTAATGCAGAAGCTTTTACAGTCTTAGGATGGGCTAGCAACCTTTCTTTCCCTTAGTGTTTCATTTCTGTGAAAACATCCGCTTATAACCAAGACTTCCTCATTCTCTGAAAACTGAGGGATCCCTCTTCTGGGGCGGGTGCATTTTTCAGAGATGTGAAGACACCTGAGTACATCCCCCCTCTATTCTTCAACCAGCACCACTACCCAAATGTCTCCTCGCTTGCTGAGAAAGACCCGGGGCCACAGACTCGAGGAGCCTGAAAGTTCCTGTGTCCTTTTAGTAAGAATCTGAAGAAGACACATGTCCTTGATATTTATATCTGGACAAAATAAAGCTGGAGTCAGTGTTCCATCTGTCACTGCGACTCAGACCTTCCGGGCTGTCCCGTAAACTGTGGTTGCCATCCTTCCTTTGTTCCGGCCATACCACATTTGAAAGAAAGAAAGCACATTTGCCTACAAGAAACAGAACTTCCTAGGGAAGTGCTTTCAAACGAACTCAGATGCTGAGAAAGGCAAGCAGCAAGCAGCAGCCCTGACTGAAGTCCTCATCCCCGGGCCCCCAGGACCAACTGGGTCCTGCAACATCAAAAGTCAACAATTGAATCAATGTGGGTCCCTGATCCCTCCCTGCAGCCCTGGGGCCCTCAGACATCTGAACCGAAGGGAAAGCTTACCCGGCCTGTGGGTTTTCTTCACCTGAAAGTTGATTTTATCCGAGAGCTTATAAATCGCAGTCCCCATCTCTCAACTGAGCCCAGCCCTGCTGTGTAGCAGGGAGAGACAGCTGAGGATGACAGACTGAGCTGGCCAGCCCTACTCAGAGCCTACCAGACAGGGGCCCGGTCTCACTCCGGTCTGGCTGCGTGTATTTTTCTAACAGGCCACCAGCATGTTCAGTCAACTCATCTCAGGGCCGTTCATACTTTTGCACCTATGCCCGGTCCATAACCACATCGGAATAGGACTGTAGGGTGATTAGAGGTGCCTATTACATACGACTAGTTAGTCGGACTCCGACACTTAGAGCTGGCTAACGTTTGGCAACTTGATAAACCCCTCTGCTTCTCCATTTCCCCTGTAAGTCGAGGGAAATGGTAGTTCCCATCTGATTGAGGTTATTTTTTTTTTTTTTTTTTTTTGGTTCTTTTTTTTCGGAGCTGGGGATCAACCCAGGGCCTTCGCTTCCTAGGCAAGCGCTCTACCACTGAGCTAAATCCCAACCCCGAGGTTACTTTTATTTTATGGTGCCCCAGATTGAACCCACTGAGCCTTGGGCAAGCCTTACACCCGAGCTCCATCTGCAGTCTTGAAGGTCAGAATGGGTGGTTGTTGGACGGCTTGGAGCTGGAGTTTACAGGCACTTGTGAGCTGACTGGTGTGGGTGCTGAGACCCGAACTTCAGTCCGCTGGAATTCTCTTAAGCACTGCATCATTTCCTGATGGCGTTTTAATAGATGTGGGAAATACATAGGCAGCTTGTCCTGGGAAGCACCTGGCAAGGGTGAGCCACTGATTTTAAGGGTGTCTGAGATCCCTACCTGCTCCTAGAAAATCAGCACTAATGAGCAGGGTACCCAGTTTCTAGATGCTTCTAAGTATACCAGGAACTCCCCACATCACGTGATTAATTAGATGCAGGTTCTCGGGGTTGGCGGAGGGGAACAAGAACTGAGTCTTGCCTATTACTTGGAAGAGAGGCTGCTTCAAGAAGCTTCGGGCTGGGTGCAGCGCTTTACTTCCAGATGCAGTTTGCAATTGTCGCCAGAGGAGGGCGCAGCAGAGCGCGTCCTGGCACAGCATCGAGCTACAGCAAGCAGCCTTGGTAGGTGAGAAATCCCAACCCGCTCTCCCCTTTTGTACCCCAGAGCTCTGCCTTCTGCGGGCCACCAGTTTTATCCCTTGGTTACTCCCCCGAGGACACTTTGCTGGTGTTCTGAAGCAAGGAAAGCGGATTTTTACCAAAGTTGGATCAGCAGAGTGACGCTGTGAGGATTTGGTCAAATCCCCCAACCGCACAAAAATAGCAGTTCTTTTTCTCTCAGCTGGCTCTGTCACTCAGAGGCAGCGTGATCTCCCCGGTCTCGGTTGTCACCTCTATGAGATGAGCGATGCTTCTACAGGACCTCTGAGAACCCTTAACACATCTCTCCTAGGAGGGCAAGAGTGCTATTAAGTCCACAGAAACCAGCAGCTGACCATAGTCTATCTGTCTTAATTGCTTTTTTTTTTTTTGGTGGTTCTGGGACCTGAACGTGGGGTTACATATGCTAGGCAATTATTTACCACTTAGCTGTTTTTCAGTCACAACAATTTCTTTTGAAACAAAACTAGAAAATTAGGGAGTGGCATTGAAAATTCCAAAGTTTGTTTATTTTTATTTTTCCAGAAAAAAATGTTTTTTTTAAACTTTCATTTGGGGAAAAAATAGTAATTACAATAGCATCGCAGTGTAAGTGTGACTAATATCAATGTGTTCTGTATTTTAAATGTCACAATGTGTAATTCCAGCCTTTAGAATTCTCTCTCTCTCTCTCTCTCTCTCTCTCTCTCTCCTCTCTCTCAAAAGGAGGGCACATTTTATGTTATATACACTTTAACACAATAAAACATAAAGAGCCATCTTCAAACCCAGTGTGTTGGCACCAGCCTGTAACTAGCACCCAGGGGGCTGAAGATCAGGAGTTCAAGACCATCCTCAGCTTACACAGGGGAATTCATGTATGAGACACCATAATGACCAGCCCAACCCAACCAACCAAACCCCCCAAACAACATGTCCCCGAGGAGACTAGAGAACACAGAAGTGAGTCCACACACATTGGTCACTTCTGTCAAATACAGAAAGGCAAGTCAGCAGAGAAGGACTGACCCTTTTCGCAGTCGGTCAGTACTGGGACAGCATTTCTTTTTTGTCTTTTTTTTTTTTTCTTTCTTTCTTTTTTTCGGAGCTGGGGACCGAACCCAGGGCCTTGCGCTTGTTAGGCAAGCGCTCTATCACTGAGCTAAATCCCCAACCCCCTTTTTTGTCTTTTTAAAAAAATTATTTTTTAAAAGATTTATTTATTATATATAAGTACTCTGTAGCTGTTTTTCAGACACACCAGAAAAGGGCATCAGATCTCATTACAGATGGTTGTGAGCCACCATGTAGTTGCTGGGAATTGAACTCAGGACCTCTGGAAGAGCAGTCAGTGCTCTTAACCTCTGAGCCATCTCTCCAGACCAAAAAATTATTATTTTATAAATCCTTCAGTATTTTTATTTAGCTTCAAGCTTGAACATCAGTACTGATATTGCATTGGGTTCCAATTTTATTCTCTGTGACAATAAAAATTAACACATGTGAATGATTGACAGAGGAGAAAAAGTATATTCAATGCTGTTACGAGATATTTTTTGGTCTGTCTGTCTGTCTGTTTTCTTTTGTACCTGCACAAGCCAACAAGGCCAGGGGAGGGCACTGGGTGTCTTGCTCTTTTCAATTCATTTATTCATTTTACATTCCAATCACAGTCCCCTCCTCCCAGTCCTCTCTGCCCCCTCCCCTTCACCTCTGAGAAAGGGAAGGTCCCCTTGGGTGCCAACCTCCCTGGAATCTCAAGTCACTCTAGGACATCCTTCCCCACTGAGGCCAGACAAGACAGTCCAGTTAGGGCAACAGGATCCACAGGCAGGCAACAGAGTCAGGGACACCCCCTGATCCAGTTGTTGGGGACCCTCCTGAAGACCAAGCCGCACATGTGCTACATATGTGCAGGGGGCCTGGGTCCAGCCCTTGTATGCTCTGGAAGCCCCCCAGGGTTCAGGTTAGCTGACTCTCTTGGTCTTCTCATGGAGTTGCTATCCTCTCCAGGTCCCCCAATCCTCCCCCAACTTTTCCACAGGACTCCCCAGTCTCAGGCTAATGCTTGGCTGTGGGTGTCTGCATCGGTTTCAGTCAGCTGCTGGGTGGAGTCTCTGAGGGGACAGCTATGCTAGGCTCCTGTCTGCAAGCGTAAGAGTATAAACATGGTAGTCAGCATTTCTGATATCCTTTGCACATTTAGCAAACTTTCTATCTTGACGCCACAAATGAATGATAATTAAAAATGGATCGGGAGGGGGGGAATCTTTCCCCCCCGCTGGGTGGTGGTGGCACTCGATGGAAAAAAATTATTAAATTCAAGTTGGTGGCACATGCCTTTAATCCCAACACACGGGAAGCAGAAGCAGGAGAATCTCTGTGAGTTCGAGGCCAGCTTAGTCTACAGAGAAAGTTTCAGGATAGCCAAGGTTACACAGAGAAACTCTGTCTCAACAAAACAAAACAAAACAAAACAAAACAAAACAAAACGAGTCCCCAGGTCTAAGTGTAAAATGTCCCGTGGTGAGGGAATCGGAAGCAAGCGTGAGGACACGTTGAGCACGCCTGCGTGAGGACATGTTGAGCACACCTGTGTGAGGATATGTTGAGCACGCCTGCGTGAGGACATGTTGAGCTTACCTGCAATGGCTGTTCTATGGTTGTCAACCTGATTACATCTGGAATTAACTAAAACCCAATCAGTCTGGATCACTGGTGAGGGGTTTTTTTTCCTTAATTAAATCATAAGAAGTGGGAAGCGCTTTCTAACCCAGACCTTTTGAGGTGGGAAGACCCACCTTTAGTGTGGCCGCACCTTCTGCTGGAAGCCCAGGTTGGGAAGTCCATCCCTTCACGGGCATTACGACCTACTTCTTCTGACTCCGATGTACACTGAAGACCCACTGACACATCCAGCCTCATGGACTGAACCACTACTGGACTCCTGGACTTTCTGAAGGCAGTCTCTAAAAAGCCCTTTCTCTCTATAAATATATAGGTTCATTTTATCTGTTGTGTTCCTCCAGAGAACCCTGACTATTACAAGACGTAGGCAAAGATTAAGACAGCATTGCTGTCTTTCTTTATCTTTTTTATTGCATTCTCTTCCTCTCCCTCTCCCCCCTGTGTGTGGAGTGTGAGGGTGTGTGTGTGGTGTGTGTGCCTGTGTGAGCTGTGAATGTGAGGTGTGGAGTGTGTGGTGTGTGGATTGTGATTGTGTGGTGTGTGAGTGTGAGTGTGTGAGGTGTGAGAGTGTGTGTGTGAGTGTGTGTGTGTGTGAGTGTGTGTGTGTGTGTGTGTGTGTGTGTGTGTGTGTGTGTGTGAGTGTGTGTGTGTGTGAGTGTGGTGTGTGTGTGTGTGTGTGTGTGTGTGTGTGTGGTGTGTGTGTGTGTGTGTGTGTGGTGTGTGTGTGTGTGTGTGTGAGTGTGTGAGTGTGTGTGTGTGTGGTGTGTGTGTGTGTGTGTGAATGTGTGTGAGTGTGTGAGTGTGTGTGTGAGTGTGTGTGAGTGTGTGTGTGTGTGTGACTCTGATTGAGCACCCGTGGTTCAGGCATGACTTACAGGAGTCAGTGCTCTCCCTCCACCAGGCGGGTTTGAGGATCAATACAGAAAACACTTTCGCCTGCTGAGCCATCTGTCTTTCTCCACTCGCTCCTTGTGTGTGTGGCATGCGCACGAGCATGAGCTGAAGAGTGAACGCTAGGCAAGTGATCACCACAGAGCTCGCCGCCACTCCAGAAACCACAAGTCTTAAATGAAAGAGTTGATGAACAGAACATGAAAGTCAAGGTCATTCAGCTGAGGATGTGACTCAGGAGGAAGAGCACTTGCCTGGTACCCAGGAAGCTCTGGGCTCAGTGCCCATCCCTGCTTAAACTGGGTATGGTAGTGTATGTCTGTGATTCCAGAGGAGGGTCAGAATATACATATTCAAGGTCAGCTATATAGTCTGGGGGATATACAAAACTCTGTTGAAAAAAAAAGAAAGAAAAAAGAAAAGAAAAACTGACCAACCAATCAACCAAACAAACAAAAAGCCCATCTCTCTCTTCTGAGCAATGGAATACACCTGTAGGACTCAGCTGAGGTATGAGTCTTGCCTGAACCCAGGATTTTGAAATTAGTTTGAGCAATGCAGTGTTACTGTATACACACACACACACACACACACACACACACACACACACACACACACACACAGTGCATATATGCACATAATATCATACATACATATTTTATTCTATTCGCTGGGTCTAAAAGTTCAAAGATCACCCCATCTTGGCACTGGGCATGTAGCTCAGTGGTGTGCACTTAACATGTTCAAGCCTTGAATTTCATCCTGGCTACTGACCTATCATGGTCTTTCTGCTGTTTTTCTGCAATGATCCATCCTTAGGAGAGATGGCTATTGTAGGAGACTTGGAGGACCTTGTGTTCCAGATAAACACCAGGGGAACCAGGAATGTTAAACACATGGGGTTATTTCTTCAAAGGGAGGAGATGCATGACCTGTTTTCTGTCCTGAAGGCTGGGCCTGAACGTGGTCAATAGCCTGGTGACCTTTGTACTATCTGTGTGACTAGGTCACAGGGATCCCCACCCGCCTACACCGCCAGACCCTTATCTTGAATTTCTTTGTCTCAACCAGTCTATAACGCCATCTTCCCTAGCCCCTTATCCGGAGCCTGCTTTCTCAGTTAACATATTGAACCTATCTTCATGGGCTATGCCACTTGTACCTTACGAAGAGTTTTGATGTAGTCGTGTTTTAAACTTTGTCGTGCACACAGGATTGAGTTAATTATCACCAGGAAAAATTTTCAACAAGTTATGTTGTGTTTATATATGCCTAAAATAAACTAGCTGGGGTCAGTTTGAATCAACACCAACTACTGAGTTGTGTAGAATCAAAGTACCGTCTAGCCTCCCACGGATCACTGTCTGCTGGCCAGGGTGGTTGCAGACACCCTGAACGCACAACCACCACCCCCTCTCCTTCTACACGTGAGCAGCCTGTCACGTGGTAAGAAGGCTCTGGGTAGTTCTAGGGCCACACCTAGCAGAGTGTTTAGTTTCCTACTAGTTCCACTGGATGGATTTACACTACCTGTGCATATTGAGGTGTTAGCCAATGCTGACTGGGCACAGCAAAGGAAGCAGGCAACAGAGGGAAAAGATATTTGCAAACTATACATCTGTCATGGGGCTAGACCAGTGCTTTTTCAACCTGTGGTTCTGACCCCTTTGGGGGTCCCATATCAGATATCCCGAATATCAGATGTTTACCTTGAAATTCGTAACAGTAGCAAAATATCAGTTATGAGGGAACAATGAACATAATTTCATGGTTGGGGGTCCCCACAGCATGAGGAACTGTGCTGAGGGGTCACAGCACTAGGAAGGTTTGAGAACCACTGCCTTAGACAGAATTCAAACATTAATTGCAAAGTAACCTTCCCAGTTACGAAGGCAAGAGGCCTGACGACAGAGAAAAATGTTTGACGTCACTGATCTTCAGGCAAACAACTATCTCGAGAGAAGAGAGCCCCTCATCCTCTGATAAAAACAGCTTGCATCAACAAAGATAAAGGTGACAAGTGTTGGTGACCCCATGGGGGAGTCTGAGCCGTTGCACAGACTTGCACAGTGTTGGTGACGATGTAAATTAGGACAGCCATTCTGGAAATGGTATGGCACTGTCTCAACAAGGTTGAAAATGGAAGCTGGGCCATGGTGGCACACACCTTTAATCCTAGTACTGGGGAGGCAGAGACAGGCAGATCTCTGTGAGTTCAAGGCCAGCCTGGTGTACAGAGTGAGAGAAATCTTGTTTTGTAAAACCACCACCACCACCACCACCAACAACAACAACAACAAATTAATCTCACTGACAGCTAGAATGGTGGTTACCGGGGCCCCCGGGGACTGTGGAGGTAGGACAGTTGGGGAAGATTGGTTGGTGGGTACTAAGTTGCAGATGAAGAGAAGCAGAAGTTCTGGTGCGCTGCTCACCAATAGGCTGATGGCGAGCAACTGTACAAGCTGTGCATTTCCAAAAGCCAGAAGACAGGATTTTGAATGCTCTCCCATAAAGGATAAATGCAGGAGATGAGTGCTTTTCTCTGATTTAAGCTGTCTACAGTCTAGACTTGAATCCCAGCACTTGGGAGGCAGAGGCGGGCGGATCTCTGCGAGTCTGAGGCCAGCCTGGTTTACATGGTGAGACCCTGTCTCAAAAATTATACACCCACGTAAACAAAGAGCTGATCCCAACGACCAGGGTCATGGGTCCACTCATGAACTTTCTGCAAGCAAGATACAGGTGCTTCTCCAAGGAAGATGGGCTGCATCTGTTTGATTTCTTGAAAAATTGGCTTCTGGAAAGTAATTGCAGTTGGCGTTAAGGAGAGTCACAGATACAACGAGACGAGAAAAGACATTTAAAATCTCCCAGAGTGTAACTCCTTTTTCATGCCTGGTGTTTTCCAGCTGTACCGTAGAACACGCTGTGCTGTTCAGGATAAAGCAGTGGTTGTCAACTTTCCTAACACTGCGACCCTTTAATACAGTTCCTCGAGTCGCGGTGACTCCCATGCATAAAATTATTTTCGTTGCCACTTCATTTTGTGTAATTGTGTGAGTCTTACGACGTTACGACTAGTAACGTCTTCTAATGATCTTAGGTGACCCCTATGAAAGGGTCGCTTGACAACCCCCTCTCCCAAAGGGGTCATGACTCATGGGATGAGAACCGCTGGTCTAAGCACAGTCAGATGGAAGTGCGCATGCCCTGCACCTGCTGTATAAAATGGTTATTCTCTAAATTCCGCTTACTTTTTTTTTTCTTTTAAACATTCCCCTGTCCAAATGTCACTGCCGAGGGACTCAGGCTCAGAAGGATGAAGTAACGTGCCCCAGGTCAGAATTCACTAAGTCACTAAGTCTGTGTCTCATTCCCCCCACCCCCCAGCCCCCAGCCCCCACCCCGCGTTGCTGTGGATGCCGCTCTGGGTGGGAGGGGTGACGTGAGGTGAGCATGCGCTGTCTCACCTCTTTCTGTTGCAGGCTTACAGAGGGCTCCTCCGAAGCTGGTTCAGGCTTATTTTGGTCCCTTGGGTCAGGCTCACAAAAGGATGCTTTCAGAACATTTCAAAGCGCCTTTTAAGAACGTCATCAGAGCTGCAGCTGGTTAGAACCTTACTCCTACTCCTACTTAGGCCTTCCTGATCACTCCCCTGTGCAACCTTCTGGAATCCCGATTTCAGTTCCTTTAGAACAATGTGTCCTGATGCTAACTAATGTTTGGGACATTTTGGATCGGGCTGGAATTAGCTTTTCATTTTTTTATTTCTTTTACATCGATTGATTGAAGCTTTTAATTTTTTATGTTCACACACTGTGAACATACATACACTCAATCACAAATGCATAAAATAAATCTTTTTTTTTTTAGGGGAAAGAGTCGGGTCTGTTGAAAAGTGTTGTGTGAGGGTAGAAAAGGAAAAGGGGAGCTTCAGAACTTCCGGTTCGAACCTGCCTCAGACCCACAATCTTACGGAGAACTGCACCCCAGTATACAAGATGGGGCAAGCGCAGTATGGGGCATGGATATCTCCCACCAGCAGAGAGCCAAAGTCACAAGCAATTGGGTGATTTGCTAAACCCTGAGGCCCTTGAGGCTCTTCACAACAACCAGCCAAAGTGGGCGAGGAAGGGCCGTGTGCTGTCCAAGGTCCCCATCATATTCTTGTACTCACGCCTGCCCTTCATTGGAGGCGTGCCTGGATTTCCAGAGGCTTATGAGTTTGTGGTGCCTGCCGTATGCACCCTATGGGACCTAGCACGCTGTGGCAGAGATTGTGATGGCATTAGCTTTGAGCCTCACACGCAAGTTCACATGCTCAGTGGCTCTTGACTGGAATGCCAAGTGTTTGTCTTGTTCTTGGAGACAGGGTCTGATGTAATCCAGGCTAGCTTGGATATCACTGTTTAGCCCAGGATAGCCTCGAACTCCTAATCCTCCTGTCTCTGTCCCTGAAGTGTTAAGAGATCGCTGCACATGTTACCATGCCTGGCTGTAAACCCTACACCTCGATGTCACTAGTATAGAAATGTCTCAGTCAGGTTTCCATCTCTGAGACAAACATCTGACAGACACCCCTCTGCGAAGAAGGAAAGGTCTTAATTTTGCTCATGGTGTTTCAGCGTGCGCCTGACTGGTTCCATTTCTTTGGCCTTTGTTTCAAGGCAGTGCATGCTAGTGGGCTGCAGAGTGTCGCAATGGGCCCTTCCAAAGGCCTAACTTCCCCCCACGAGGGCCTCCCAGGATTCCACAGCTTCTCAGTAGTGCTGGAGACTGGGGGTCAGGCATAAGATTTATCTGGGAAAAGCAGAAATATTCTCTGTAGAGAGCGGCGCGGCAAAACAAAGATGGCGCCGACATCCAGCCTTGTCTGGATATAAACGACTCACTGCGCTTGTGCAGGCTTGTCCCCTTGCTAGGGCTCCCTCTAGTGGTGAACAGTGGTACTGCACATGTGCGGTTTATGCACCAGGTGTCAGTTGACCGTTATTATGCTAATGAGGTGATTCACTCTCTGCCAATCCCTGGAGGACAAGTAGTGGGGTGATCCAAGCCCCACCAATCCCTGAGAGATAATTAGCATACTGTTGTCTATATAAGCCGGCGATTTTGCTGCTCGGGTCCCTGTTCAAGAGAGCTGTAACACTAAGAGCTGTAACACTAAGAAGAGCTGTAACACAGTAAAGGCTTGTTCGCAGAAGAATCCTGTTGCCGCTTAGCGTCGTTCTTGCTGGCGGGACATTGGTAGCGTGACAAGTGGTGCCGATGCCCGGAACCAACATCGCGGTGCGAAGGGGACCCTTCAGTGTGCTGAAGAGGATTCAGAACTGCGAGAAGGTAAATTAAAAGGTAAGCTTGAGGCATGCCCTTTTGGAAGAGAGCATGTCAGAAAACGGAGCGGAGTGAGAAATTAGGCTTCGAGAGGCATGCCCTTTTGGATTTAAGAGAGCATGTCAGAAACGGAGCTAGAGCGCAAAAAAAGAAAAAGGTTACTAAAACAAAAGTGAAAGAGATACAAAGGTGGAAGAAACGCATGCTGGAGGAAAAAAATAGGCGTGCCGGAGGACCCAAGTACAAGTCATCCGGAGAGGATATTTTGTATCCATTAAAAAAATTAGAAGCCTTAGAACTGGCTGGCAGTGACTCTGAGCAAGAGTTGTCAGAGTCCGAGGAGGAGGAATTAGAGGAAGAGGCAGCCATGTATGAGGAAGAAAGATATGGGCCTAGGTGGAGAGCCACTGTGAAGAAACCTAAAGTTATGGATCCTTTGTGGGCAAGGCTGGTAATTTTGTTTCTTTTTTTCTTTGTGTGGGATAGAGAAGTCACAGAGGGCAAGCTTAAGCCCGGACCAAAACCTCTTTGGGGAATGGTCCCAGCCTGCTTGGAGGATAAACGATGTGAGGAAGCCGTTAGAGCCGTTAGGACAGGTCAGAGGGTCCTTGCAGAGCAACAAAGTATGTCAGAGGGAGAAAAGGTCTCGAAAGAAAAAAAGAAAAGAAAAAGAGATAAAAGGAACAGAGAGAAGGCAGAGATAAAAAAAGAGGATAATCAGGACCAGGAAACAAATAAGATATATTCTTCTTTAAAAGCCTTGACCTTAGAAATGTCAGACAATCTAGAAAGCATCACTGACAGCTTAGAAAAGTGAAAGTAAAAGGTAGAACCATGGGTCCCGGGCCTCCCATGAGCAACAAAGGGAAGCGTGGGACTCGACCTCAGTTCCACCACCAGACTCATATTGACCCCTCGAATGGGAACTCAGGTGGTGGATACAGATTTTAAAAGGCCGCAGTAAGCAGAATTCAGAAGGATCCACAGAAATTGAAAGCATGTGCAAAGATAAAGATTTGGGGTAATGGTAGTGGTCAAAAGGGACAAGGTAATAATGGTAAAATGTTTTTTGTGTATGTGTTCTTTTAGAGTTATGTTAAAATCTAGAGAAGCAAAGTCGATTCTCATAGATACTTTTAGTCTTTGGACCCTGACTAGAGACAGTTTACACCCTGGACAAGAGAAAGAATGGGGTTGAGAAAACAGTCCTCCCGAACTCTCCACATATGCTTTGGCAAAAGAAGGAAATGAGCTTAAACTTTTTGGAGCTCTCCTGGGAACAGAAGGAGGTGGGAGACGTCTTGCCTCCTTGCTGGCTCCTATTGGAGAAGTGCTTATTTCTGGTTCTGGGTTCTTTAGGTAGGATGTTTGGGTCCTTTTGGTGGAACACCATCTAGTTCTTTTCCTCTGTGTCTATTGTCTGTCCTTGGTGCACCAAGCTGTCCATGTATGTCAATTTATGTCTGGGTTTTGCTTCTCGTTGCTTGAATGTTTTGTGTTTCATGTTTAAAAGAAAAGGTTAAAACTTTAAATGCTGGTTGATTCACCCATTGATGTAGCTTTAACTCCTTTCAAGAAAGGAACAAATAAATAAAATGTTTCAATTGGCTTTTGGAGCCTGCATCTGTAGCTAGAAGCCTAAATAGGCTGGGCAAGCTCCCCAGGGGGCTGGCTAAATGTTTACACTAGCCGATCCTAAAGACACCAGCTTCTAAGGTAAAGGAACTGATGGCTGTCTCTCTTAGAAAAATCTTTGACTGTGATTATTGGACTCAACCGGTGACAAGGTGTTTCTCTTAAAACTACAGCTAGAAAAAGTAAAAATGGTGATTGATTTAAATATTAAAGACATGTGTAGCCACTTAGATTTTGTTTCTGATTGGTTTTAAATGTATGAATATTCTCTGCATGCCTTGGTTATGGACTATTGGCTTTTAAGTTATTGGATATGGTTTAAAAAAAATGTAACATTGGTAACAGAAAGTTGACATAAAACTGGTAAATTTGGATGGAGTCATTCTAGACAACATGTGGCATGAGCCAATCTAGGGAAACAGGTCTAAATTGGGATGATCCTAGAAACCAGGCTTCTAAAAGATTTTAAGGCAATGTCTCTTTGTTGAGGTATTGGAGACCGCACCATCATGTGTTCATATGTAGGAATTGGCAGTCAAACCTTGTAGCATGAAGGATAGACTCGGTGTTTTGGAGACTGGATTTTGGGATGATGAGGCTGATCTCGAGGAAGAGGCTGCTCAGTGTGAGAGGGAGAGATATGAAGATTGTGGCAACCTAGAAGCAGCCTATGCGAAAGTGGTTAAGATGCTTGAAAACAATCAATTGTTCATAGCACCTGAAAAGGTTCAAATGGGCCAAATGGGAGAATATTTAGGAACTAAAATCACTCCTCATAGTATTTCCCCTCAAAAAATTGAATTACGAAAAGATCATTTAAAAACATTAAATGATTTTCAAAAATTACTAGGAAGCATAAATTGGATTCGACCCTATATTAAAATGCCCAATGTAGATTTACAACCACTTTATGAGATCCTGAAAGGGGATTCTCAGCTTACTTCACCCCGTGTTTTAACCAAGGAAGCACGATTATCCTTGAGGAAAGTAGAAGAAAGATTAGAAAAGGCAATGCTAAGAAGGTACAAGGAAAAGGAAGATCTCCTTTTGTGTATACTAAGAACCTTTCGTCAGCCTACAGGAGTGCTATAGCAACAAGGTCCACTTCTTTGGATTTATCCCCATATTTCTCCAAATAAGACCCTTGAATATTATCCTTCTGCACAGCTTGCTGTGTTAGGCGTTAAATCTTGTATTCAGCATTTTGGTATTTTACCCAAAAATTATTATACCATATACAACAGCTCAAATAGAAACATTGTGTGCCTTGATAGATGATTGGGCCATATTACGCTGTAGTTTTGATGGAGAGTTTGACAATCATTATCCTAATTTTTTTTACTGAACATCCAGTGATCTTTCCTAAGATCACTGCCTCAGAGCCTTTGTCTGGAGCGTTAGATATTTATACAGATGGCTCCAAAACAGGTGTAGGTGCCTATATGGTTGATTCTCAAGAACCAGTATTAATTCAATACAGTTCAGGCACCCCCCAAATTACAGAATGTAAAATTGTATTGGAAGTTTTCAAAAGATTTCATGATTTTTTTAATTTCTGTAGTTAATGCGGTGCGCTCACTTGAAATTGCAGGGCCAATTCGGTCGAGGGCCAATTCAAATTCTTTTAGAATTACAAAATTTGATTTGGGCCAGAAAAAATAAATTTTTTATACAACATATTCGAGCCCATACTAATTTGCCTGGTCCCACGACCAGTAATAATGCCCTGGTGGATGCTAGTACTCGTAGAGAGTTTGTTTTCCATACTGCTCTGGTTGATCTCGCTAGAGAATTTCATCAAAAGTTTCATGTACCTGCCTTTACTCTTCAACAAAAATTTAAAATCTCTAGAGCTGCAGCTCGTGATGTGGTGTTAAGTTGCCAGAGTTGTGTTCAATTTCACCACCCTCCTCATGTGGGTATTAACCCTCATGGTCTGATCCAGCTAAAACTTTGGCAGATGGATGTCACACACATATCTCAATTTGGAAATTTAAAATATGCTCATGTTTCTATTGATACCTGTTCGGTATTATACCGCTTCTCTGATGACTGGTGAAAAGGCTGCAGTAATGCCATTAGCCATTGCTTAGAGGCATGGGCAGCCTGGGGAAAGCCTGATAGTCTCAAGACAGACAACGGGCCTGCCTACACTGCAAAGTCCTTTCAGGCATTTTGCCAGACAATACAGGTCAGTCATACTACAGGCTTACCATACAATCCCCAAGGTCAAGGAATTGTGGAAAGAGTACATCGTACCTTAAAAGAGCTTATACAAAAACAAAAAGGGGGAATTGCCAGCAGCCAAACACCAAAAGAACAACTTTCTTTAGCTCTTTTTACTCTAAATTTCTTAATTCTGGATGCACATGGCCGCTCTGCTGCGGATCGCCATGCTACTACTACACCTATAACTAATACAGAAGTAAAGTGGAAGGATGTCTTAACTGATGAATGGCGTGGCCCAGATCCCGTGATTTCGAGATCTAGGGAAGCGATTTGTGTTTTTCCACAGAATCAAGAAAATCCAATTTGGGTACCTGAGCGTTTGACTCGAAAATTGCCTTCTGCTCTTCCTGAAGATGAGACTACGAACCCTACTATTACTACTGGGAATGGTAATACAGGTTAATTTGCTCACCCTGTGGGCTATTGCCAGATCCTGGCCAGTACCCATGCCAGTTCATAGCAATTCTACTGTTTTGAGAATAAGACTGGCAAGCATAATCTCTGGCCTTGGTTTCAATGGGTGCTGTCCAATGAGCAAGGGGCATATACATCCCTGACCCCCTTTGCTAGGTTGATGGGAGAGAACTTTGTGCTGTATAATGTTTCAGCTACCAGAAAAAGGTGATACCAGGTTGATCAATATTCAATATAATAACCTCTTGGTAAATAATACTGCCACTAATACTTCAGTATGTGCTAGATCACCTTTTTTCTGATAAGCACTAATGTAAGCAGTGGTGCTTTAAATTGTAATAGCTCTGATGTAGTCTGCTATTTAGCTGAATGCTGGGATGGCACCAACGACACCGCAGTGATGGTTAAGATTCCCTCCTTTGTGCCAATCCCAGTGGAGGCAAACCCAGATAGCTTTCCTATTCTTAATTTGCTGAGAGCCAAAAGAAATTTTGGAATTACAGCAGCCATAATTTCAGCCATTGTGCTGTCTGCTGCCGCAGCTACCACAGCTGCAATTGCTATGACCAATCAAATACAGACGGCTGAGACTGTCAATTAGATTGTAGAAAGAACTGCAATGGCGCTAGAGATACAAGAAGAATTTAATACCCATTTGGCATCTGGCCTTCTATTAGCCAATCAAAGGATAGATTTAGTTCAAGAACAAATTGAAGCACTGTATCATATGACACAGCTATCTTGTGTTTCCTCCCTTATTCCTTTGTGAGCTAACTTTTCTCAGCATTTTCAACAGAGCAAAGAAATCTCGAATTATCTGAAAGGAAACTGGTCCATGAAAGCAGAGCAACTATCAAGACAATTGCTGATGCAGATTGCTGTCCTCAACAGCACTAGGCTGGACCCCATCACAGTTGAAGACTTTACCTCATGGGTTACCAATGCTTTCTCCTTTTTTAAGGAGTGGGCGGGCATGTTTGTCCCGGGGAGCTATTGTCCTCCTGGGATGCGGAGTAGGTCTCTGGCTTATTGGCCGTTTAATAAGAGAACATGCCAGACACAAAGTGGTTGTTTACCAGGCTATGACCACCCTTAAAAAGGGTGCTTCTCCCAACATATGGCTGGCCTCTTTGAAAGATCAAGAGTTCGCCCTAGATCATTTTTGTCACAGTCATGTGGAGTCATTGTATCCAGGGACAGGCAACTTTCCTCGAACTCGGACCAACCTAAGACACGAGGCCCGGTGGCGATAGGGTAACTCTATGACGGGTAAGGCCGAGTTTGGATGAGAACGACCTAAGACAGGAGCAATGACAAGATTGATGTGACACCCAGATCTAGACCAGTCATTTTATTAAACAAAAAAGGGGGAGATGTAGAGAGCGGTGCGGCAAAACAAAGATGGCGCCGACATCCAGCCTTGTCTGGATATAAACGACTCACTGCGCTTGTGCAGGCTTGTCCCCTTGCTAGGGCTCCCTCTAGTGGTGAACAGTGGTACTGCACATGTGCGGTTTATGCACCAGGTGTCAGTTGACCGTTATTATGCTAATGAGGTGATTCATTCTCTGCCAATCCCTGGAGGACAAGTGGTGGGGTGATCAAGCCCCACCAATCCCTGAGAGATAATTAGCATACTGTTGTCTATATAAAGCCGGCGATTTTTGCTGCTCGGGGTCCCTGTTCAAGAGAGCTGTAACACTAAGAGAGCTGTAACACTAAGAAGAACTGTAACACAGTAAAGGCTTGTTCGCATAAGAATCCTGTTGCCGCGCATCGTTCTTGCTGGCGGGACATTGGGCGCGTGACAATTCTCTTCAGAGTTTGTAGTGCAAGAAGGGGAGGGAGGCAAAGCCGGAAGCAACAGGGAGCCTCAAAACAAGATGGCGAGCATGGCCATACTGTAGAAACATCACTGTAGGGAAACCAGAGGACGTAGGGAGAAGTGGGATTGAGGAAGAGTGCCATCCCAGGTGAGCCCCTCCTCCTCCTCACCACAACAATGTCTGTCTTCCTAGAAACTCAAGCTTGGGAGGGATGGAGGGAGGGAAGACAGCCTCAGGTGAAGACATTTTACTGAGAGCATTCAGCATTTCCACCTGCATCCTAGGGCTCACTGTCCCTGGTCATGTTAGGGGCTCTCGATCCTGTGGCAGCCTGGAGCTGGTCTTTACGGGCAATTCCTTCAGAAGGGAGCTGTGCCGGAGGAACTGGGGAAAGAGTTTCCCGGAGCTGCAGGAACATCTTTATCTGCAACGTGATGCGGGACCAAAGGGCTCGTTTTCCCCACAGCAGCTAAGTAGAGAAAGGAGTTCCACTGACCGGAGAGCTAGGGCCAGCCTGGAAAACAGCCTTGCTCTCTCTGGAATAATCCAGCGCCTGCCTCCCTGTGCCTCTCTCCTGTGACATGAAGACTGGATGTGGAGTTGTGACCACTTGAGAAGCAGCAGGCTTTCTGGTTCCCCTGAGTGGTCCAGAGAAGCGAGCATAGGCACGAGCTATTCTTCCTCACCTCTCTATCCCAGAAGCTTCATTATCAAGATTATTTTATGGAGTGGGATGTGGCACATGCTGGTAATCCCAGCACTCAAGAGTCTGAGGCAGGAGGATTTTGAGTTTGAGACCAGCCTGGGCTACACCACCTATCTCACAAACAACGTGCCCCACTCCCAAAGATGGGTAAACATCTGTACTCCCCAACTTCATTAACTGAAACCAAGTAAGCGGGTGGGTAGTTTCCACAACCAATAGGATGGTTTTAGAGATGAGGTAGACTTACAGGCTTTTCCCTTCATTCTCTCATTCTCTCTCTCTCTCTCTCTCTCTCTCTCTCTCTCTCTCTCTCTCTCTCTCACACACACACACACACACACACACACACCCCTCAATCATCCTAGCAAAAAGCTCAAGAATTCAAATTATGTTAACCACTTGAGAGAGTTGGTGTATTAGACAGTTTTATGTCAACTTGACACAAGCTAAAGTCATCAGAGAGGAAGGAACCTCCATTAAAAAAAATGCCTCCATAAGATTGGGCTGTACACAATCCTGTAGGGCATTTTCTTAATTAGTGATTAATGGAGGACCCAGGCCATTGTGGGTGGTGCTCTCCCTGGGCTGGTGGTTCTGAGTTTTATAAGAAAGCAAGGTGAGCAAGCCAGTAAACAGCATCCCTCCATGGCCTCTGCATCAGCTCCTGCCTCCAGGTTCCTGCCTGTTTTGAGTTCCTGTCCTGACTTCCTTCAGTGATGAACAGCGATGTTAAGGTGTAACACAAAGAAACCCTTTCCTCCCCATTTGGCTTGGTCATGGTGCTTGCTTCATTGTAGCAATAGAAACTCTAAGTAAGACAACTGGTAACTTCAAAATGGCTCCCGTCAAGAACCTGGGGTTAGAAACATACCTGTAATGTTTTTATGCTGCTGTGTGCACGATGAGCCTGGAGGAAAGAGGGATAGGAAGATTAGGGATTAAACATTTTACCCATGAGTTCCATCCCCAGGGCCCACCATGGTGGCAGTGCCTGGTGGCTAAGGGACATTAAGTTGGATCCTTACCAACTCCCCCATGTCCCTCAGCAGGAGCCCAGATGAAGATGGGTTTGACTCTGGTGATCAGAAACTGTATTGAAATTTCTGGGGGCTGGAGAGATGGCTCAGTGGTTAAGAGCACTGACTGCTCTTCAGAGGTCCTGAGTTCAAACCCCAGCAACCACATGGTGGCTCACAACCATCTGTAATGAGATCTGATGCCCTCTTCTGGTGTGTCTGAAGACAGCTACAGTGTACTTATATATAATAAATAAATAAATTTTAAAAAATTAAAAAAAAATTAAAAAAAGAAATTTCTGCTTTTTATTTTATATGCCAAGGGGAGGGAAAAGGAGGAGGGAGAGATGAAGGAATGGGGGAGGGAAGGAGGTGTGGAGTGGGCCGGCTCTGTGCCTGAAGACCCCTCCTCCTCATAGAGTCTGTGGTATTTTCAAGGGCAGCCTCCTTTGACTCAGTTTTCCAAATCTATCTGGAGAACAATGCACTGAGGCTCAGACCATCCCCGGATGTATCGATTTGTTACTTCTGTGCTTCCGGGAGGCTTGCTGCTTCACTTTATATCTGCCTTGTGAAAGTCAGAATTGAGCTCTGGAACCCCCACAGGACATACCCAGTGGGTGCTTTTCTATGGACTATGCTCCAGCCCTAAGGTTGCTAGTTTGTGTGTGTACACACAGTGTACATATGTGTACATGTTCGCATGTAAATGCGTGTGAAGGTCAGAAGTTGACCTTAGGCGTCGTCTTCAGTTGCTCTCTGCCTTGTTTTTTGAGACAGAGCTTCTCACTGAGCCTGGAAGTTATGGATTTGGCTAGGCTGGCTGGTCAGCCCGCCCGAGATGTCCTTACCCTTCTGCCCTTGAGATTACAGGTATATACCGTTTACACACTTTCACGTGACTGTCGGGGATCTGAGCTCAGGCCCTCACTGAGTGCTTGAGGCTAAACTCCTAGCTTGAGTTTATTTTTTAAATATTTAACATTTATTAGATATATTTGCCTTATTTTATGTGTGCTCTGCTTGAATGTATGTATGGGCACCGTGTGTGTGCTTGGTGTCTGCGGAGGTCAGATCGCCTGCAACTGGAGTCCTAGATGCTTGTTAACCACCATACGGGTGCTGGGAATTGAACCTTAGTCCTTTGCAAGAGCAACAAGTGCTCCTAACTGCCGGGTCATCTCTCTAGCCAGCTGAGGATTTTGTTTTGTTTTAACTCATAAATGTGAGATTAAAATTTAGGAACTCTGTAATTCAAGCAAGCCAGCAGTGAGCCAGATGCTGCCATTTGGGGAAGAGGCCTTGTCCTTTTTCAGAAAGGGACTTGATATACAGCCTCGCCTGGTTTGAACATGTGTTCTTCAGCCCTTTAAGTGCTAAAATCACAGGCTCAGACTGTGTAACAGGCTCCCAGACCTTAGTGCTCTATCACAGTTGAAGCCGTTCAGCCTTGGAAGCCAAAGTGGAGGCAATGCTTGCCAAAAGAGGAGCAAAGGCTTCTAAGTCAGTGGTCCCAGGATGGGGCTGGGAAGTCCTTCAATGCACTAACCTCGCTTCTGTATTTCAGCCTCTTGCTGACGTCCTTGTTAATTGAAATGTGTCAACCCAGGATCTGTTTTTTGTGCGCCAAGAATGGTACAGCACAATTTGGGCAAGTTCCCTGCTCAGCTACTAGCTCTATAAAAGATTTCTATTTGATTGTAAGAGTTGGTCTGTGTGTTCTCTGAAGGAGTTACCTTGCAACAATGTTACCTCACTTGTCACAGAGTTTTAGTACAGACTAAGGTGGCCATCCGAACAGTGGTGACGATGCCCTGGAAAACCAGGCAAGAAGGTCTATGGAAGGAAGAAATACTATGGCTTTTTTCCTGTGTGCATGTTACAGGATCCACATGTCAGTTTCCAACATCATAGCATCGGGTTGGAGTGTCAACGTTAAGCCAGGAGTGGTAGTGAACGTCTTTAATTCCAACACTCTGGAGCAGAGGTAGGTGGATCTCTGTGAGTTCAAGGCCAGCCAGAGAGAGGGAGAGGGAGAGGGAGAGAGATCGTGTCCGAGAAAGGGAGGGCTGGGGTGAGAAAGAGATCCTTTCCAAGAAAGTCAGGGCTGCACTGAGAAATCTTGTCTATAAAAGACCAAAACCACCACCACCACCAAAACAAAAACTGTCATTGAGTTAAGAGGTACTTCCTAACTTGAGGTCTAGCCTAAGAGGATTTGCCCACTTTCAGGGCCTGTGTGACCCTGACGGCAGCCTCCTGGAGTCCTCCTTCTCCTTGTCTTTTTCAATGAGTGAGACAAAATCTCCATCAGAGGTCATGCCTCAGCTCCTGACTTGCTCACTTTGGTGTCACGCCTGGTACAGGGGCACAGCTGCCCATCACTCTGCTCTCCCTCGTCAGAAGCGGAGTGACGCTGGGCCTGGTTTTAGGTTTGCAGCCACAGTTCATACTTGGTTGAGATGCCCCACTCTGCAGTCTCCCACAGATTTCCTGCAGGCCACCTTCAGCAGAGGGCACAGTGCGTGGCCTATCATGGCCCTCCTTCTGTTTGCAAACCTCTTTCTTCAGAAGGCTATACCTGGAACCTTCAGGAACCCTGGTTAGCCACATGAAGCCACTTTTCCTTGCTCTGAGGAAGCCCATCTCTGGTTCCTTGGATCCTGTAGACATTTGAACCTATTCTAGGACTTTACTGTAGATTCTCCAGAGTGTCTTAGTTAGGGTTTTTAGTGCTGTAAAGAGATACCGTGACCATGGTACCTGGGGCTGGCTTACAGTTTAGAGGTTTAGACCATTATTGTCATCATGGTGGGAAGAGTGGCAGCGCACAGGCTGACCTGGTACTGGAGATGGGACTAAGAGTTCTACATCTGCATCAACAGGCAGCAAGAAGAGAGAGCATTTGAAACCCCCAAACCCATCCCCAGTGACACACTTCCTCCAACAATGCCACACGTATTCCAACAAGGCACTCTTAGGACGCCATTCCCTGGTGACTAGCCAAGTAGTCACATTGAGTCTATGGGGACCATCTCCTATTCAAACCACCACACAGACGGTGTACCTACATCTCTCTTGAGAATTTTTGCCCTTGGTAGGGACAACTACAAAAACATCAACCCCTTCCTCCTAAGGTCTCAATGATAAACAAAAGTTCAGGTTCACTGAAGTTTCCCCTGGGGAACCAGTGAGTTTATTAGGATCCCTTACAGGGCACGGAGAAAGGTTACAGGCAGGAGCATGGGTGACCTTAAAGCAGCTGCACCAGAAGCCGAGCGCCCAGCATGGACTGTGACTTCCTGCTGCTGAGTGGATAGAGCCCCCTTCCGTTAGTCTTCTCAACTTCATATCCTTTAGCCCCTCCCCAAGACCCCGAGGCTTCAAGCAACTAGGTCAAAATGGCATACACCTGGTTGGGAGAAGTGAGGGTCAGCGGTTCCGTGATGGAGCCGTGCGGCTGGGAGGAGGACGGCACAGCGACCTGAAATTTCAACTCACCAGCATGTGTTTTCCTCCTTTTTATTTCCTGTGGCCTCTTTTCAGCTATGGCCTCAGGCCTTTTGATCTAGCAGAAGCAGTGACAGGAATCTGGGGACCTAAACACCGAATTCTGTTTAATGTATATCTAGGCTCCCAACCTGGAAGCTTTTTTTTTTTTTTTTTTTTTCTTTTTTTCGGAGCTGGGGACCGAACCCAGGGCCTTTCGCCCGCTTGGCAAGCGCTCTACCACTGAGCTAAATCCCCAACCCCACCTGGAAGCTTTTTATTAATTTATTTTTGCTTTAAAGGGTTTAGAGCGAGCTACTTTCCTACAAGCACCACTGTAACTAGAAACAGAAGACGACCGTCTATTGAGTACTGCTATGCTTGAGGCTCTGATATAAAAATGCATTATCCCTTTTAACCTGATCTCCCCAGTCAGTCTACAAGGCAGGCACCGTGAGGGAGGGACAAGAGGTGATGGGCAGGATTATGGATCAAGGCAGTTTGGTTCTAGCAGTCAGGTGCTTTTAACCATGGTGCCACCCTGATGACCTGGATTCATGCCCCTGACATATAGTTCACAAAATGTAAAAGAAGAGTTGCATCCGGAGGTTTTTGACATAGATACCTGTATATCCAACTACTCCAAGATGTGACAAAATTCTATAATGCTCATGGCCCCTGCAGTTAGTCTCCTCAGAGGCTCTCAGATAACCCTGAGAGGGTGAATATCTATTACCCTTAGAGCTAATACTGTCAATGCCATTGGAGAGTGGTGTGGGGATGGGATGGGAGGTGTGTCTTCAAATCACAAATCCATGCAGTCAGTATTGTGCCTTTGGGTGGCCTGTAGTTACAGACTGAGGTCTGCCAACATGGCCCCAGTTGTGTTCCCTCTGTATTGTATGTGTGGTAACAGCAGCATCCCCATCACACAATGACATCCTGCCATCCTCCTCTTCTGGACCACAGTGCCCTTTGAGTGTCTGGGTGCTGGGGGAGCACTGACCAGGCAAAGAGAGTGAAAGCAGCATACTAATTTGGGCCCAGACTCTAAATGTCCAGGGATGATGAGTCAACACAGTGGGCAGTTTACAGTAGACCCTTAATGTGCTCCTTGACCTTGGAGACAGTGTTTCACAAACTGGTCTCAGCATGGAACCCTTTCTGGCAATGATTGGCAGACACCGTTGAATGTGCTGCCAGTCCTGAATGTACTGAGCTAGACCCCATCCTACCAAAGGTTCTGACTTGTATTCACTACTGTGGATGCTGAAATTATTTTTTACATTTTATATTTATAGAGAGATGGCTCAGTAGTTAAGAGTAGGTATTGCTCTTACAAAGGGCGTGGGTTTGATTCCCAGCACCCACTCATGGCCATTTGTGACTCTATTCCAGAGAATCAGATACTTCTGCTGGCCTCTTTAGGCACAGACATGCATGTCAGCAAAACACCCATATACACAAAGTAAAATAAAAACAACTACACTGAGAGATGATTAAGTGGATAACTAATCTTTTTCATCTCTTTAAAAAATAATTTTGGGGGTTGGAGATATGGCTCAGTGGTTAAGAGCACTATCTGGTCCTCCAAAGGACCCAGGTTCAATTCCTAGCACCCACATGGCAGCTCACAACTGCCTATAACTCCAGTTCTAGGGGATCTGACACCCTCACACCACTGCATGTAAAATTAAATTATTTTAAAAACATCACCCTCAATGCCGGGAGTGGTGGTACATGCCTTTAGTCCCAGCACTTGGGAGGCAGAGGCAGGTGGATAGAGTCTAGCCTGGTCTACAAAGTCAGTTCCAGGACAGGCAAAGCTACACAGAAAAACCCTGTTTAAAAAAAGCAAAAGCAAGCAAGCAAACTATTGTTTCCTGTGGTACTGGTGATCAAATGTATGCTGTGCTCTACACTGAGCTACATCTAAAACTCAAGACTTTGACGTGAAGACATAAAAATAATGACGGAAAAGGGAATTGTCTCTCTTTGCCCCAAACCTTTACTTATTCCCCAGAGTAACAATTCGTAAGTGTGATACATACTTTATAGCTTTTGTCGCACACGCACAGCACATGAACACGCAGCACATGCACACACACAGCACATGCACAGCACACACACGCACAGCACACACATGCACACACACATGCACACACACACGCACAGCACATGCACAGCACACACACACATGCACATGCACACACACATATGCACACGCACACACACACACACACACACACACACACACGCACACTGGTCTGAGAGAGTTGAACTGTCTTTTACTGCTCAGCACAGTTGGACACTAGAAACAGGCGATGCTGATACTTAAGGACCCACTGCAACTGTAAAATGTCTCAATGATCCCCAGAGACGATGCCCCTGGGGCATGCGTTATGAGACTTGCTGGTTAAAATCACAGCAGGGACCTAACTTTTACCCAGAAGGGCAGCCTTGATTTCCAGTCCACGGGGTAATGAGGTTTTCACAACATGGCATCCCCACACTGAGCTGTGCGGTTTCCAAGGAATCGAGCTGGGTCGCCTGTCCAGTGTGGATAGGATGTGGGCTCTCTTCACGGCCTTGCTCTGTTTCACATACATTTTCTTAAACTTCACTGTCACCAAATCCCACGACAGGTCTCCCATTTCCTCTAGTGAGAGTCTGGATGGTTCCTCAGGTGTGAGAGCCTCTACGCGTTTGTCTTCCTGGGGCAGAGGCTGGTGTGAACAGAACAGAGGATGAGTTCCTGAGATTGACCCAAGCCCTTGCCTCTGTAACGGGAGGATTGGAGACTTGCTGCTCTTGGCCGTCAGCAGCACAGGTTTTGTACTGAGCGCTGGCTTCCATCATTGTCTTGTTGGCCCTTCAGTGTGAGGTCACCGCTTGCTTCATGAGGTTCTCATTAGACTGGTATCCTTCCTATGTTGTCTCTCTTCTGGCTGTGTATACAATGTGCAGTATGTGCTTTTGCTTCTGAAAACATTTCCTAGTCTTGTCTATGAAGAGTGTTAGTAAGATGTGCAGAGAGATGGACAGAGAGATGGCTCAGGGGTTAGCACCAGCTGCTCTTGCAGAGGTCTTTTGGATTTGATTCCCAACACCGGAATGACAGCTGACAACCATCGGTAACTGCATGTTCTGTGTAGGTCAAGCATTGGCTTGTACTTCCATAAGGGTGTATGTGCCATGAAAACTCACGATCGCCCACCAATAACATAAAATGTGAATGCATCTCAGTTTAGGGTAACAGTTGTCTGCTCAGTGCTCCAATGTCTTTTAGGCCTCACAGGTCTTGTCTAACTGTCCTTCAACAATCTGACCAACCAAAACTCAAGCCAATCAAAGTCCTAAGGGGCAATTTTACAAAAAGATTTAATTCTTTATTATTTTAGGTATATAAGCACACTGTCGCTGTCTTCTGATACACCAGAAGAGGGCATCAGATCCCGTTACAGATGGTTGTGAGCCACCATGTGGTTGCTGGGAATTAAACTCAGGACTTCTGGAAGAGCAGTCGGTGCTCTTAACCACTGAGCCATCTCTCCAGCCCCAATTTAGTTACTGCGGCATGAAGCGTGTGTTGTTATTTTGTTTACACGGAGAGCACCACCTCCACATCCAATATTCTGAGAACAATTTCCCATCAAAAGACTGGCCCTTTCATGGTAATTTGTGGCCTGAAGACATGGCTGTGGTAAGAAGTGGCTCAGTGGTAAGAAGTGGCTCAGTGGTGGGATGTGGCTGTGGTGGATGTGGCCGTGGTGAGATGTGGCTGTGGTGGGATGTAGCTGTGGTAAGAAGTGGCTCAGTGGTGGGATGTGGCTGTGGTGGGATGAGGCTGTGGTGGGACGTGGCTGTGGTGGGACGTGGCTGTGGTGGATGTGGCTGTGGTGGGACGTGGCTGTGGTGGGATGAGGCTGTGGTGGATGTGGCTGTGGTGGGACGAGGCTGTGGTGGGATGAGGCTGTGGTGGATGTGGCTGTGGTGGGACGAGGCTGTGGTGGGATGAGGCTGTGGTGGATGTGGCTATGGTGGATGTGGCTGTGGTGGGATGTGGCTGTGGTAAGAAGTGGCTCAGTGGTGGGATGTGGCTGTGGTGGGATATGGCTCAGTGGTGGGTGTGGCTGTGCTGGGATGTGGCTGTGGCTGTAGTGGGATGTGGCTGTGGTGGGATGTGGCTGTGGTGGATGTGGCTGTGGTGGGATGTGGCTGTGGTGGACGAGGCTGTGGTGGGGATGTGGCTGTGGTGGATGTGGCTGTGGTGGGATGTGGCTGCGGTGGGATGTGGCTGTGGGATGTGGCCGTGGTGGGATGTGGCTGTGGTGGATGTGGCTGTGGTGGGACGTGGCCGTGGGGGATGTGGCTGTGGTGGATGTGGCTGTGGTGGGTGTGGCTGTGGTGGGATGTGGCTGTGGTGGATGTGGCTGTGGTGGGATGTGGCTGTGGTGGGTGTGGCTGTGGTGGGATGGGGTGTGGCTGTGGTGGGATGTGGCTGTGGTGGGATGTGGCTGTGGTGGGATGTGGCTGTGGTGGATGTGGCTATGGTGGATGTGGCTGTGCTGGGATGAGGCTGTGGTGGGATGTGGCTGTGGTGGATGTGGCTGTGGTGGGATATGGCTCAGTGGTGGGTGTGGCTGTGGTGGGATGTGGCTGTGGTGGATGTGGCTGTGGTGGGATGTGGCTGCGGTGGGATGTGGCTGTGCTGGGGCAATCATTCCTGATTTAAACACAGTCGCAGCAGACCATCTCTAACTAGAGATACAAAAGCACACAGGTTTTTTACATTAAAATTGAGAAATTTATTTTTCATGAAATAGTAGGCAGAATTTTTCATGAAACAGAAGAATTAAAGTACAGAAATATACATCTTAAGACAATTGAAATGATAGTAGGATCTGAATGACAATTACACAGTGTGACCAAAGGAAAAATGAATAGTTTAAACAATGAATTCACTTTAAAGTTTTTGCTCAATAATTCACCTGAAATTAAACATACCAGGAAAACAGATTTGGGCACCTCGTCAAATGAAATAATGCCACTTCATCCTTGTAGAGGAACTGACCCTAGTAAAACCGTGGTTCGGTTCCTATCACAAAGCCCTGTGTCTCCTCCATTCACAACTGTGTCAACTATCAGTCCTTTCAAAATTTTAAGGACGCCAATTCAAAAAATACTTTCTTTAGGCACCAAGCATAGATTTCTCCAGCCTCATGTGAAGAATTAGGGAGAGCACCCCAAAGCATTGGCTGGTCATGGCTTTCTTCTACAGCTCACTGAGGTCAATCTGTCTTGTTTACTTACAGCAGCCAAAAATTCATATATATATATGTATATGTATTTACAAACTGTACATATTTACACGACCTCATCAAATACTGAATTGTAGAAATAAGAATGCCATTCATAAAGGCATTCACTTCGTGCCCCAGTGTTATCTTCTTGTGCAAACTAGAACTTCCCAGACTCCCGAAGAAGCTAAAGACAGTCCACATTACGGAGGCCACCATCCATTGTCAAAGACCCAAACCTAAAACACAAAACGGGAAGAAAGATAATCTTAGCAGCAGATGCACTCACATGCTCTCTAGAATTCCCCTATGTCTTTGCGACTGAATGTAGAACCCTCATTCATGTTGGGATAGAACTCCATCAATGAGCTATACCCCAGTTCTTGACATCCCAACACTCTAGAGAATTACAGAATAGATTTCAGAAGAATGGTTCATCATCATCATCCTCTTCCTCCTCATCATCATCACGCACATAGCTAGAGGTCAGAGGACTACTTTGTGGAATCAGTTCTCTCCTTGTACCTTTAATGTTGGTTTTGGGGACTCAAGTCAGGTCACCAGGCTTGCACAGCAAGAGCCTTTATCTGCTGCACTGCCTTGCTGGTCAAGGAATAGTTATTTTTAAGAATTTAAACACCTGTGATTTGCTCTATTTCCTACTGAGAAGTGGTATCAAATGAAACAACATGTCGCCAAGCTTAAAAATAAAAACAAAAATCCTTCTTGGGGATGGAGAGATGGCACTGACTGAGCTTGCAGAGGACCAGAGTGGGTCACCAGCACCAACATGCTGCTCGTAAGCATCTGGATGTAACTCCATTCCAAGGAAACCAATCCCTCTTCTGATCTTGGCACCATGGTACTGTGCAGAGGCCAGAGGAGAATTGTGAGAGTTAGTTAGGCCTCTCTTCCCACCAGGTGGGCTGTCAGGCTTGTGGCAAGCACCATCTCCCTGACCTGGGAAAATTTTTAGGAGAAAACGGGAAGGAATGAAAAAAATATTTAAAGTAATTAAAAAGGTGTTGTAAGAATTGGAGTTTGTTTTGTTTTAGTGAAATAGTGAAAGACCTGTATGACAAGAACTTCAAGTCTTTGAAGAAAGAAATTGAAGAAGATCTTAGAAGATGGAAAGATCTCCCATGCTCTTGGATCAGTAGATTAATATTGTAAAAATGGCCATCTTACCAAAAGCAATCTACAGATTCAACACAATCCCCATCAAAATCCCAACTCAATACTTCACAGACATAGAAAGAACAATTCTCAACTTCATATGGAAAAACAAAAATCCCTGGATAGCCAAAACAACCCAGAACAATAAAGAACTTCTGGAGAAATCACCATCCCTGACCTCAAGCTGTGCCACAGAGTAATAGCAATAAAAACTGCATTGCGTTGCTATAGAAACGGACAGGTTGACCAATGGAATAGAATCGAAGACCTTGAAATAAACCCTCACACATACAGACACTTGATTTTTGACAAGAAGTCAAAAGCATACAATAGAAAAAAGAAAGCATCTTGGGTAGGAGAGATGGCTCAGTGGTTAAGAGCACTGGCTACTCTTCCAGAGGTCCTGAGTTCAAGTCCCAGCAACCACATGGTGACAACGGTTTCCAGAGGGAGGAAGCGGGGCTCCTGGACTAGCATGGTACTATTGGAGGATGGCCTCAGGCACCAAACCTCTGAGCACTGAGGGCCAGGCCCCTGCACTCACAGGGTGGGAGGACAATGTTCTCTCACTAGTCCTGGCTTTCACTGTGTCACACAACCTGAATGTTAGGATTCGAAGCCTGAAATAACCTAGAACTTAGCCCTTTATGTACTGACAAGCAGCCACAAGGTAAGAAGTCCACACCTGGCTCACTGGACAAGCTGCACTTACAGTGCAGGTGTACTAAGACACTGAATAAAATTATTTCGGCTCATGTGTGTAAGGAATATGTGAAACAGAGGTAAGTGCTGGGTCTGTATTGGGACCCCACCTTTACATTTCGTTATCTGGAAAAATGCTGCCATCTCAAACATTTCTGATTCAGAACATTTTGCTCATGTAACTGTGTATTTGTGCGGAGGGGTGGGGAACGGACCACAAAAACAAAAACTGTATTTGTGCAGCAGGAGGCTTCTGAGTGCACAGCAACCAAAACTTCAGTCAAAACAAAAGCAGAGGCCCTCTGGGGGCCAGCACTGCATGGCAGACTCTACTGTCTCCCTGCTTCTGCTGAGCACCAGCATCATGCCCCACGCCCACGAGTGCTGCCTACCAGGGGTGGCTCAGGTCTGAGGCGGTCACATCACGAGTTGCCCAGGTTTCCGCTCTTAGTTCAGTCATGGAGGACATTTTCTCCCTGCCATTGCTCAGCATGGAAGTATGAAATCAGTGTCTCACTGGACTGTGCTGTGCGCATTCCTTAGTACTTAGTGCTTTCCTCTTGTGTGGGTGCACGGTGTGCAGAGGGCTCTGTAGGCCGCTCAGTACCAGTTGGAGCACTGGTGTATTACAAGCAACTCGGAACCCTGGGACTGGAGAAATCATGTGAAGACAGTCTTCACACGGTCAAACAAGCAAGCTGTCTACTAAAAAGAAATGTCCAGCTATTTGTAGTAAAGCATGCCCTTCATTTCAACACTTAGGAGACAGAGGCAGGCAGGTCTCTGTGAGTTCCAGGAGAGCCAGAGCCACATAGTGAGACCCTGTCAAAAACAAACCAGTAACAACAAAAGCAATGCTGAAGGTTATCCCAAGTTCCCCAGTACACCAAGAGGGAAGCATACGGCGGACAGAGGCTTCCCTGGCCTTTCATGACCGCACCTTCTGAAGAGACTAAGGGCTGCAAACAGAGCCGGGACTGAGTCCGCTGCAGTAACATCCCCAGCCTGCGGCAGCACTCACCTTTCTAAAATATGATTGTTTTCGGCCAGCTCCTTGACCACGCCCTCCATCTCCTCCTTCAGCTTCTTCATACTAGATGTATAAGGCAAAGACAGACACACAACTTTGGTCAACATCTTAGAATTATGTTCACACAACCACATGGTGGCTCACAACCATCTGTAATGAGATCAGATGCCCTCTTCTGGTGTGTCTGAAGACAGCGACCGTGTACTTATATAGAATAAATAATTAAATCTTAAAAAAAAAATTCTGAAAGGTAAGAACAAGATTTCAGACCAAAAGGAGAGCGTGCGGCACTGTTTTAATTTCCCAGGAAGCCTCTTACCCGAGAGTCATCTCCACTAAGGTGTTAGAACTGGGGTAGATTGGGGCCATGGTGTGCTTGATTCCACTGGAAGCTGCAAGCATTTTCTGAGGCAGAGTTTCTTGTAACTACAACGTAAAGCAAATGTGTCACCAGACAAGGCATATACCACCAATCAAGAACCAATTTACTGCTTCTGGAAGGCCACGGATTGCCCAGCACCCACCTCACAGGAAACGTGGGAAACCCTGTGTTCTCTAGGTGGATGCTTAACCACTGACCTACAGCCCCAGACCAGCTTTAAAATCCTGTTTCAAACTGTTAATGGAAAACACTGAAATCAACACTCTTTAAAACAACTCTTCTTACAAACAATAAAAAGGTGAATTATCAGGTATTTTTAATTGTCCAGTGGGTGGTGGGCCAGTGAGACGGTACAGCAGTGTGGACACCTGCTGCCAAGCCTGCCGACCTGAGCGTCATCCTGGAGCTCACATGCCAGAGGAGATAACCAGCTTCCAAAAGCTGTCGCCTGGCATGCATGTGAACACACAAGTCCACAGATGCAGTGAGGGTCACTGCAGAGGAGCTGTACACGGGCACATGCCAGGGCCCGCGTGTCTAGCAGCCTCTTTTGGAAGCACACTGCAGCAGCCCCTCCCAGTGCAGTCAGTTCCTGTGCTCTGAGGGCTGTACCTCGTTAGTGTAGTCTTGATACTTGGACACCTCCTCTTCGATGTCAAAACACTGATTAGTAAGTGATAGCAGCTGTTTCCTAAGATGAAGCATCTTTCTGAAAACCAAGGAGAGTCATTAACAAAGAGCCTCCTGGGGACTCTCTCTGAAACACACAGCACTCCATTGCACCACGCACAGCTACGTACCGCATCCATTCTTCAGACTTGTCTTTAAATGCTTCGTACTTCCTGACACATTCATCGGTAAAGTGGGTCATTGCTTTTGTTGCATGGTAATACAATTTTTGTCTGCAAATTAGAAATAACCAGAGGATTAATGTAACCTCACTATTTCTACCTCCAATTAAAAACATTTCAGATATACAAAATTCATGGTTTTTATGATTATTGTGGATTTGGAGTATTCAGAGACCAGAGCTGGAGCTAAGGGCAGTTGTGCACCATGGGACGTGGGTACTGGGCACTGAACTGAGCTCCTGCTCAGAAGAGCAGCGTGCTTCTAACCACTGAGCCATCTCTCCAGCTCCAGATATTCATTGGCTGAGTTAGTTAAGATGGCTGTGCGGGCCTCACAGGACTCCTCTTGCTGCTTGCTGTAAGCACAGCTGAGGTGGCAAGAGCGAGTGAGCAGAACAGGGTCTTCCTCCTGTCTTACTGATCCAAGGGATCAAATGGGCAGACCTGGACAGTGCGCCCAGAGTAAACACCTCCGAGAGGCAGGGCTACATCGCACTGTTACTGCAATAAATCGCAAGCAGAAGCAAAGATATATAAAACAGAGCTGAGCACGGAGAACCTTGACTCAATGTGCACACTTACTTATCAAACTTGTGGATCTGTTCTTCATTATACGCTAGTCCTGAAAGTGGGAAAAGCATACTTGGTTAACGCAGAGCTGAGCACCACGCGTCATGTCTCTCCTCTGCGATCCCTGCTTTACGAAGCCGAAGAGTCTGAAGTGGCTGTGGCAGGCTAGGGACCCACTAGCCACAGACGGCCTGTTGATGCTTTAATTTGGTCAGTATAAAGTTATGATTTTAAAATAAAGGCTGCCAACTTTTGTCAGGATATTTGAATAAAGCTTGTAAAGCTTGTATCTCTAGTTTTTGTTTCTAAATTAATCCCAGCACTCAAGAGGCAGAGGCTGGTGGATTTCTGTTTAAGATTAGCCTGGTGTACAGAGCAAGTTCCAGGACAACCAGAGCTACACAAAGAAACCCTGTCTCAAAAAACCAAAACCAACCAAGAAACTAACAAAGCTAGAAAGGCAGCCTGGCGAGGCAGCGGTGACAAGGCTGCTGACTTCAGTGTCCCTGGGCCCACCAGGGAGCAGTTCCCATGTGCCACCTGCCTGGCCGCCAGAAGACCTAGGTTTGTGACCTCACCTTTAGACAGGAAAAGGTTGGTTTGACAATAACCTAGCACATTCAACCAAGCGTGGCCACACACAAAAGCACAGCCATGTCCCTGCTTCCTACTAACTAGGCCAGGGCGCAGGTGAGCAAATAGCGAGTGTTACTTACTGCGCTCTGCTTTGTCCTTTTTAAACTGATAGTAAATCTCTGTGATGCAATTCAACAGGACTTGTAGCTTTTCTACACTGTTTAAGGAAGAAAAACCCCAGTGAATTACTGGAATCAATGCAACCAAGAACAACAGATAGGCGCAGATTACCCACGGGTTGAGACCTACTTCCTGTCTCTCGGATGAGTGCCTTCCTGATGTGCCCAGGTGTCAGCCAGCGATCCCCCTGGGGACAGCCTGCTGTTGATGTCCTGAAGACTGCTCTCTATTGTTCCCTGAGAGCTGGAAAGCTAAACACAACAATGATTAGGTCAGAACAATGGATTGGATCCAACTGTCCAATCAGAGACAACTACCCCAGGCTTGGTCAGATGGTCTCTGCTGGGCTCCATCGTGGACCTCTCCATGAGGCCATTCAGGCAGTTCGGGCACCGGGCACCATTCTGTGCTGCTACAGGACTGCATAAAACCTTTATTACCGCTTTCTGTTTGTTTGTCTGTGGTGGGGCTGGTGATGTGCTATTTTAAAATTAGAATTTCTATGCTAGGTATTAACTCAAGCAGATGAGCTCCATCTCCTGACCCTGTTTCTGACGTTTAAATCATTAGACCTAAAACTTTTTTCTAATGTTTTAAATATCACTTAAAGCGTGTAAAAGTTTCATGGGAAGCAACTTCTAACTGTGATACATTCTGGCGTTTTCTATCCTACTGAGAAATGCTGCCAGCTGCAAGGCACTAAACGCCAAACCTGTTACTCACCCATGACTCAGCCTTTGGAAAAGCACAGTAGCAGATCTAAAGCTACCGAGAGAACAACTAGAGATCAGCCCAACACAGGAGGAGAGGCGCAGGCTGCTGCCATTGAGTTCCCTGTATTTGTGTATTTCCCAGTACAAGCAGGGTAGAGGTCAGCTTGGGGGGATCACTCCTTGGGGGCATCACCATTTCTGAGAAACAAATGTGGCTAGAATCACCAAATGAACTAAACACTGGGCGGTCTTGGGGAGCTCCTTCTCCAGCCCTGGGATTACTAATGTGCACCACAGCACACTGGTTCTGGGAGACTGAACTCAGGTCCTACCAACCAATCTATCCAGCCCCTGAGCATCACTTCCTTAATTAAAAAGTCTTTTAATTACATTTTCTTTCTTTATGTGGATATGTGTGGGTGCAGACACTTTATGGAGTTGGCATTCTTTTGTCAGGAGGATTCTGGGAATCCTCTCAGGGTATTAGGCAAAAAATGCCTTTCTTTATCAAGCTGTCTTATGGGCCCTTTACATTTCAATTTAACGTCCATTTTATGGATTCCTTAAATGCTACAAAGAGCTAATAAAGGCCTCATGGTGACTGGAGAGATGGCTCAGTGGTTAAAGAGCATATATTGCTCTTCCAGAGGACCAGAGTTCAATTCCCACATCAGGTGCTTACAGCTGCCTGTAACTCCAGCTCCAGAGGGATTCAAGGCATGCACACCTGTGCACACAAATGCATAGCAACACACATATACACATAATTTAAAAATAATGTAAATCTTTTAAAAGGCCCTTATGTAGCCAATCTGGAGTCTTTGGGTAAACAGAGGCAGCCCAGGAATAAAAATCAGATTTCAGGGTACAAAACTGTGGGCGCTTCTGCTCTAACGAGTAAATCCATTCAGACATCTCCTATTTTATGCTCAGCAAACTCTGTTCTTACTGCTAACTGTTAATTGTTTTTAGTTATAGAAACAATTCACTGCTGAGAATTCCAAATCCTTTTCTTTATTACGACAGCTCGTACTTGAGGATTTGCAGTTATTTCTAAGCAAGTGTAAGCACCTACCCTTGCCTGATGCTAAGGAACCACGCTCTGAACATCCACAACAGCACTAAGGTGAAAGACGAAGCCATAAAAAATGCCAAAAATGTGGGTGGGAGGTAGGAGCAAAAAGATGCACATGTGTGTTGAAAATACAGAATGTATCTGGAAATAGTACAAAACTGTATGCCGAAATGGGGTGTGTGTGTGTGTAACTAAGAATATGTAGTAAGATATAATTATGTACGTTATAGATAGCTAAATAGATGCATATATACATATATAATAAAGTAGGCTATAATCATAGAATCACATATATAGTCTCTTAGAAAGGGAGCAGGCGACTCTTCTCCAGGGAGCTCTAGAGACACCACTCAGGTTCCCACTGGCTGTCAGCAGCGGAGGAGCAGATCACGGCCTGTAGCGGCCACGGCCCCAGTACTCACTCTCAGCAGCTTGGTGTGTATGTCTGAAATCTCACCCAGCTCTGCGGCGTCCAGGCTGACCTTCATCAACTTCTCATATCTGCCAGGAAACACAGCACCAAGAGACGGGTGAGTGCGGCAAATGAGGCTTTTACCTGCCTTTATGAAGGGAATATTATTATCATGATCTTTTAACAAGAATGTACTCAAGGTCTATATGCTAAGAGACTCTAAGAGGTCTTTGCTGCCTTCCTGAAGAAGAATTTCCTACACTGCCCCCTCCACCTGTGGGCTGTTGTAGGTGGCTGCAGGTGTGGTCTGATGAAGTCACACATGTGTCACTCCTCACAGCCTAGGCCAGGCTGCCCCTGTCCTACGCTCCACTCTGCATATTGCACCCACGGCACGGTCATTAGTAGTAGTGACCTTAGTTATGGGATGGAGAGCCACAGAGCAGGAGGGTGTGGACAGCACACTGTGGCACTGTCTCAACTCCTACCAGGAGGCTGGGGATGTGTGCGCTGAGATCAGCACAGCTGGACGTCCATTACACATGGGTGGATTAGGATAAAATACAGAGGGCAAGGTCATTTCAAATCACCCCACTGCCAGGAGGATGGTGAAATACAGACTTCAGAATGCATGTACATCATTATAAATGTAAATGTCAGTTAGACATATTGACTACATTTACTATGTTTCCCTGCAGAATAAACAGTGTATTCTGAAAGGCCATTTAAATTATCATTGTTACAAAATACATTCTTAGAGACAAGAAAATGGGAATAAACTAAAAGTCATTGTTAAAATTCTGTGACTTTTAAAACTTACTAACATGTGTGCATGCACGGGCTGGACTGTGTATGCCACAGCACGCATGGGAAGGTCAGAGTAAACTGTGGCAATGCTATCCTCCTTCTGACATACGTGGGCTCTGGAGCCAGCACTAGGGTCACCACGCTTGTGCAGTAAGCACCCTTACCGACTCACATATCCTACTGACCCCAAAAGACATTGTTCCTGAAATTCCAAAGACTACCAGAACACTGTTCCAGAAGCTACTTATGTCTGTCCTGTTCAGCTCTGTCTCCTGAGATGGACGAGGCAATCCCACCTCCACTGCCTCGTCGTGCAGGAAAGGTGGGAGATGCCAACTGGATGACAGACTAAGTCCTTATGAGAAACCTGCTATGCTCTCTTGGGAGATGAAGCAGCCACTAAGCCAGGGCTGCTCCATGAATGTGCTCTCAACGCTGTGCTCGATGTGTTAAAGGTGATTAGGACAGGACAGAAACTCGGCTGAGCATTTACAGAGTCCCGGCAGGGCGCTGCCCACTCACACTTTCACAGTCTTCTCAATGTTTCTGATGCAGAAATCCAGTGTGATCACAACTTCTGTCTTCTTGTGGACAGTCTCGTTGTAGTCATCTTTAACTAGTTCACTGGAAAACAACGAAGGCCTTTAGTCCAAGTGCTGCCTAAGGGCTGCCACCAATTATAATGAAATTCTATTTTTAAACACACTTCATAAATTTTAAATGGCAAACGAAATTTTTTAAGGTAATCATTCAAAGCATTATCTGCGCAGTCTCTACCCAGCGTGTTACCCTCTGCAGTGGTCTTAAGAAAAGAAAAGAAGTAGGACTCTTCCATATCTGGGGCATTTATACTTCACAGACCATCACTAGTAATTAGGTTATAGTTTAGAAACCCAAGGCATTAAAATTACAGTAAGGATCAACTCTGACAATGGTCATGTGACATTTATGTCATTAGGCAATTTTGCCACTTCTGTCAAATGGGATCTCTGAGAGAACGACACAGACACAGTGAACTCATAATGAAAAGGCTTCAACTACAATAGCAATCAGCAAACACAGCCCAAAGTCTGTGGTTTTTTTATGGTCATGGATTACTTTTAGAGAGATTAAAAATAAAAGACGGGGTTGGGGATTTAGCTCAGTGGTAGAGCGCTTGCCTAGGAAGCGCATGAGGCCCTGGGTTCGGTCCCAGCTCGAAAAAGAACCAAAAAAAAAAAAAAAGACAAAGAAGACATCACATGTGAGTAATGAATCCTAACACACCCAGGGATTCTTTAAAAGAAAACCTAATACAGTGGACTACATGAAAAGCTTTTTAAAACTTAAACTATAATAAATAAATAAATAAATAAATAAATAAATAAATAAATAAATAAATAAAACCCATTGAACCACTGAACAGTGACAGAAAAAGAGGAAAAGCAAATGCCATCTGTACTGGCATATTTAATTCTTCTAGCTGCACACCAAGCCTCAGTATTAAGCTACCCACGAGCACAGAGTTTTCTACAACAGCCTGTGACCACATGGAAGTTGTTATAAGCACAGGGCTGTGTGCTTAGTTTGACACAAGGCTAGACACAGGAAAGAAACCTAAGGTATTAGGAGCCAGCTGTAGTCCTAGCACCTGGGAGGTAGAGGCAAGAAGATCAAGAACTGGAGAGCAGTCTGGGCTACAGGGTAAGCCAGCAGCTCAAACTAGAGGCAGGGATAGGAACAATCCAAGGGTATGGACACATCTGTGTAAGAACGAATGGGTGAAAGCATATGGGGGCTGTCCCAAGCAACAGCAGTGAGCTGAGCCCAGGAGAGCATGCCCTGGGGCCTTTGGCATCAAGGTCACACTGTATGTGTGCAGGACGCACAATCGATAAATGATGTGCTTAGCCACGGCACAATGTGGGGGGTGGGGTGAGGGAGAGGGAGGTGCAAGAGAGGAGGGGAGAAAGGGGAAGGGGGAGAGGAAGAGGGAGAAGGGAGGATAGAGGTCAGGAGTCAACCACCAGCTTTCCTCCAGTACCACCTTTCTTCAGAAGGGTCTTTCTCTGAGACCTGGGTCTTGCAAATTAGGCTGGCCAGCGGGCCAGAAAGGCTGACTAGCTGGCCTGTCTCTGCCTTCTCAGGGTGGGGTTGTCAGTCTATGCCATTGTGCCCCCACTTCCTTTGTTAAAAACAAATGTATGGGTTCTGAGGATGGAACCCAAATCTTCACCCTTGCGAGCACTTTACCATCTAAGCTGTATCCCCAACTTAATACTTGTACTTCCTAAGGTAATTTTCAGGAGAATATTTCATTAGGTCAATCTTCTGTTTTCAAATAACTATATTAAATGATTAGCAAAGAGTTTTAGGCTGCTGGTCTGGGTGAGTATATACGTGTGGGTGTGCTTCCAGGTACGTGAAATGTCTCAACAGGCAAATCTATGCAGGGAGGGTATTAGTGCTGTGTCAGGGCTCAGGCGTGGGAGAGAAGCCACTGGGCACAGGACTTCTGAGGTGACGGAATGGCCTGACCTCAGTAGGGGTTGCCATCCCACGCTGTACATTTAAATGGGTGAATTACAGTTATGAACAGTAGCTCAGTAGTTCTGTTAAAAAGGAATGTGTGCAAGGGTAGATGTGGAGGAAGACTGAGGGACGAATCCCTAGAAAACTGACCAGCTTACATTATGTCATGAAAAAGTCTTCCAGGACTGCGTGCTCCACAGAGCTGTGCGGGTTTACAGTCCAGACAGCCTGTCCTGTATGTCTCTAGGTAACGGCAGGAAGTCAACCAAACAATGCTGTCTGTTGAAAAGTGAGAGGCAGGTTGAGCCAGTACTCGCCTGCCTGCAGCAGCAGAGGGATGTGGTGCCCGAGGCCCCTGGTTTAGGGAGTCAGGGGGAAGAGCGCTTACTGGACTAGGATTGGTTACTTACATCAGCCACCGCACCCCCTTCCGCATTAATTCTTGATAGAGCAGCAGGGTGCCAGCAGTTCTGCAGGCGTAGCACACAACCCCGGTCACTGCCTAGTGAGAGACAACGTTAGGATTTGCTGCCAACAGTGAACAAGGCGAGAGAAACTTAAACATCAGGAAAATAAACTACCAACGTCTGACAGCCAGACAGATGTAGCTGTAATAAACATTTCATTTATTAACATTATATAAACATGTTTCATTGGAGAGCATTTCCTCTTATCACGTTCAACAAAGGAAACTAGAATGTGAAACAGCTTGGAATGGGTAATACTTTAAGACACTGTTTCCTAAGTCACACACAGAGATGGAGCACATTGATTCCTGCGCCTGATAACTCACTGAAACACTAACCTTGGCCATGCTGGCGTCCCCATCCAGGTCATAGCGTGGATGTATTTTAGGTAGGGAAACTGAAATATGAAGCAGAAGACTTAGAATTAGAAATAAGAAAGCTTGGATAAATGATCATTCTTTATATGACAGGAGATTGTCTAAATAACACAAGGAAGTGTGAGGCAATTCTCCCGGTTCTCTCCTTAGCTTCAGAGAAGAGAAGAGAAGGCTAGGGAGATGCTGGGTGGCTGGGCAGAACACTTGACGTGCAGTTGTGAGGCCTGAGCTCGGCACCCGTGTGAAAAGCTGCAGGTGCAGCGGCTGTGTGTGTGTGTGTGTGTGTGTGTGTGTGTGTGTGTGTGTGTGTGTGAGTGTGTGTGTGTGTGTGTGTGTGTGTGTGTGTGTGATATCCTCACACAGATGGGGAGGAGACTCCTCTGGCCTTCTGCCATTCAGTATGCACCTACACACACACTACCCCATTTCCGCTTGAGACAATAATGCTCCTTCCCTAGCCAGTCATGAGTGTGCATGCGCACACAGGCCATAGCAGTGTAGAAGCCAGACACAGCTTTGTGCAGCTGGCTGTCTCCTTCCACCTTCACAGGGCTCTGGGACTGAACTCAGGCACCAGGCTTCCATGACAAGTGCCAGCCTCATTTTCTTATTAAATATATTTAGCACAATGGAACCCATACTGCCTTTCAGTCTAATACTGAAGTCTCAAATGAGTGCAAAACTCTGACTAAATGAACTTTAAATAAATTCAAAGATGTAGATCTACTTTTCTCTTAACTCTGAAGAACGGCAGAATGTCCTATACATGTGGTTAGAACAAATATTGGCTGAAAGTTATGTGATTTTGGGAGATAGCAAAACACTGAAAAAAGTTACAGTAAAACACAACAAACCATCACTTCACAAAACAAAATGTTGAACTGAAATAGAAGATTATGAGGCTTTTCAATTTTGTAATCTTTATAAACTAAACTTAGGAAATTTCAACATTTATAGAAAGCTTTACATTAAAATCAATGTCAGCTTTGTAGAAAGCATCAGTTTTACAATGACAGATGTTTGCTTTTAATGACCGTTTACAATGTGACAAAAAGATGGCTTACTTTTTTCATATCTCAGACCTATGGAATTGAGTTGTTCCCGGCTTGTGACAAAGATAGGATTTTCCTCTGTGGTTTTAGGGAAATGCTGGGCTAGTCTTCCAAGTTCTAGGACCAAGCGTCGTCCTTCGTAGATAAGTTCTTGATTTGAAGAAATAATCTTGGTTTGTTTATAGACCAGTTCATGGAACACAGCAGCTCTGTGAAGAAGGTTTAAGGGAGAATGATGGAATGCTGGGTAGAGTTAGACGTACGTAGTAAACTGAACGGGCACAGCGACCGCCCGCTCACCTGGGAGTGACTCTGAGGACAGTGCTGACAAACTGCCTTGTTAATAAGGACACCAAAATATGCTAGCCGGGTCCCATGTGACCCGGGCCCATCTCATGCTGAGGACCAAATGGCTTACATATACCAGAGCCAAGAGCAGGGCTCAGAACACAACTCCTAGACTGTTGTTAAACACACCATGAAATCAGAGTATTCTCACAATGAAGTGTTAGGAGAAGAGGTAATTCCCCTGGAAGAGATGCATAGAAGCAAAGAAAGGCAGCGATGAGATGTGGCTCTACCTCAAGCTGCTTTCTCATTGGCTCAGGCTTGGATGGCTAGTTTAAGCCCAGTGGAAATGCAGCATGTAGCAATGGCATCAGCTGACTCTTCGATAAAGACCCACAACGTGACAAAAATAATCTAGTGTTATGTTAGTATTGCTGGACTTACATTTTGTTTATCTCATATCGAATCTAATTATCAGACTACTATCTAATTATCAGGTTACTACTATCTACATATTCTATGTAAACTCTGCTTGTTCTCTTTTCTGTAGAGGTTTTGGTGCTCATGGTTGAAGTTGGGGCTCCTGAATGCTAAGAAGACACTCTCCACAGAGCTGGCTACACCTCAAACCCTTTTATGAATTTCAAAACAAAACAACACTTTTAAAAATTTATTTTTCTTGAACATGTATGGGTGTTTTGCCTACATGTATGTCTGATACACCGGCAGAGGCCAGATGCCATCAAATGCCCTAGATTAAGAGTTACAGACAATGGTGAGCTTCCATGTGAGAATCATACCTGGGTCCTCCTTAGTGCTCCAGCTGCCTGTCCATGAATTTATGACATGTAAAACTGTTATTTAAATTCTGTCAGACTAAGGCGCAAAGAATGAATCTGATGATTCCTTCCTTCCTTCCTTCCTTCCTTCCTTCCTTCCTTCCTTCCTTCCTTCCTTCCTTCCCTCCCTCCCTCCCTCCCTCCCTTTCTTGTTTGGGGGTTCTGCTTTCTGAACCAATATAATGCCCTGGCCAGCCTGGAACTCTCTGCAGACCCGGCTGGCTGTGAGCTTATGATGACCCTCCTGCCCCTATCTTCCAAGTACTAGGATTACCAACTGCATCATGCAGTTGTAAGAAATAATGCATGCAGATGCCTCTCCTCTCCTCCAGTTTCCCTCAGTGATAGCACCTTGCCACATAGTAAACTGTCACTGCAAATACATTAACTTTGATACAATCCTCTAACTCTTTCCCTAGTTTTACATGCAGGTGTACCTTTAGTCATATGCGGTTTTCTTCAAAGTTTTTTTTTTTTTTTTTAAGATTTATTTACTTATTATATATAAGCACACTGTAGCTGTCTTCAGACACACCAGAAGAGAACATCAGATCTCATTACGGATGGTTGTGAACCATCATGTGGTTGCTGGGATTTGAACTCAGGACCTCTGGAAGAGCAGTCAGTGCTCTTAACCACTGAGCCACCTCTCCAGCCCAGTCATATGCAGTCTTATTACATGAGAGCTAAGAAAATTCCATGGTATGTTTTCATTTATGCAAAACCAATTTTGAGTATTTCTTTACTACCCATAAAGTGTTTTATACTAACTATACAAGTAAGGCTAAACTAGATTTAGAACTCCACTATAAACCTTAGGCCATACCTTCAATTAAACGGCTCATTTTTTTTTTCCGGAGCTGGGGACCGAACCAGGGCCTTGTGCTTGCTAGGCAAGCGCTCTACCACTGAGCTAAATCCCCAACCCCAAATGGCTCATTTTTACCAATACATGCATGGCACTTGAAAGAAGTCATAGAAGCAGCTCTGTCAGACCTGCAGTTTCAGTACAAAGTAACTACCTATGCACTTAAGAAAATCAATCCTTTTTATTTCCAGTAAGGATCAGAACTTTATAAATACTTAAACTTAGTTTTACTAACGAGACACGTGTGCTATTTGTGAAGGTAAGGCATTTTTTCTATTTGTTTTCCCGGTTCAGATGTTTATTACATTATGCAAGCATAGATTATTACATTACACAATCATGGACAGGACCAGAACGCAGAGCCACTTACGTGTTATAGCTATGAATATAGATCTTAAGCGCTGTCATGTGCTGTAGCGAGAAAACATGGATTACCATTCGGTGCAGTACATCACTAGTCTCTGCAAAGAACTGGTCAAAGCCCCAGCACTTCTCCTGATCAGCTTCAAGTATGTTTGCAAGAACTGGGGTAAGCAGTGCCTGAAGACCCCTAAAACAGTATTTTAAAACATTATTTGAAGAGAGAACGTCAAAGTTACATCTACAAAGAAAACACAATCAAAGGACTTGTGGGACGGTGTGAGTTGACTGCTTGGTCACCATGGAGTGGCATTATCTGAGAGGACTAGAGAGCGTTGCTTTGTGTCTTCCTCTCCCTGTCTCACCTCTGGGGCTGTGAGTAAGCCCCCAACACTAAACGCATTCCTTACAAGTGTTGCCTTGGTCATGGTGTCTCTTCACAGCAATAAAACACTGACTAACACAAATTGTTATTATTTTTATAGGCTGCATATCCTTTATCTAAAATGTTTGGAACCAGAAATGTTTGAACTTTACATTTTTTCAAAGATTTTGGGGTATTTGTACATATGAGATTGTCAGGGGATTGATTGGATCCAGGTCCAAATACATAATTTGTTTCACATACTCATAATTCACATGGCTTGGCGGATTTCCCAGTCTTCTTAGTGAGTCCACACTCTGGCTGCACATGTGCAGATGTGTGGGATTTCCCTTCTCTGATGCCAACTTCCAGAAGGCTGGCTGGCACACGGACGGAGGATGACTAACTTGGTCTTTTCTTTCTCACGTCACTACAATCTGACAAGCAGTTTTCACTGCTCACTTGACTTAAAGGTCTGCTCTCTAACATAACACACTTCTTTTGGCAAATCTAGTTACATGAGTTTACTTCAGAAACATTTTCCAAAAAAGTAAAAAAAAAAAAAAAAAAAAAAAAAAAAAAAAGGTAGTATTACCATTACTTTTTTTTTTTTCCTTGGGGAAGGGGCGGAGGGGATTGAGAGAGGATCTCATTCTGTACTTTAGGCTATCCTGAAACCCATTAGGTAGCCCAGGCTGGCCTTAAACCCATGGTGATCTTCCTGCCTCTGCCTCCCAAATGCTGGGGTTATAGGCATGAACTACCACTTGGCTTTTTAGTTTGTTTTTTGAGTCAGGGTCTCTATGCAGCCCTGCCTATCCTAGAACTGTATACCCCAGGCTAGCCTTGAACTAGTGGTGCTCCTGCTTCTGCTTCCTGAGTGCTGAGATCATAGGTATGTTACCGCCATGCCCAGCTACTTTTAATTTCATATTAATTAATCCTTTCTTTGTGATAACCTGATAATATAATTCCTAAGAGTTCTGGTTTCCAGCTCACAGAGATCCTCCTGCTTCTGCCTCCCATGGGGTTAAAAGTCTGAGCCACTGGGAGGGGCCTAGAAATGCTTATTTTGTATTCTTTGAATAAAACTTTTTTTTTAAGTAAGGAGAATATTAAACTTGGTAATGCTTATTTTTTTATAAGTCAAATTTTTAAAAGTTTACTCCTAGTTATACCGCTATTTGTGGTCCCTCGGTATATTGGGAAGAATTTGAAAACACTGGGAAGGATCTGAAGAACGCGTGCCCCATGTCCTCAGGATATTATGCCTAAAGCTCAGAACGTTTACATCACACCAAATGCAAATTATCACACGGTTTGACTTAATCAAGAGAACTAAACTAGAAAGCCAGCAGTGGTGGCCAATGCCTGTCACCCCAGCATGTGGGGGGCAGAGGCAGGAGAATTATCAGTCTGGGTTACATACTGAGTTCAAGGCTAGCCTGGGCTACACAGCAAGACTATGGCTCAAAAAACAAAACTGACAGAAATAACTAACAAAGCCAGCCCTGGAAATACACTTAAATATTTGCACATGTTTATGATTTTTAAGATACAAAAAGTTTTAAGTACAAGGTGCCAAAGGTCACGAGTTAGGTACACTTACTGAGAAAGACTACAAGAAAGAGGCATGTCTCCACTCCAGTCAATTGGTCCGTTTTCTGCTTTCTGTACTCCAGATATTGCACCAGAAGGCTTCCCAGTGATTATTTTATACCTTAGGAGGAACAACAGCAGAATAAGGTAAGGCAGGGCTTTACTAACAGACCGCAAGCTTCCCTCACTTGCACCTGCAACCTACTAGAGCCCTTTGTGACCAATGGCCAGCATCCATGAGACAATCAGCACTCTGACGGACTGAGGTAGGACAAGTGTGTGAATACTATCTATGCCAGTTAATTTTCATTTGGGAGCACACTGTGCCTGATGTTCACAACAAAATTATTTTCCCATTGGAAAAAATGGGGCAAACATTAAAAAAGTTATGTCACTGAGTCTGTCCAGACTATAAAAAGCACTTGTAAGGTTCCTGCAAAATGAGCCATCAAATCAACTTTTTTTAAAGAAGTGGGAGACACAACTATACACAGCACAGTATCAGAAAAATCCTCCACACAGCCAAAAAGTACACACGCATGTAGGAAAGATGCTCTACAACGACTGTCCAACCTGGTGAGTGTGATGCACAACAGGTGAGCAGAAGCCAGGCTGGCCGGGATCAGGCCTCCAGGTCTCAGACCGTGTCCTGCTGTGAGAGTACCTGTACCTGCAGGAACGCATGTGGTGCCAGTAGACAGTATCTGACACCTTCCAAGGCCACTGCTGGTGTCTAATCATTTTTAGTTTATCAGCTAAACAAACGTGCTCTGAGCAAATCAGTGTGCTTTTTAAACCAGAGCCAACCAGTAACCCAACTGACGCAGACTGCTGCTTCCTACATGGAGGCAGCTGTCGTTTCTGCCTCAAGAAATGTTTTAAAATAAAGAAATTATTGTGCTTGTCCTTGCTGGATCCAGCTACAGAGGGAAAAAAGGAGATGTGGGGTTAACGCACAGACAGAAGTGAGGAGAATTAATGACAGCATTGCTGTGCTGGGTAAATTCTTCAGAAGTGTAATCTCTATAGGCTTTTCATGTAAGCCTTAATCGTGTGCTAATGTGATGCTCACTGTGAGCTCACCTGCTGACAACACAGTTGTGATGGGAGTGGGGTGCACCACTCTCCAGGACGGTCAAACAGGTGTGTTGAGAACGACACCACACCACGCACACCTACTATCAATCCTCGCACAGAGGTGAGCGTCTGCGCAAATAAAGATACCCAGTAACGTATGCACAGAGCGATCAGAGTCATCAGGTGGCTTGTGAGTCATGTTTCCTTTCTTACAAGCAACACACGCTCTCATCCATTTTTAGAGCAGTGTAAGTTGTCATTGCTTTAATGAGGAAACAAAGGGGGGCTTGGCCTTTGCTAAGGAGGAGACCTAATAAAAAGGGCACAGTTGTCAAGCAGGCGCAGGCTGGCACTGCACTATCTTAGTGCAATTAGAGCTGTCCTCTCTTCTCCACAAGACACAGTGCGTCTCACTAGCATGCATACAAATGCTCAAGCTTGAGGAAAAGCCAATGCACCATCTCAACTTGTTTTATCTGCTTCCTCGAATAATAAATATTAAAGGAAAAATACGTTTCTTCATCAGTTTTCTGAGGTGAGAAAAGGCTCAGTGCTATAATTGTGATTACTTTAAATCACATGCACTGGGGAGGCTGGGTATGGTGGGTGTGCGTCAGTTTCTTTTAAAATAAAATGAAGCACAGTGTGTTGGCTGGTTTTGGTCACCTCAACACAAACCGAGACATATCTGGGAGGAGGAAATCTTAGTAGAGAAAATGCCTCCCCAAAAGATGAGTACAGGAAAATCTGTAAGGCATTTTTTTTTTTTTTTTGAAGCTGGGGACCGAACCCAGGGCCTTGCGCTTCCTAGGCAAGCGCTCTACCACTGAGCTAAATCCCCAACCCCTGTAAGGCATTTTCTTAATTAACAGTTAATAAGAAGGGGCCTAGCCCACGGGGTGGTCCTGAATGGATAAGAAAGCAGGCCAAGTAAGCCAGGGAAGCAGCACCTTCCATGGCCTCTAAATTGGCTCCTGCCTCCGGGTTCCTGCCCTGCCTTCCCTGGATGGTGGAGAAGCTGGAAGGTGAAATTAACCCTTTCTTCCCCAAGCTGCCCCCTAAGACACACAGTATTCAGACGAATCACACTTCCCTCCACAAGCCTATCTTTTCCTTGATTTTTGTTTGTTTGTTTGTTTGTTTACTATGAATGCTATGGGTCTGGAGAGATGGCTCAGCGGTTAAGAACACTGCCTCATCTCACACAAGACTTGGATTCTGCTCCCATCACCAACACAACAGTTCACAAGCATCTGTAACTTCAGTTTCAGGCAATCTTTTGGCTTCTTCAGACACCAGGTACACAGACATACATGCAGGAAAACACCTACACACATAAATTATACACACAAAATAAAATTTTAAAATGCATACTATATTACACTACTGAAATGCTTCATCTCTGGATGGAACCTGCAATTGGGGGAAAAAAAAATCACATCCAAAATGCCATTTTTAAAACGGTCAGTTCTATTCAGTGGAAGGGAAGAACTGAATGTCTTTGGTCCTATTCTCTACAGAGCTATACTGTTATTTTTTTGTGTGTTTCAGGTGCCTGGGGAAAACATGGCAAGCACAACAAGTGGAATGAGGAGGTGATCTGTGCTGAAGTAGAACTAGAAGATGGGCGTGTGTAATGAAGAACCCATGACTGGATACATTGTAGTCATTCATGTAGACATTGAAACATGACTTAGAAATCTGTGCCAACATTCTTAGAAGACTGCCTTCTTAGTAAACTACAGGTAGCATAAAGTATCAGAAAAAGTCAATTTTCATCAGTTTCGTTTCCTCAAACATCCGGAGAAACAAGATAGAGTATGCATTAGAAACAAGATAGAGTATGCATTAGAAATCACCGACTTCAGAGCTGCTTACATTACTTCTTTGTTCCTCCGAGGCCCCTCGAAGGGTCTAAAGGGCAGCGACCCCGTGGCTGCGTGGTAGAATGTGACTCCGACACTCCACAGATCAACGGTGGCCCCGTACTTCTTCTGATGGTCCTTCCTTAGCACTGCCCTCTCATACATGTCCGGGTGCTGAGCAGGAAAGCCAAGGTAAGATTCGACAACGCCCGAGTCCTATTATGTTTTCCTAACAATTTTACTTTTCCCTTCTCAAAAGACTAATTTGGGGTGGGGAGATGGTTCAGTGGGTAAAGGGGCTGCCTGTAAGCAAGTCTGGTAACCCCTGAGTTCAATTTCTGGGACCTGCATGGTGGAAGGAGAACAGTGACTGCCACAAGCTGCCCTGACTCCTACAGGGCACCACAGGACGTGCATCCCCCCGTACATACACATAATGAGAATGTAAGCTCGTGACCTCTAGACACACCCCACCCTTTGCAGCAACGATCCAACTTGCTGCATCCCATCAAAGCACAGTCCCCTCCTCACTGAACTGAGCCCAAACAGGGGCCTTTCCTGGCCAGATGCTTCTCAAGTCTTCGGGTGCCTCTTCTTCTAATACAGAGAGAGCCACTGCACTGGGGCTGAGGAAGGAGATGGCTCAGTGCTTATGACCCATGCTAAACTCCCAGCACCTGCATGGCTGTTCACAAATGTCTAAAATTCAAGTTCCAGGGGCTCTGACACTTTCACAGACATGCAGGCAGGCAAACATTAATGTACATAAAATAAAAATAAATAAAACAAATCCACTGATTTAGTATATGACTGTAAAACAATCAAGAATTTTTGCTGCTGGCTTTTTTCTAGATCTGTCTTGAGACAGGGTTTCATCATTTAGCCCTGGCTGACCCAGAATGCTCTATGTAGCCCTAGCTAGCCTTCAGCTGGTACCCATTCCTTATTACGCACCATATCCATCAGAGCAGAAAACAGAACCTTGGTCATAAAGATCGTGTAGTACTTTATAGGCTGTGGCCAACAGCTCCACGTATAATAACCTATTTGGTTATTAAAGTAAATCACAGTAGTGTGCAACTTACCAAATACTCTTCTGTGCCATACAGAGACACGAACTGCTCATCGTCCTCTAACTCTCTAGCAGCACCAAAGTCTGTGAGTTTGTACACAGACTGTCCGTCTTCTCCTATGACGCGCATGATGTTCCCTGGCTTGATATCACGGTGCACTATGCCGTTCTCTCGGAGATGATTCATTCCGCCCACTTCAGCAATAAACACAAAACAAAGGAAATCTTAATGTAGGCCTCAACTTGTATGTGCATCTCAAACTCATGGACAGGATACATTCATAGTCACTCAAACTTAGGTTTTTGTATAAGTTGGCTTGAAGTCCTTTTATTCTAAGAAACAGATCCCCCCTCTGTACAAACACCCACACTCACACTCCCCAGGCACAAGTGTGTAACAATCTTATGTTTCAACCACTAGGCGTTTTAGCGAGAATTACAGCCCACAAAAGTGTGCTGTCTTTAATAACTATTGGGCAAACGGAACTCCTGAGGCCAGGAGCTCCTGGACTACTTCTGGTGGCGGAGAAAGATCCCACAGACGCCCATCTTACACTGCAGTTTTATACTTTGTTGTTGTTGTTTTTGAAACAACAGCCCTGGACCTCACTCTGTAGACCAGGCTGACCTTGAACTCAGAGATGCACCTGCCTCTGCCTCTCGAGTGCTGAGATTAAAGCTGAGTGCCACGGTGCCCCGCTCTTGTTTTACACTTACTTTACTTTGGGAAAAAAGTCACAAGGAACAAATTGGCTTCAACATAGAAAACAGTAAATGAGGAGTAACAAAAGGGATGCACAGTGTGATCCATGGAGAGGTGTTTCCTAGATAGTCCTAGGCAGTCCATATCCTTCCCTCAAGGGCAAAGGCACTGACTGCCACTGCTGCGGTTAAGTTGTGGGGCTGACGTGCAGGGCACCAGCTGAGATCACAGGCACCAGCCACTTCGCCTCCTCAAACATTTGACTCATTTCTTTCCAACGAAGTATTATTTCACTTGCCTTTTAAAAATAGCAGGTTTACTAAAACACACACACATCTTGCCATTCATTTTAAGAAGTGTACCATTTAATAATTTTTAATTGAGTTGTATAACTGTCACTATTAATAGCATAGCATAACCCTGTTCTCACACTCCAAATAAAATCTGTTTCCACCTAGTCTAGCTGTGCAGCCACTAGTGGGCGCTGTCAGACTCCACAGTCACTTGCCTCCCTACTGACTGCACTGCGAATGGTGTGTGCAATACTGATTTTTTTGTCTCCTGCTTCTTTCACTTTCTATCCTTTTAGGATTCACTCTCATTTTAGCATGTGCCAAGATTTCATCTTTTACTTTTCAATTAAGGAACTTTTTTTTTTTGTATGTATGTATGTGTGGTGAGTTCTTGCCAACTTGACACAAATTAGAGTCAAGTTTCAGGAAGAGGGAGCCTCAGTTAGTACAGGCCTCCATCAGACTGACCTTTAGCTTCCATCAGACTGACCTTTAGCCATATCTGTGGTATCTTGATTACTGAGCGATGTGGAAGGGCCTAGTCCACTGTGGCAATGCCGCCTGGAGCCGTAGGAGAAGTAACTGAAAACCAGCCAGAGAGAGGGATCAAGAGTGTTCCTCTAGGGGTTGGGGATTTAGCTCAGTGGTAGAGCGCTTGCCTAGGAAGCGCAAGGCCCTGGGTTCAGTCCCCAGCTGGGGGGGGGGGAGAGTGTTCCTCTAATCTGTCTTGGTTCCTGCTGGGGATTCCCTCAATGAGGCCAGTGATCAGGAAACTTAAGCCAAGCCTACCCTCCCCCTGCCCAGTGCTCTTGGTCATGGTGTTTAACAGAGCAACAAAACCAAACTAGAATTCTGTGTCTACCTTCCGAGTGCTGGAGATATGGGCTTGCCTACTCCACGTGGTGCACCTCTTCCATGAGTCATGTCCCATTATGTGGACATAGAATACCTTAATCCATTTGTCAGCTGATATTTGGGCTGTCCTGATCTTATTTTATTCTTTAGGCTATTCTGAATAGCCAGTGGACACAGATAGGTAAAATTTCATGTGGATGTGTTTTTAATGTTTTGGGGAATACCTGTCAGATTCGCCGCAGCACAGTATTTTATATTTAGTCTTCTTCTGAACTGTTGAGTGGTTTTCTAAAGGGCTGTATCATTGTGCACCCTCCAGCGTCGCATGGAGCCACTTCCCCACCCCTGCCTACACTCACTCTTGTTGCTTTGACCTGCCCATCTTCATGTAGGAAGTGGCTTTTCGTAGAACTGCCTCAGCAACTAACGACGACAACGAGCACTGTGTCACACACTTGTCAAGCATCTGTCACTTTTTTGACGAATGTCTGGTCAAATCCTTTGGCAAATTCTACGGCCGTCTTCCGGACAGGGCATCTGATCACGTGTAATCTGTAAACACTTTCTGCTCTACGGGCTCTCTCCTCAGTTATCATCTCAAGTAAGTGGTGGTTTTAAATTTTTCATTTATTTTATGTGTATTTTGCTCACATAAATATCTGTATACTAAATGCCTAGTGCCTGTGGAGGCCAGAAAAGACCACGGCGTCCCAGAACTGACGTGCGATGGCTGTGAGCTGCCCTGTGGGTGCTGGGATTCAGAGGGGACTTTCACTGCTTAGCCCTGTCTCAGCCCTGAAGTAAGTTTTCAATGCTGATAAAATCCAATTTATGTAAGTTTTCTTTTAGGCACTTGTGCTTTTAGTGTCGTTTCTAATAAAACATTGAAAAAAAGCTTTTTGTTTTGAATGTAGGAAACTATTTTCTCATTCTGTATCTTTAAATAATGTGTGTATGAAACCATATAAGCAAACATACATAGAAAACCATATAAACATACCCACATCTCGTAAAACAATTAAAAACTCTGATTCTGGCAGTCCATAGGCATTGGATGGCTCCTCTAACACAGTGTACAAACTCCCACAGGGACAGAACTCCATGATAAGTACTTTATGTCTTGTTGTTGTCTGGAAAAAAAAAGGGCACTAATTGAGAATCGACAGGAAACCCGACAGACCAAAGCTGACTCAAGTGCAGGGCATGCTACGATGACAAGTCACTGTGAACCTTTCACTGGGACTGGGAAATGCTATGCTTTTGTAATAATGGCTTCCAGACTTCTATTAAATAGAGCTGAGGGGCTGAAGGGGCTCAGCAGTTACGCGCATTGGCTGCTCTTCCAGAGGACTTGGGCTCAGGTGCCAGCACCACACAGGGTGGCTCGCACAACTCCAGCTCTAGGGGCTCCGTCACTCTTGTTCTCCCCAGGCACTAGAACGCACATGAGCACACACACAGATAAAACATAAATCTTCATATACAGACAGGCCATATCCCTTAGAAACCAGAGTTGTCTGTGTGGCAGGAGAGCCAGTGAAGACTAGCTAAATCTCAACCACAAGATCATGGCTTATTATTTTTGTTCAAATCATTTAGGCTTTCTGCAAAGCAACCCACTTAGGACAAATCTCCTTCTTACAATAATTACTTTTACTTCCAGAAATGGAGTCCTAGTCTTAAAAAGCAATGAGTGAACTGGAGGGGGCTCGGTGTTAGGAGCATGGCCTGCTCTTCCAGAAGGTCGCAGTTGAGTCTGCATCCCTGTGTCAGGCAGCTCCCAACTGCCTACAATGTCCACTGCAGAGGACCCAGTGGCCTCTTCCGGCTGGCTGGCAAGGACACCTGCACCAGTAACACACACACACACACGTGTACACATGACTCAAAATAATCCCAAACCTGCACCAGTAACACACAGTAAAAACCAATGTGAGGAAAATAAGAGATCAAACTAGATGGCAGAACAGTTGAGAGGCTTGTTCACGTCCATCTCAGCTAATCAAAATGCTTCACAATATAAGAGCTTTATAAGGAAGAAGGACTCTCATCAAACTACATAATATAGAGTGGTTATATGATACATACCAATTTCAGAACCTGCAATTTTTAATATAAAAATCTAGTTTCAACTTTTGACTTTTGGTCCTTAAAAAAAGGTTTAACCCAGCCCCCAAAAATTATATAATGTATTTTATTTTCTTTGTTCAGTAGTCATAAAAGAGAAATAATATAAAACAAAGAAAAATCTGCTTTGTATAATGCATGATGATGACCGGAACACTGGGAAATACATATCATCCCATCATCCCAGAATAATGTCTCAGTCCCATCTCACCGTTTCCCAGGAGGCGAAGCATGTCATGGGTACACAGCATTTGTTTTTCAGGTCTGACTTTCTTTTCTGTCAGTTTTGTGCATCATGTGTGCCTGATGTCTACACAAGTCAGCAGAGGGTAAAGGGACTGGAGTTGGGAGCTGCCACATGGGTGCTGGGAATCAAACCTGGTCCTCTAAAGGAACAGCCTTGTGAATCACTTCTTATGAGGAATTCTTTACGTATGTTCCCAGATGAATACTCTTTATTGTTTGCATAGCTCCTTGTGGCCGAGAATTAACTTGTACGTTGACTCTCTTCCTTCTTTTTCTGAGGGAGGGTCTCACTGTGTAGCCCTGGCCTATCTAACCTCATTGTGCAGTACAGGCTGTCTTTGAACTCAGAGATCCATTAGCTTCTGCCTCCTGAGTGCAGGAGTAAAGGCGTGTCCCCCCATGACCAACTAACTTTCCTTTTTGAAAATGACTGTGGTCCCTTGAGATCTGTTTGAAAGAGGTTTTGATCTGGGACTTTATAATGGATAGCTGATTATGTGTTCTTTTTACAATTTGATAGAGTGCATTTCAGCCCAGATTAGCCTCAAACTAATAGCTAACTATAACTAACTAGATCCTGCCTCAGCTTCCTCAGTGTTAATATTTACAGGTTTTGAACCCTCACGTCAGCCTTATCAATTTTTTTTTGAGACATGTTGTTGTGGTTTGCCCTGAAGTTATCTGTATTTTGATGCTAATTCCACTGCCCCAAGGACAGCTGCCTAATCAGTACTCAGGACTCAGGTGACTTCACCAGAACCTTCTCCCCATTGGATTTGTAAAGTACAGGTGAGGGGCAGGTACAGGATAGAAGGAGGCCTGTCATTGGAGGAGAAGGAAGGAGGGGCAGGAGAAGTTTGAAGGAAGAGGAGAAGACTGGAACGGAAAGGAAGAGACAGGAGAGGAGAGGAGAGAAGCCATGGCAGGACAATATGGCAGGTGATGTTAAGATTCTGCTCTGTGTATTTACAGGTTGTTATTAATGTTCCTGAGGGATGGATGGTACCGGGCTTTGTATGTTTAAGTGGGCAATTATATCTTATCAATTGGATCTAAGATTATTGTGTTGTGTGTTCTTTTATGTGAGGGTTTGAGTGTAACAAAGTGTGCAGCAGCAGGAGACACTAGGCTGCCGTGGAGTTGGGATGTGTTTCTGCCAAGATATCTAGCAGATATCTTGGGGCACCACGGTGTGACAAAGCGGGGTAAAAGACCACAATACATTATTATATGTTTACAACAACAACAACATGTTCTCACTATATAGCCCAGGCTGGCCTTGAACTCCTGATTTTCCTGTCTCATTCTCCTAAGTGCTTGTACTGTAAGAGCATACATTATACTCAGCTAGCAATATGATTCTATGGAGGTTTTAAGACACAGCATGTATATGTTCGGAGTTGGGAGAAATAGACACCAAAGGTCTGTCATGGAGCCATAACATGATGGAGCTCTACAAAAACACTTCACACCAAGGCTTCGGTGGATTTCATGTTAATAATGCTCTCCCATCAATGCAGAGGGTAACAAGCTCATGTCTGAACTGCCTCCCAGTCTCCCTGCTTGTGTCTGTACCTCTAGATGTTCTGATTTGTATCTTCCTACAGTAACAAGTACAGCACTTTTCTGACTTCCTCAGCTCCCTATACTTTCTAGCACATCATCAAATTGAGACTGTCCTAGGAACTCCTGATACTTCTGGCCTGTAGGAAGAGTCACTTTGGAGACACCTGTACTTGGGACTGGTGTCTAAACTGAGGGCGACTTTGTAGACTCTGTTTTCTGCATGTTGACTACTTCCTAAGATGCTAGTGTCTTCCATAGACTTGGCAATTTGGAAGAATAGTCTCTGGTGTTTGTCAGTGTTCTCCTCTCCTCTGTAGTCTGGGCTGCTCTGGCCTTTGCAGCAATTCAGACTCAGTGGCCCAGGTCTTGGATTACAGACATGCACCCCCATGGCTACCTGTGAGGCTAGGTTCTCGAGGAGTTTGGCTGCATTGGGGTAACTAAGCCACCATATACTACTAACTTCCTCAGCTTTCCAAGCACTCGTTACTATAGGGAACCAATTCACATGTTACATGCAACTTCATTCCTGCATGATCAACCCTAAGAAACTATCATCAAGAATGAGGTCACCAGGGTAAGGAGTATACAATAAAATTTTTTAAGATTTTTTTTATTTACTATATATAAGTGCCCTGTAGCTGTCTTCAGACACACCAGAAGAGGGAATCCGATCCCATTACAGATGGTTGTGAGCCACCATGTGGTTGCTGGAAAAGCAGTCAGTGATCTTAACCACTGAGCCATCTCTCCAGCCTTACAATAATATTTTAAGAGAAGATCTTTGTGGAATAGCCACATCTAACAGCAAGATCTCTACTTCACTATTTCTAGAATATTTTTCCTAATAGTACACTTAATTTTTGCCATTTCCCCTTAAATTAATACCTTTATAACTAAGATTTTTAATCTCTAAATTACTATGAGTTTTACTCATTTACAAAGTTTTCTATCACTGTCTTTTTGTTCTGTTGTAAAATATTTTATTCTTTATTTAGGTGTATGTGTGTTTGAGCACCCAAGTATCTGGAGTCTCCTGAAGCTGGGGTACAGGTTGTTTTGAGGGGCCTGGTGTGGGAACTGAACCCAGTCCTCTGGAAGAACAGCAAGTTCTCCTCAGTGCTGAACATTCTCTAGCCCCTGTCCTTTCTGTGAGTATGTGAATTTTACTTCAGTTAGTTTTTCTTTTCCTTTTTTGTATAAATGATACAAGTAACTGATTTGTTTATTTGTTTTTTGAGACAGGGTTTCTCTGTGTAGCCCTGGCTGTCCTGGAACTCAGAGATCCACTTGCCTCTGTCTCACAAGTGCTGGGGTTAAAGGTGCCTGGATACAATTAACTAAACTGTACACCTCTCTTTCTTATACTTTGTTTCTATTCTCTCTCCATTAGAGAATGTTGTGGATAGAACACTTGGTTACTGGAGCCATAAATCCTATGGTGTTTGCAACCCCTTTGCTAGGCCCTGTCTTCTGAGTAGGACCTGCACAACACAACGGCATGCCTGAGTACTTACCTCTTCTTCAATAGCAAATAATTTGACAATGTTTTTGTGATTGAGCTTTTTTAACACTTCAAATTCTCTCATTTGAACATCCACTGGGCGAAGGAAGCTTATGTTATTAAATACTTTGACAGCATAGAGATCACCAGTTTTCTGAAAGTCAAAGAGAAGAAGTCAGTGATGGCATGCTTGCGGCCTGTATCCTCTCAGTGCACACGCACCCTCAGACCAAGTATACCCTCTCACACATAAATAATTTTTATGTATTTATCCCTCGACCAAGCCCCCAGACCTACCAATGGTAAAGAACGAATTCCCCAAAGGTCACCGTCATTCACACTACAAGCAGAACTTACAAATGAAAATACTAGTGGCAAAGATAGTCATACAGGTCGCAGAAGGTAGCAGCTCTAACATCAAAAGGGAATCTCTCTTGGAGAAAAACTGAAACTCCAATTTCTCAGAGCCAAACATTCACAATACGAACAAAGAGATAGAAAATTATACTCCACCTACAAACATTTTTATCAATGTTATCAAAGTAATGCAATTCAATTTTTGGCACGTTTTCTCATTAGCTGTGCTGATGTGTGTGTCTGTAAGGAGGACTCTGAGAATGGAGGTCAGAGTGGACTTCCTGGTTAGATGCCACTGTAGGTCACAGGGGACCGAGTAGATGATCACCCACAGGATCACAGCACACAACTAACGGCTTTTTAGCACGAAAAGCTCTACCTTGCTCTAAGCTCTTCCAGGCTCACACACTTCCTTTCAATCCCTGGGACCAGCAAGCTCCCCTCAAGGTTTGCATTCAGCCTCAGTCTCCCCTATTTCTCAGGTGAACTTCCACAGAGCCGGTTCTTGGACCACGAAAAGACCTCTCCCTTGTACCGTGCTTCACCTTCTGCACAGAGTCAGTCACCTCCCTCCTCTCCACAGAAGCATTTGCTTCTAAAACGATCTGCTGTTTTAATAATCCACCGCTCAATATCTGTTTGAAGACGCCTATCTCTAAATGGCCCCATTGCCCAAGTCACACCAAATACAAAGACATGTCTATTTCCTTATCTCAAACTCAGTCTAACATAAATGTTTTTCCTTAAATTTTTTTATTACACTTACTTATTTTACTACATGGGTGTGTATGGATGTGGGCACACGGGTAGAGGTCAGAGGGCACTATGTAATAGTCACTTTTCTCTTTCTACCATGTGTGATTTGAGGATTAAATTTAGGTTGTTATTCTTGGTAACACTTGACCTGTTAAGCTATCTCATCCCTCAAATAGGAAGTCTCTGACAGGAGCAAGCAGTGGAAACAAGACATTGTGGCGAGGCACCCAGGGTAATCAGGGTATGCATTCTGGAAAGGTGTAGTCATCACACCGGTGAGGTCATAAGTCAAAGTTACATGACATATACGTAAAGACCTGCATGATCAGCAAACCTCCCTACAGGTCACGTGTCCCTTCACCTGTCACACCCATCTACTCCATCCCACACAGCAGCAGCTCATGGTAACCTCAGAAGAACTCAGGTAAGGAGCGCAGCCAGATGGCTCAGGGATAGGCACTGCCATGCACCTAGATGAAGAACCTATCGCTAGACGGGGAACAGGAGAGCGGACTCTTGAAAGCTGCCCGACCTCCAGCATGTATGCCTGGCAGCAGGTCTGCACACACACCCCACCCACTAATAAGCAAAAGTTTTAAAGATTAAATAAGCAATATATTTTGAATGGCAGCATAGTTTTGAACATGATGTCCTAAGCCACGTTAAATATCATGATCTAAACAAATTATTTTAAACAACAAAAGGAAGAGATTTATTTTTACTTTATTTTTTACTATTATGTGAATTTTATGTACACAGGTATCTTGCCTGTATGTATGTCTGTGCACTGTGTGTTTAAGGGTGTTCTTGAAGGGCAGAAGAAGGCATTAGATCTTCTGTAACTGGGTACAGACCACTGTGGGCCTGCATGTGGGTCGCCATTGGTTATCAAACCCTGGTCCTCTGTGAAAGTAGCCAGTGCTCTTAACACTGAGGCAGCTCTCAGCCAACCTTCGCGTTTCTAACCATGGGTACTTGTCTGTGTAACCACTGATAGCAGGTGTTTGTGGATGGCAGAAGCATCAGATCTCCCTGAGCTGGACTTAGAGGCTGTTGTGAGCCATGTGACACAGGTGCTGGGACCTAGAATCAGGTCCTCTGCACCAGCAATATGTATTCTTAACTACTGAGCCATCACTCTGCCCCACACCTCACATCCTGCCTTTTAGTGCAGTCCTAAAATACTTGAAGTAGACATTCACTCAGTGAACATCTCAGAAGATCCACCATGTCTGTGTAGACACTTACATGAAGGATAGATACTGAGTAGTACCTAAGCGGGGACAAGGACCTGCAAACAAACTATCCAGTATTGCCATCGTTTTAAACTCATGTCGCCAGGTTACCATTACTGACTGTCATTTGTTTCCAATGTACGACCTTCCCCAAAATCAAACCTGTCATGTTCTTTATTAGTTATATCTAACAACTCCAGGCCCACTGTGCCTGACCCACACTAAGTAATCATTATGGTAATTTGGAGCACAGGAAGACAGAAGGTCAGATGTGTTTCAACACTAAGTTCTGTTGTTCTCATTTTGGCACAAACAAACAAACAAACAGCAATTTCTAGTAAAGAAATACCCAAGAATAGCGGAAGTGAGCGTGAGTGGGGCTGCAGAGCCTGAGGGTGGTTTGGAGCTAGGAGGAAACTGCGAGAAGCCGCACGTGACATTTATGATTCATGCTTTGTGAGCTATGCAGCTGCTTATAACCATGTTCTCTCCCCAGAGGAAGGAGCCCCTCACCCACGTGTGCTGTCTCAGTGACAATCTCAAAGCTATGGGAAAACAGAAGTGCTTCCCCTCCACCCTGCTGGTAAAATGTTCAGCATTCCTATGTCTGAAAATAAGAATTACAGGGCTCCAAACAAAACTCACTCTAAAACACATTTTAAACACATTTGTAGTGCTGGAAAAAAGTCAGTATTTTACCTGGAGCAGGGATTCCCACTCTACCCCTTTTCCAGCTTTCTTCATTTTATCTTCATTTATCTTTTCTTCATTTTAAATTATTCTAGTTACTATGGTTTGGTTTGGTTTTAGAGACAGCGTTCTTCTGTGTGGCCAGGCTGGTCTGGAACTCACACTTTAGAGACCTGTCTGCCTCTGCCTCCTGAGCACCGGGATTGAAGGTGTGCGCCATCACCGCCCGGCTAGTCTAGCTAGCTTTTCTTTCATCCTCCACTGCAGAATGTGCCAGAACCCCGTGGGTTCCTGACATGCTGCCAGGAGCAGCCCTTTAATCCCACCCCCACTTCTACCAGCTGCAGACTGCTGCATACTAGGACACAGCCTCAACGCCAATCTATCCTGGATGGTGCCATTTTAGAGATGCAAATGAGCTATGGCCTCCTTTAATTCTGCATCTGCCTGTCCACCATGCCGTCCTCCACTGCATGACACACCAAGAAGGCCGGTAGAGGGTAGGAAACACTTTCATTCTCTTCCAGTGTTTTCTGTTCTGTAAACTCAGAAACTAGCACCATTAGGTGGATGTATTAACTGCCCCAATACAAGCTAAATCTCAATCACGAAAACCATAAAATCCCTTTTCTTAGTCTTAAACGTGCTTGTCAGAAGACAGTACCAGGCTGAGAGCATGACAGACATGTACCTACCTTATGCCTTCCTCGGAAGACATTTGCAGTAGCCCCTTGGCCTAGGATATCAGACAAAAGCCACAGATGGTTGGAAGTGCTCTGCATCTCGGCTTGGTCAGGCGCTTCTCCTCACGATAAGGGGGAAGAAGATTTGCATGTACGCTGTTAAGGCAATAACACAGCCAAGAAACGAAAGTCAGCCATGGTTAGCCTGAAGAAGGTCCACCCAGTATCTACTGCTAGGCTGAAGTACATCAGCAGTGTTGGTGAACAGTATGTTCCCAACAGTGTAACGGCCACAGGGCAGCAGTAAACCACATGCAGTCCCTCACCTTCCTTATGCTCTGGAGACAGTATTTGACCATATTTCCCAGCCTGGCTTTCAACTCGCCATTTGACCCAGAGTAGTCTTCTGTCTTAGCCTCCAGAATGATGAATTACAGGTATACCTGGGGTGTGTGTGTGCGCGCGGGCACACGACTGTGTGTGTGTTGGAGGGTATGAGTTGGATTCCCGGGAGCTGGAGTTCCAGGCAGCTGTGACCCATTTGCTGTGGGTGCTGGGAACTCAAGCTCACACTCTGTGAGGGTAGCGAGAGCTCTTAGCCACTGCTAATCCCCCATGTTTGACTCTTTTTTCTTCATATATTCAATTTCATTTACATCTCAGAGCTCTAAGAAGCATCCCTTTATCATCTCTCTGCCCATTAAAGCAATATTGACTATTTATCTCCTCCAATTGCTTTGAAAGATTAATTACTGATTTACAAAAAAGAAATATTTTTTGACCCAGAGTCTCTTCATAGCCCAAGTCGGCCTCGAACCTGCTGTCTTCCTGCCTTTGCCTCTCACATGCTGGGAGATAAATGAAAGAAATTAGGGAAGCACAGAAAACAATCATCACTTCATGATCGTCCCAGAAGGCAAAATTTCACCTACAGAGAAACTGTCACAGAAAAGTTCAGAAGTTTCTATTCCTGAAAAGCCAGTAACTCTTCTGTTTCGGTTTAAGGTGAGTTTCCTGAGCCAGTGAAATGGCTTAGTGAGCAAACCAGACAACCTAAATTCAGTCCCCAGAACACACGTGGACTATCTGTGCCACAGCATGCATGAGCTCACACACACTCGCACGCACGCACACACACACGCGCACACACACACATGTAAAAAACATCAAAAAGCAGTCATTTCCCTAACTTCTAAATGGACAGGGTATACACACGCCAAGTATGTATTACCAAATCCTAAGATGCACCGACAGCAGACTTGCTTTTTACCGTGCACCATAAATAAATGGCGCAAGGACCAGACACACCACCCTTTAAGCCTGCTGTAAGGTCAGATCACAACAAGCTTACATTCCATTTCCAGTGACTTAGAACTCTCATCTTCCAAGGATAGGATCAAGGGAAATGGCCAAGAGTCCAAGTTTCACCAATCTCTTACACACTAGCTATACTTAGAATTTTATCACCTACATAATTTAGATAAGGAATTGTACATCCATTGGTCTATTTGACCCCCTTTCATAAACAATAAATGCACTTACCCCTTACTATGTTTCCTTCAAGGGGTGATAATCCGAACTATTTAGTGGAAAACCTTCCCTATGGATGCTGCATTGCTGTTAAATAACTATAAAGGACAGTATCACCAAGCACTCATACGTATTCAGTGGTAAGGTAACTGAAAACACACTAAGATAAGCTCTCTATATTCCAATATAAAAAGATGGGTCCACAATAGTAATTATTTAAAACTTTTTTTCCAGGAACCCCCTCAGGACTAAAACATGACTCAGCACACCCACAGGATGCTTGCTATGAAAATCTCCCCAAATTCTGACAAGTGTATGATCTGGCATTCAACAAGTAAGTTATTGGTGATTCTGTAGGCAGTCTACTTCCTTAATCGTTAAAAACGAAAGTTACCAAGGATAAAACAGGTTTGGTGACATGGTGTACGGGCAAAAGTTCCAGGATTTCCAAACTCTACCTCTATGTCACCCATTTATTCGACAGATAGCAGAGGTCCCAGAGTGGGAAATGTCGGGTTTTGATTATGCATTTGACAGTTCTCGGGGAGAATCTCTCTTGGGACGACTGACAGAAAACACCAGGGAAATAGATCAGGGAAATAAATCCAGCAAGCGGGTCAGAGAGGAATGGGGAGACATGGGGATTTGCATTTCACTGGGTACATTAAAAACGTCTCATGCCGGTATCCTCGGATGAGTAAAACCTTGGGAACACCAGTCCGTTTAAAAACTGCCGGTGGTGGCAGCTGGGCCAAAGGTGGCAGCGGCGAGACAACTCCGGGCAGGGCAGCCCTTCTGCCCGGACGGACGCCAGGGCCCATCCCGGGCGAGCGCGAGGCTGCCAGGCTCCCCGGGCCACAGCCCCGCGCTGACTCAGCACGCCGCCTCCCAGACCCTCCGAGCGCGCCCCCGCCCGTCCCCTCCATCCCTGTCCGCTCCCACCGGCCTCCGCCCGCCCCTCTTACCCAGCGAGCGTCCGCCGCGTACAGCCCGCGGCTCCCGGGCCTTCTCGCGCCCCAGGCTACTTCCGGCTTTGCCAGCCCGGGCCACGAAGCACGTGACCGACGGCGGGGCGCGCCTGCGCGTGCGTATTCCGCGGCGGCCGAGCTCTCCAGGCTGCAGTCTCCGGTGCGGACCAGAGGAGCTATGGAAGCGTGCAGGGCGGCCCGAGTGCGGCAAGGTGGCGACGCCCAGGGACACAGGTGGGCGGAGGGCTGGCCTTGATCGCTTTCTCGGAGTAGGAGATGGGGCGGGTCTGTGTTTTAACGTCGCCTGGCTGTTGCATGAAGCAAGTATCTGTTCGTGACATCCGTGTCCTTAAGTCGCTCTTTCAGTTTGTTTTTGAAAATAGTAATACTGGAGACTTTAAGCATTGAACTTGACCGCTTGAGAGCTAAACTAGTAACTATGATTAGGTTCTGCTCAAGCAGGTATTCCTTACAAAGGAGTTGCTTCCACGGAAGCACGACAGCACCAAAGCCCCCTTTCCACGTAAGGCAGACTCCAGGGTACGGAGGGCGAAAAGATCTACTCCTGAGGATGGGAGCCGCGAGTGGTTAAGGGCAGAGGCTTTGACTGAAACGGACAAGAGGCTGAAGCTGCATCTCCGCCCCACTCCTGACCTGTTTCTATCAAACTCACAATGGGGATTTTAAAAAGCCCAATCCAACGAGTTCTTAGAAAGTTATTTTATTAGAATTTTAAACAGTTTAGGCAATGAAACCGTTCTAACAGCAAATGCACTTCCTGCTTACAATGAAATCTATTTCAATTCCGATAATGACATGACAGGTCCATCCAAGTTTCTTCCAACAGAAAAGCCCACAGCTCAAAAGTTACGGGGGAAACATGACTAAGCCAAAGGACTTCACATGTTTACCACAGAAGTGATACACATTAAAATACCACATAATACTTTCTAAGAGAGTCAAGCCACTTGTGAAACCATTAGCAAGCATGGAGACTGAAACAACTGCTTAGGCACAGGACTAACTCAGGCACCATAAAACCCTCTGTCTTTTCACTTGTAACAAATAAGATTCCCTCGAGACAATTATTTGGGTGCCTGCTTTTAAAAATAAGGTACTTAATGACGGAACGGTTTCTTGATCATGATCATACTTGGGTAATCTCAAGGAATGAAGATGAGGATTATTAGACATGATTACATTAACATGAAATTCTTTATCAATACACTCTGATATCCATGTCCTGATTTTTCAGGTCTAAACACATGTGAACCCACTGTAGGGCTTTAAAGAGCCACGTGTGGACTCGATAGTACAGAAATACAAGCTAATACTGAGACCTGTATCTTAATTCATTGGGTTCTTAACAAGTTATGAGGTAGCTACCATTGTCCCCCTCCCTGCACCCCCATTTCTGACTGGGAAACCAAGGCAGGAAGAAGTTATTTAACTTGCTCAAGGTCCTAAAATCAGTTACCGGTGTTAAGTGGTGTTTGAACCTACTTAATCTGGATCCAGAGTCCACATTATTACACGCTTTTAACAACTGTGCTCAAGCACTACAATACCTCGTACAATCTCACTGTGGCCCGCAGATGCTATTACATCTCCCACAGTGCACAGCAAAGAGATGCCCACTTTTGCTTGTCTTGCTTTTTGTTGTTTTTGAAACTGAGTCTCTCTCTAGCCCAGACTGGCCTCGCCCCCTCTGAATGCTGTGACTACAGGCAGAAGCCACCAAACCTGGCGCACTTATCTATTTTTTTTTTAAAGTCATTATTTATAGAAGTACTATATATTTCACTATCTTCATCATTTAGTAGATGAAATAGATTCCTAGTTGTCAGTTTACTTCACTGCTTTCATTTTATAATGAAGGAAAATCCTATCTCTTGTGGAGTTAAAAATCAGAAAAAGATTCGTGTGCACAATTTAGAATAAAATCTAGGGGCAGGAGGTGGGGCTCAAGCAGACAAAGTGCTCGATGAACAAGATGGCTCCTGAATTTGGATCCCATAGCAAACCTGGGCAGTCAACACCTGCAACCTGGGATTGGGGCAGACATCCCTTTGGGTAGAAGACCCTGTAAGGTTCTTATTCTCCCCCACATATGTGCACACACAAACACACTTAAAAAGATTTTAGGGAACTTATGTCCCTGGACAACACACAGCCCAAAGGAGAAGGCAAATCTCTCCTGACATCTTGTGTCCCCTCCTGTTCTGGGGTACTGGGGATGGTCCTCACCACTAATATACCCTTAGCAACAGAGTTCAGGCTTTTACTGATTGCATTTTTAGACAGATGCTCGTGCTGCCCAGGCTGACCTCAAATTCACTATGCGGCTGAGAATGACCTGTAACTTCTGATCCTTTTCCCTTTCACTGGGCGATTACAATAGAAACAGATTTCAACGTAAATGCCTCTAGCTGTGTGGCTGGACTTTCCAGTCTTTCCCAGCCCTCCCCACCCCCCACCCCCACCCCCACGGGAGGCAGGCTGTTCTATAGTGAGACCCAGTCTCAAGACAAAAACAAACAAACAAAAAGTCCAAGTGTGCTGTGTTCTGAGGACATCTAATATAGAAAAACACTGGGCTCTATGATCCTATCACAGACTGACAGAGCCGGTTTCTAGTGCATTCAAAAGACCTGTGTTCCCTCTGGGGCAGTCTGTGAAACAGGGCACCCACATCACATTTGCAAATCGTTAGGGGGAAGATCAGAATAACTAAGGTGAGAAAAGAAGGCTCTCTGTAATAATTCCGGAAAAGACTTGGTATATTTCACTATGTAAATTTTATTTTTTATAAAAAAGTGTGTAACACCAGCACCTGCTTTTAAACCGACTGAATTAGGAACCCATTCTCTTATAGAATACACATTGGCATTGAAATAGTTTAAAGAAATGTAATGGCTATCTACAAAAGATTACTTTCTGATTGTTACCCCATAGTTTATGTGTCTGCACACATAAAACTGAACATTTCCAACCTTACGTTCAACTTGTTAGTCAGTTTTCCACTGCTGTATTTTATAAAGAACTTTAAAGTTTCAGATAAGGAAAAAAATTAAGGAACTAGGATAAATCTATGTCTTATAACAGCATTTTTACATAAACAATTTAAACTGGCATGCAGGCAACTTCTCTTGTTGTCACACACCTTCTTTAGGGAAAAATTACACCCATTTTACAGAAAATCCCACATACACCACAATATGCTGGAAGCAGTGTACAGGACCAATGTAAATGGTACACACGAACTGCTTCTTTATAAATTATGAACTGGAGCTCCTGATCACGGTGGGGCCAGGGAGGACCAGTCCTAGGGCTTTGCTCTCTGGAAGAACACCTGTAAGACAAGCATTGAAACAGCACACATGTCAGACTGGACAGCTTTCCCCCAGGCTTCTGAATGCTAGTCACCCTCTGCTAACAAACAATATTGCTATGAGCGACAGCCATCAGAGGAAATAGCTTTTGGAAGATTTCTATTTACTGGTAAAATTAACAATGCAAAATTACATTTAGTGAAGAAAAAAAAAGTCAAAAGATAAAGGGGTTGGGGATTTAGCTCAGTGGTAGAGCGTTTGCCTAGCAAGCGCAAGGCCCTGGGTTCGGTCCCCAGCTCCGAAAAAAAGAAAAGGAAAAAAAAAAAAGATAAAGACAAATTTTCAGCCTCAAAAGAGTTGCTGTGTATTTGGTGATTAGAAGGTATTTACAGTTTAATATTTGAGACCATCAAAAAGTGGGCTAGCAGTCAGGCCAGGCACTGGCCAGCACTGGAGTCCACCTACAGTGATGTGAATTGAACAGGCATTAGAAACAGTCTTGCAGTTAGTGAGCTCTGACAAGGACTTTACCCCATATGCATGTTCCTAAGACCTGGAAAGCCGCTCAGTCACCTGACAGTCAGTTGACATGGTGACTCACACCTGAGATTCCCAAAATTGGGTGGCTAAAGCAAGAGACACTGAATTCCAAGCTAGCCTGGGCTAGAGAGATCCTGTCCCAAAAGAAATCCAAATCAAAAAGGGTTAAGAATGGCCACTGTGTGAGCAAAAGAAAGCCTAAAAGGGGGCCATCATCTTAGTTGGCTTCTACTGTTCACATAGCCTAGGGCTGTCATCTGAGGAGTCTCCACTGAGGGAGTGACTTCCCTGTTGATTGAGGGCTGGTCTGTGGGACAATGTCTTGACTCTTAATTGATAGAGGAGAGGGACCAGCCAACTGTGGGCAACACCTCTCCTTGGGTAGGTGGTTTTGGACTGTGTCGGAAATTCAGCTAGACGTTAGTCAGTGATGAGCCAGCAGCAGTGATCCTCCATGGTTTTTGCTTCAAGTTCCGTCCTGACAGCCCTGAAGATGGACTGTGACCTATAAGCTAGGTGAGCTCTCCCTCCCCTATGCTGCCTCTGGCCATACTATTTGTTCCATCCCTGGAATGAAACCAGGGCAGAACACTGCAAGGGTAAGCTGAGAGAGCGTGCGGAATTTCTAGTGCAGGAGCGCAGGCGGTAAAGCAGGTCTGAAGCGGCAGAGATGATCCTCACAGAAGTAAAAGTGTGATCTGCTGTCAGAACATGGACTGAAAACCCAGAGGAGGAGCATGAACTCATCTTAGTAAACAATGTTTCCAGGAAGGCGCTGGAGAACAATGAACGAGGAAGATTTGATCAGCCTGGCTGGAACAAGGGAAGGAACACTAAGGGAGATTAGCAGAAGCTGGCCAAAAGGGCTGGGAGGCATCAGGAGTGACCAGCCAGCTCTGAAGAGGAAATGGGCACAACACTGTTTCCAATCAGAAGAAACAATGCTAACTGCAAAGAGAAAGCTCAGCAGGTATGGGTAGTGGCTGCTCTCTCTTCCTGAGGTCCTGAGTTCAATTCCCAGCAACCATGTGGTGGCTCACAACCATCTGTAATTGAATCCGATGCCCTCTTCTGGCATGGAGATGTAATTGCAGATAGAATACTTACATAATAAAAAATTCTTAAAAAAAAGAAAACTAAGGTGGGAAAAGGAGACTGTAATAATTCTGGAGAAGACCTGGTATATTACACTATGTAAAATTTATTTTTTATAAAAAATGTTTAACACCAGCACCTGCTTTTAAACCGACTGAATTAGGAACCCATTCTCTTATAGAATACACATTGGCATTGAAATAGTTTAAAGATATGTAAATGGCTATCTACAAAAGATTACTTTCTGATTGTTACCCCATAGTTTATGTGTATGCACACATAAAACTGAACATTTCCAACTTTACGTTCAATTTGTTAGAGTCAGTTTTCTATTGCTATATTTTATAAAGAACTTTAAAGTTTCATATAAGGAAAAAAATTAAGGAACTAATACCAGGAAACAGTCAGGGAGAAGCTGAGCGGAGCCTGTCAGTGTGTGCCCAGGCAGACACACCCGAGCACAAGCCTGTAGTGTGCCAGGTCTTCCTGCTCCGTATCTCCCCGATGCTTTCTGTTCCCATGGAGGCGTCTCCCAATAAGAAAACAGCTCTCCCTTCATGCTGGTTACTAATACGGGACAATGTGTGACCAAAAGGAAGGCAAATGCTATCTAAACTCTATCTACTTTAGTTGTGGATGCTTTGCCACGATAGTAACTGAGCCCAGGAATTGTACATGCTAGGTAAGTGTCCTACTGACCGTCTCCAGCTCTGGATTGCAGCATCCTACAAACCTGAGCCGGGAAGCCACTTACTCCTAACCTGTTCCCCAGAAGCTCAGTATGCGGCTTCCCAGTTTGTTTACAAGGGTATTAGGTACTGAGGCGCAGTGCTGGTCCTGCAGTGCTGGTCCTGCCGCATGCACTGTGACTGAGCTCCCCGAGCAGGGAAAAGCATCATCTGGTGTCTGGCATGTGTAAAGCAGCCTCACGTGTGGCGCGGTACTTTCCAAAGTCTCTACTTTCAGGCAGGGTCCTACTATGTGGCTGACCACTGACCAATATATTCAGGAATTCGACAGTTAGTGCAAATAGCTAATTGTAAATATCTTTTCAGGAGCTTACTTCATGGGGAGTCACAAAAACTTCTACAATTACATCTTCTTAAACAAAGAATTCCCAGAGTAAGTGAGTCAGTCAAACTTTGTGCTCAAAGGTTACCAAAGAGACGACCATTCCCCAAATACCTACCTTTAGGTAATTTTTAAAAACTTTAGCATCAGGCTGCTGAAGTGCTTGACAGAACTCCTGGGTGACAAGGAAGGGAAGACAGAAAACTCCATTTAATCCAAGCCCTGTGAATTTTTTTTTTTACATTATGGTTAATAAACACAACTTACACCCTAACCACTTTACATGCTTAGCACAGGAATGTTCAGTACATGTGCAGTGGTCTTACGACATCAGCTGTCCTGCATATACGAGCACCATGTCTAGCTGAACAGGGAGTTGCAGGTCCTAGTGAGAGACCCTGTCTCAAAACAAAGGTGGTGGCTCCTGAGAAATGATACCTAAGGTGGACCTCTAGGGTCTACAAGGATACACACACACACACAGAGGAAATCCTGCTATATACAACAAGTACAGATAAACTTTGTGTTAAATGAAACAACCAGTCACAGAAAGACCAAAAAAGACACAATTCTACTTCTGTGAGGCCTCTACAGCAGTCAAAGTTATAGAATCAGGCTGGTTGCTAGGGTCTGGGAAAGAGAACTTAATAACAGGAAGAAAATGTAAATTATGTAAAAAGACCTATCTAATGTTGTAAAAACAGAATGCTGTCCCTAATTAATACTGTACAGAAGACTTAAAAATGCGAAGTTATACCTGTGTGCTGTCTGCTTATTGCAATGAAACTGAACAAATCACAAAACACTGTTTTTGAAGAATAAAGCACACATGGGAACCTATGTGAGAGGGTTTTTCAGGCTTGGTGGCTGAACCGCCACCCTGTGGGCCCCTTTGTACAAGAGGTCTGCGTGTAGCTGGCATTCAGATTTGGTCTGCATGTCCCCCTGCACAGCAGTGTGGGATGCTGTCTAGCAAAGCATGGGCTACTCTTGGTGCCACATACAGTGACTTTCTAACCCCCATCTCAACACAGAACCTCAGTAAAAACTTGACATCGCCCCAAGCAAAAGCTCTTGGAGTGTGTATTGTTCTTTTTTGTTTGTTTTCCCTTTCCTATTTCCCTCCTTCTCTCTGTCATTTCTTGCACACAGTGGACAAGCATGTTGACGGTCTACAGGATTTCTTCTTTCGTCTTCTGTTTACTTTTCACTAGACTTTCTCTGCAGCCCGGCTGGGTCAGATCTCACTGTGCGAGCTATGGCAGGCTCAGATTCCCAAGAGTCCTCCCACTCCAGTCTCCTAAGTGGTGGCACTGCATGCATGGGACCTGAATGTCTTTTTCTCAAATGCATAAAATGCTGTAAGACTAGAAAAAAAAAGAAACTACAACAAACTTTGATTTTAAAAGAATTAATGTTTTTATGTATATGTGCTTGCATGAAGATATGTGCACAAGCTCTTAGAGGCCAGAAGAAGGCACTGGGTCATCTCTGGACCCTCTGGAGATGGAGTTATATGTGGTTATAAGCCCATATGGGGGTGCTGAGAAGTGAACTTGGGTTCTGTGCAAGGGCAACCAATGCTCTTAACCACTGAACCTCATAATTTTTAAAATACTTAGTTTTAAATACTTAGTAGCCAAATCTAGTACTGTCCTAGGTAACGACATAAGTAGTATTACCCAGTCTCTCATAATTTGAAAACAGTGACACACAAGTAACATTCCCAAGTATCTCCACCCTCTGTGACATGAAAACTGTGACTATAACATCAGGTTGGGGCATTGCTCAGACCCTCAGGACCCAATAATGTGCCAAGTGTGGTGCCGACAGGCCACTGTGATGCCCATGCCCTGGGGAGGTGGGACAGGAGGATGCCCCTGGGGCCTGCCGAGTAGCCAGTCAGCCTTTCTTTTTTTTTTTTTTTTTTGGTTCTTTTTTTTGGAGCTGGGGGCCGAACCCAGGACCTTGCGCTTCCTAGGCAAGCGCTCTACCACTGAGCTAAATCCCCAACCCCCAGTCAGCCTTCCTAAGGGTGGACTTCAAGTTGTCCTCCAGACTCCACACATATGTGCACACATGTACATGTACCATGAAAACACATACACATAAAAAAGAAAACGTGTTTTAGTTACAATGTTACTATTGTTGTGACCCATCCCTTACCAAACATAGGAAACTAAATGTGTGTCGGAGTTAGTGAGACTACTACACTGCTATGGCTAGACCCCAGGCTATTCGGCAAAACAAACTGATGCTACCTGGCTTTCTTGAGATTTCAAGTATATGCTCATAAAAAATTATGAGCAAAAAACCCTTTAGGTCTTTAGGAGAGCTCGTACCTGAATTATTTCTGGAGCGACTTGCAAGGAGGGCAGGTATTCTTGCTGAAGATACTGAACACATTCGGGGCCCTGCAGATGAAAAGAGACCTGAGCCATCGGCTTTCTGGGCACTAACAATGCTGAAGCAGAGACAGGAACAACCTGTCTGTGTTTTAAAGGAACACAGCATGATGACCAAGAACACAAACGCCTGAGCCAGACTGCCTTGATTTGAAGCCTGACTCTGTGCCAACTCAATCAAGTTAAACGCTCTAAGTCCCCATTCTCCATCTGGAAAATTATGTTATTGGAAGATTTGATTAAGTATGTAAGTATCTGTATATGTTATATACGGACAATGAGCTATATAATACACAATACACAACAAATATAAATTTCTTGGCGTTAACACTAAGTATTCAGTACTTGTTACCGTTAGTGCTAAGTACTGCTAAAACCTCAGCCTGCGGTGCAGTGAAGGCCAGCAGACAAGGGTGGTCCTAGCACCCTGCCTCTGAGCAGAACAGCTCGTGGGGGCATGGAGGGAAGCCGCTGAGTGACACCAGGCTAACGACTGACACTCCTTCTCCAATGAAGCAGGGAGCAGAGGGTGTGAGCACAGAGCAGGAAGAGAGGGGCCAGGCGGATGCAGTCAGAGCACAGTTTTTGAGGCAGTGTGGCTCCCCAGTATGTAAAACCTATGAAGTCAGCTGTGGTTTATCCCTCAGGGGGAAGAGCGGAGGCCATAAATAACCCTAAACCATGCCGATTCCCAGTGACCACAAAGGAACCCAGGACACTTTGAAAAACACTTCCTTTTTAGCAATGTTATTTCTGAGAGAACAGCTATTAAAAAAGAAAAGAACCCAATACTTTAAAAAAGGAAAGGAATGACAGTAAATGTGTTGTTTGAATTTGGTCACTTGTGTGTGGACGGCCTATGTGTGTGGAGGTCTTCACACTCTGCTGTGTACCTCATCTTTCAAATAGTGCCTCTCCTGAAGTCTAGAGTTGGCCAACGTGGCTTGGCTGGCCAGTCAGTAAACTCCAGGGATGATCCACCTGTCTGGACCTATCCCTCCCCATAGCACTGAGAATACAAACATGTGAAGCCGTGTCTGGCTTTTCTGGGTGCCGAGGACCTAAACACAGGTCTTTATGTAGTAAGCAGCTGAGGGACTAAGCCATCTTCCCTGCCCTGCATTTGATAACTTCTAAGCGCCTTAGTAAGTCAGTAGTTCCAACAGACTCTGGTCCACACCTAGCAATTAGGAGGCTAAGGCATGTGGACTACTCTGAGTGTGAGGCTGGCCTGGCTAGAGTAAGCCGGTCTTAAAACAAGTGGATTTCCCACTTACTATCATAGTGCCCCTAATCAGGATTCCTTTACCTCCTTTCTGCCTTCACCCATGGCCCCTGATTTAGACAGACCTAACCTTCTGACCTCTCAGAAGAACTGTCGTCTATGACAATGAAGGACCCCTGCATTGTTCTGAGGAGTCTGGGACTTCTCCCTTCCATCCCGTCCTGCTTATTTCCAATGATCTGCCCACCATTCTTACACAACTGTGTTACTACCGCTCGAAAGAGAGAAACGCACAAACGCACCCCATAAAAACCTAGGATTTGGGGACAGAGGAACTGATAGCTCAGAAGGCAAAAGTGTTGGTTGCGAACCTGATGACTAGCGTGATGACACCTGTCTCCTCAAAGTTGGCTTCTGACCTCTGTACCTATGCTGCAGCACACACACACATCTATATTACACACGCACGCACGCGCACGCACATACACACACGTGCACACACATACACACACACGCGCGCGCACACACACATATGCGCACACATTCATGAACGTGGGGGGTTGGTTTATTCTAGGAAAGTAAACTTGTATACAAATATTCAAAAATCAGAAGAGAGAAATAACCAAAAATCTGTGACTGAATTAGATTTTTTTTTTTTACTGATTAGAGTGAAGACAATACTTCAGAGCACCATTTTTTGTTTGAATGCCTTTCTGCATGTACACCTGCATGCCAGAAGAGGGCATCGGATCTCATCACAGATGGTAGTGAGCCACCATGTGGTTGCTGGGAATGGAACTCAGGTCCTCTTAAGAGCAGCCAGTGCTCTTGTCCACCAAGCCATCTCTCCAGACCCAGAACACCATTTTTGACTGCCTGACATCCCTCATCCTAAACTCAGCATCCACTTTGTCAGTCTCCTCTGCCCTTAGTTTTCAGAACAGCCTAACTGCTGGTTCTAGTTTTAGGTATCTCTGTATATATCTGCATGACTGTGCAAGCCCATAGAGTAGGGACTTTGCTGGCCTTCCCCAGTGAGCAGGACAGGATGCAGGTTCTCTGCAAGAGCAGCTAGCACACTTCATTGCTGAAGCCACCTCTCCCCCACCTTTGGGTATTTCTTTCTTGTTGATTAGGCAAAGTTCTTTCTGTCCTGATCTTACAAGTTCTGATGAGTGAGGACCCCAAGTTAGTACTTCACAACAGCATTTTGAGCACCTTTCCCACCCGCCTACCACAGTATTTGGCCTACTGACTTTCCGAATATCTGTGCACATGAACAACACAGAGCTGCTAACCCTGTCCCAGGCATACAGGCTCAAGCAGCAAGGGTTAAGTCTCTGAGCTCCCAGCAGATGCACTGCACCATGCCTGCTTGCTCTCACACCCCCCTGGCTGTGCCCGTGAATCCTGCCCAACTGCTGCACATCCATCTGAAGACCAGTCTCCTGTGCTGTCTTATCATCCACTGAAAGGGCCACCGATGCATTGCTTCCCCTGACCCTCAGCTCCCGAAACCGAAGATTCATTAGCACCACGGCCGTCCCTGCCCTAGCTACTGTGGCATGGGATAGAGGAAATGTCGAAATGAAAACCTTTAACTCTGTCACAAGACTCAAGCTCAGAGAAACAAAGGTGCTAAAGCAGAGAGAGACCCCGCTCCTTACAGGGATAGGGACAGGGACAGGGACAGGGAACAGGCTGCTTTGCAGTGAGCTGCAGTCTGAGGGAACACTGGTAAGCACTGGACCAGAGAAGTTGAAATCAGTTTTTGTTAAAAGAAAAATAGTACTTACTTTTAAATGTTGGCAACTAATCCAAGTTATCAGACAATATCTAAAATCATTATGATTTATACATATGATTTACTACTGAGCAAGAACTCGGTATTTGGAAGTAATCAAAGTCTCTATTCATTGACACCTGTAAGCCCAACATGTGAGAGGCTGAGGCAGGAGGACTGCTATGAGTTCATGCCAGGCTGGGCTACTATGTGAAAACGTGTCTGAACAAGCTAATAAATAAGTCAATTAGTAAATAAGAAAATAAATCAACTAATCGAAGGCTAGAGTAATACCTCCCATGGCAAAGCACTGCTGTGCAGAGAGGACCTGGGTTCCACCCCAGCATCTACCTTAAACTCACAATGGTTCCTTGGGATGGCCTGCCAGCCAACCTAATAGTGAACCCCAGGTCCTAGAGACAAACCTGGTCTCAGAAAACAACAAGGACAGTAACACTTGAGGGTGACCCCTGACCTGCACAAGCACACATGCACATCCTTGCTGGCAGCTTCTCACTTGCGTGTGCAAACACGTGTGCACACACACATACAGGCACACACACATAGGCACGCACACACACAGACACAGACACACAGAGGCACACACAGAGGCACACACAGAAGAAACACGGCAGAGAAATGTGGCTCTGTAGAAGCTGAACTTGGAAATTATCTTCTTGTGACCCATAGTGTGAAGGACAGCCACAGTCAGTGCCATGTTCACTTAGCCCTTCCCAACCACCCACAGAATCAGCTCTGACGTCCCCTTGGCTAAGAGTTTTTAAGAACACAAGTCAGACCCAACTGAAACAAATACAGGGTGCACTCAAGTGAAGGAGCAGGGACCATGGCCTTACCCGTTTGAGATGAATTGTTTTCAGAGTCACAGCACACTCGGAAAGCGCCTGTAGGAAAGCAAGATCCAATTTTAATACGGACAGTTCATTACCAAAAACCAGCCTCTGTCTATCCCTCCCTCCCGCCTTAAAGCAACTGCAAGGAAACTACGGACAGCCGAGTGTGTGCAGGGTGTGAACAGTGGCAAAATAACAAGGCACACAGAAAAAAAGCAGAGACAAACTCAGTGGTTAGGAGCACTGGCTGCTCTTCCAGAGGACCAGGGTTTGACTCCCAGGACCCACATGGTGACTCCAGTCCCGGGAATGTGACTCCTTTTCTGTCCTCAGAGGGCACCAGGCTTGCAGATGGCACACAATCATACATGGAAGGGAATGCCCACAGACATAAAACTGAAAATGGAATACAAATTACACTCCTAATGTAGTGTATTGACTATTGAGAGGTGGGACTTTGTTCCCACACAGCGCTCTGAGATCTGGGACCCGGCACACAGGAAGAAGACTGCCTTTGAGTGCCCTCAATGGAGTGGCAGGAGCAGGGTGTGATGGTGAGCACACACAACTGGAGGTCTGCAGGCAAGAGGACTGCCTACAGTCTGAGGGCACCCAGCGTGCACAGTGAGATCCTGGCCAGCTATGTCCATAGAGCAAAACCCAGTGCCAAAACCCAGTGAGGAGAAACAAAAACTGAAGGAAGAGGGAGGACGAGGAGAGTGAGAAAGACAGAAAAATGGGAGAGAAAGAAAGGAGAGGGGCAAGGAGGAGAGAAGGGTAAGGCACCTGCCAGACAGGTAACATCCTCAGTCCCATCCCGAGAATACAAAAGTAACTTGATGAAAGACACTAATTATACATAGAAACAAACCAGGAAACAAAGCTACCTTGTCCTGAGAGAAGCATCTATGAGGTCTACAGGCAGTAAACAAAGACTCAGGTGCTCACCAATACTGTCTGTGCGTCTGCCAGGTCAAAGGTCTGCTTTAAAGGGGCCAGGAAACATGCCGGGACGATGTGCTTATACACAAAGTCAGCAAAGCCTGCTGGTCCGTCTTTACCTCCTGTCAAGAGAATCCCAAGTTTCATCTTGCTTAAAAAGAAAGTCAACCAGTCCATGTCAGGGAAAACCAACTCCCAGCTCCTGCTTCTATTTAGATCAGAAATGGGTCAGGAAATGAAGGGTTGGTTAAAGCAACTATCGGGCTGGAGGTACTGCCTACTGCAAGACCATTGACTAGAGTCCACAAAGCCTTGGGCTCTTGTCCTGGCACTGGGGCGTGGGGTGGGGGTGAGGGTCGGGTGGAGAGAATGTCCTCACCCCAGAGCTCCACCAGCTTTGAGAGGATGATAAAACATGTTTTCTGTGCGGTCGGATCCGGATACTCAACAGCTCCTTGGATGACAGTAACCAGCACCCGTTCCACATTTTCTGCACCTGACGAGAGAAAAAAACGACACTTTAGTTTCAGAAGCAAAACACAACATGAAGCACTCATTTCAAAATATTTAGTTAAGTCAAAGCACACCTATAATCTTACAAAATCCGTCCCTTGCTTCATTAACTGAGCACTTAATTTCTACACAATGAAAACAGCTTGCTCCTCTGAATGTGTTTTAAGACCTTGCTGTGCAGACTAGGCTAGTCTCAGAATCACAGATGTCTGGCTGCCTTTGCCTCCTAAACACGGGAATTAAAGGCATTATCCTCCAAACTAGGAGAATGGCCCCGATTGGCTCATATATTTGAATGCTTGGTCCCCAGTGGGTGGACCCAGTGTTTGGGAAGGATTAGGAAGCATGGCCTCGCTGAGGAGGCGTGGCCTGGCCAGAGAGGCAGGGCCTCACCGGAGGAGGTGGTTGGGCTTTGGAGCATCAGAAGCCCACAGGGTTAACAGAGCAGAGAGTGCAGCTAACTGAAAACCTGCCTGGCTCTCTGCTCCCTGCCTAGTGCCTATACTCAGGCACTGTGCCTTCCTGCTGCCATGTACCCTGCTGTGACAGTCCTGGGCTTGCCCTCTGACACTGTAAGTTGTCTTGGTCATGGTGTCTCATCAGAGCAATAGAAAACACTCAAGACACTCACCGTGCCCAGTTTAACTCTTCCTTCTTTCCCAGGTTACTGGGATCACAAGCCTGCACCACTGTGGCTGGCCGGTGCTGTTACGAATTTAAAGATGGTGAACTGGCCAACAAGACCCCACTGTCAGGCCAATCCTTGTACGACTATGCTAGTTACTGCAGTTAGAGAATATAGGAAAAGACACACTGATCATAAGCTAATCTTAAAGGCTGGACATGCACCACTTCCACTCGCTGTTGCTCAGTGCACACTGACGGGGATGTAATGTGTGGTGAAGGCGTGAGCCCTACCTTGATTTGCAATCACTTCACTCATCCCACTGCCAGTGACCGTCTGCAGGAAAGCGAAGTAACTCCTCCTCAGCATCTGCTTCTCCAACGCCGCTGACTGGTCGTTGTCTTCTGCAGGCCGCAGCAGCACTTCAAAGATGGCATGAAGCAGGGGCATGAACATCTGCTGTAGGAACGGAGACACCTGCATCTGGAGAGAGGAACAACTGTTACCACACCGCAGAGGTGAGGGAGAAGTGTAATGTGACGCTTTCAGTAGAAAATGCCACACTAGCTTATCAAACACACACACACTAGAAAAGACTCAAAGATAAGACTCAGCAACTATGAGATCTTCTGGAAGGATCTTCAGTTCCCAGAACCCACATGCCTCTCTGGCTTCTCCAGGCACTGCACACACATGTGCACAGGCATGTGTTCAGACAACACGCCACGCAGTAAAAGCAACCTTAACAAGTGCAGCTGTGCCTTATAATTCTGGCTGTTTCAGTAGCAGATGCACACACTGTTCAAGCTCGGGGACCTGAGTCTAGTCCCCAGAGCCCACATAAGGATGGAAGGAGACCCGAGGTCCACAGAGCTCAACGCTGACTCCATGCCTTGGCAGGCACACACACGAGCTACAAGTGATCACAATCAAAGTTGGCCATGGGATACTTTCAAATTTAAATTTCTAAGAGAAAAAATCCTAAGAAGTGAATTTTGTACAATTAAACTAATGTCTGACTTCCATTATCCTATCTGGGCCCCTTCTTCCTCACCTATAAGGCTGAATTCTTACCACTTGAGGTATATTTTCAGGAATACAGAGCAACATCAAAAACCATTCAGGGCCGATTTGAACTTAAAGCATTATGTATTGGCCAGCTGTTCTCCCGGGACAGCTCATACTCGTTCTACGTTCCTGTCTCTAAAACTGCCTCTGACGTACTGGATTACTTTTAGACTCTTATTCCAGAATCCAATCATACACCATGTGTTTACAGGTGGGAATCAGTGCTGGACTTACTTGCTTCTCGGTAGGTTTCTCTTGCTACCATTTTATTTTGCTGCTCTTGTAAAGGACCTAGGTTCTGTTTCCAGCTCCCACAGGGAGGCTTCCAGCTCCATGTTCTGTATCTCCAGTTCCCAGTGATCTGACACCCTGACATCTCCAGGTACCAGGCACGCATATGGTGCACACGCATATGCACAGGCAAAACACCCATACACATAAAAATCATCTTCTTACAATCTAAAAATCTACCTAGTCAGGGCTGGAGAGATGGTGCAGAGGTTAAGAGCACCAACTGCTCTTCCAGAGGTCCTGAGTTCAAGTCCCAGCAGCTACATGGTGGCTCACAGTCATCTGTAATGGGTTATTCTGAAGTATCTGAAGATAGCTACAGTGCTCACGTACATAAAATAAAATCTTTTAAAAAAAAAATCCACCTGGTCTTTTCTGTGACAGACAGCATTTTATTGGGATGTTAAAAACGTCCCAATGATCCATGTAACCAAGTAACTCCTCATTCAGGAAGTAAAGGACGGGCTGAGGGGTGGCTCCACCTGTAAAGAGCTCTCAGAGATTGAGCCCCGACCCTGTAATGACAGGTGGGTACGGTGGGGTGCACCCAACACTACAGCATCAGGAAGATGGAGGACGATTGCCGAGGCTTACTGGCCAGCCAGTCTTAGCCCCATTAGTAAGCTTTAAGTTCAGTGACAGACCATATATCAAAAAATAAATGTGGAAGGTGACGGAGGCCACTGTGTGGCCGGCATGTGTATGAGTAAGCACCCCCCCACCCTGACTCCCAAACCCTGCCAGCCAACACACAGTAAAAGGGGACAAAACCTCAAAGCTCTCTAGGACATGCACGCGTGCAATCTCACGTCTGCAGAGTACAGTTAATTAAGTCCTGTGGCCTATTTGGCACCCTGTGGTACATACGGTACCTTGAACTTGGCGGTGATCTGGTTGATGAGTGGAATGAACTCCTGGAGGTCTTTTGCTTCGCAGTCTTTGAGCATGTGCTCTGAGGCAGAGGGGATGAACGGAAGAACCTCTTCCTCTAGGCAGATGATCATTCGATGAAGGAAGGTTCGAACCCCACTTCGGAGAACGTCCTTTTGTAAAGGGCAGCTGAGCGCGGGCAAGAACGTCTGTAAACAGTCCAGGTAGACTTGGGAGCAGCCACACTGCTTCACAGTCTGCTTGTTGCTGAAGGCCTTGCTGGTCCGACTACATGAACAAAAACCAGGCAACCGAGTTTTAGTGTTTTAAAGAGTAACACAGGGCTGGAGAGATGGCTCAGAGGTTAAGGCCATTGACTGCTCTTCCAGAGGTCCTGAGTTCAATTCCCAGCAACCACATGGTGGCTCACAATCATCTGTAATGGAATCTGATGCCCTCTTCTGGTGTGTCTGAGGACAGCTACAGTGGAATTAAAAAAAAAAAAAAAATAAAACTTTAAAAAAAAAAAAAAAAAAAAAAAAGAACACAAAAAAGTTCATAGTAAAAAAAAAAAAAAAGAAGCCTAACAGATGGGAAAGTGGCAACACCAGGAGACCAGTGACTTCCTATGTCAGAATCATGTCCACCTTAGGTAGCCATTCTGTGAAAATGACTGCTCCAGATAGCAGTACAGAACAAGACACTAAGTGAGTTAAGCAGATCAGATGCAGTGAAGCATACACTGAGTCTATCCAGATGCTTTTTAAAATCCCATCTAGTCTGCAAGAAAAAAATGTATGTACTGTGACTGAGCCACACGGCAATCTGTGTGTGCTACTCAGAAATCTAAAAAACAACCTAATCACACTCACAGCCAAGTTACTCATCACCGAGCTGGGCCTGGCTCTTCTGCTGAACTTTATAGTGTGGAACAGTCTCCCAGGATAACTTATTAGCAATCAGTCAATTTCCATACTGTTAATAAAAAATGCAGGGAGAGAGGTGAACGGCAGCTTGGCTCTTTGAGACACACTGAACGCCACAGGGTGTCAGGATGCCTCTTGAAGGTGTCAACAGTAAAGCAGGGGTACTGTCCGACACTGGGCACAGACACTTTGGCTAGCCTGAAACACAAGACTGACTTACACAGGGGAGTCAGAATCCAGAGTACTAAGATCCAGACAGTCTTCATGACGAACATGCAGCTAGCCAAGGCTCTGTCCTCTTTGCTGGCTGCATGTTTAACTTACTGGAGAGACAAAGGGTTATACGACCCTCCGAGTAACTGATACAGCTTTGAAAACAGTTGAGTGTGTCCACATGAGAAAGACCCACTGAAGAGGTTCTGCCTACTCGGATCACAGCTTCTTTCACCTATAGAGACACACAGCTTTACCCACGTGGATGCACACCTTTACCCACGGGGATGCACACCTTTACCCACTGGGATGCACACCGTTACCTATGCAGACGCACAGCTTTGCAGTTTAGTGGCACTTGTCTCACCTGGCGAATCCAACCGCGTGGTTGAGACTATCTGCAAGAGATACTTGTCTCTCTTCATCCTGGGCCATCATCAGCTTTTCCAACAGAACCTTAAACCTCTCCATCAGTGGCGTCAAGAGGTCCTTCATTAAGGCCTGCTTATGTTCTGCGGGGTATTCGCTGTTAACAATCAGCGCCCCGGCTGTTTCGTAAATGAAGAGCTGGTCGTCGCTACTCAGCAAGGACTGGTACCCATTCTCCTACAAGGAAATTTTGTCTGAACTGAATATTTATGTTTTAGTCCCTCTCAGTTAACCTAAGCATGAGAGACAAAACATACAATCTACCACACTGGCTCTTCTATCAAACACTCATGGAGAAACGAAATTTCCGCCACAATCCCAGACTGAAGGGGAAATTTAAAACGGAAGCAGAGGTTCAAGCCTCATGGTGGCTGGGCTAAGGTAAGGGCATTATTCCCTGGTACCCTGTGTCCTCATGCTTGAGGCTCTGGGATAAACCCTAGCCCTGTCCACGAGCAAGCAAGCATATCAACTAAACTTCAGTCACGACCAACTCTGCAGAAGACCCTACGGTAACTGTCACTGTCTGATACAGCAGATTCTCTGGATGCCAAAGTTGCAAGAGTCAGCAACTGCTGAGAGAAGCTGGCATGAAGTGCGCACCAAGAGTGATAAATTCCATTAAGTGAATGTTACTATCTTGCTTTCAACTCAACAGTGTAGGGGCTGGAGAGGTGACTCAGCACTTAAAGAGAACTGGCTGCTCTTGCAGGAGACTGGGCTTCGACTCCCAGCACCCATGAGGCAAGCAAGCACACCACTGTCTGTAACCGCAGTCCTGGGATGTCGAAGCCCTCCCCATGCCCCTGGAGATACCACACACATGTGGTGCACAGATAAGGCAGGTAAAACATGCATGCATACATCAAAAAACACATGTAAATCAAAATGTACTTATAAACCATCTCAACCTAAATTCTTTTAAGACACTGGAAAGATTAACATTTTACACTAAATCTAAGACGAAAACTTCAAACTAAGTAGCACTGAGGATGACAACTACCATCCCAACATGAGAGTAATTTAAGGTGGAATCTCTAAGTCACTGAGAAATCAGAACACAGCCTGCACTGCCAACATCCTTCCATTAGTACTGTGCTTATCACTTGGGATCCGGGTGAACAGATCCAGTGAACTCTAAGCACACCACCCCTCCCACTATGAGAAACAAAGCTGGCATCCGAAGTCTCGGTGATACCTGGGGAGATACTTACGGGTGGAGAAAGGGCTAATAAATCCTGTATTCTATTCAATATATCCTCAATGTAAGGATTCATTTGTTTACTGGATAAAATCAAAAGGGAGACAAAAAGTAAGTTAGATGCTGACAAGATCAAATTCCCATTCAAACACAAGGGAACCAAAGCTTACTTCTACGCTGGCCACTCTGATTGCTAACATTAACTTACGAGCCATTTAAAAGTCTGTGTGGTCTGCAGATGCGTTGCCAGGGCAATGGACCTGACTGTGAGCCTAGTAAGTGCCAAGCGCTAAGTTACTTACAAAGAACACTACATAGAACAGACCGTGTTAAAGCAACTTTCAAGCTGAGCATCACCATGCAAACCCGTAATCCCGGTGCTTGGAGGGAGACAGAGGGCAGAGCAATCTCGAATTTGTCATTTCCAGGACCAAGAAAACCAATGAAAAACTGCACCATGGCCTAGGAGGATGGCTCAGTAAACGCCTGACTGCAAACTCGCTGGCCCGAGTCTGTCACCCTCCTCCCATGGTAGGAAGGCCGTCTCCTCTTCTTCACATGTCTGCCGTGGCATACATGTACTCATCACCCCACAGACATCAAAACCACCATCTACCCACCCTCAGGGGCCCCCGTGCATACACACACAGCACTAAAAGCTGATACTTACTTGAGAGACTTGACAAATCTAGAAAACAGGTAGGCGGTTCTGCTCCGGACTTTAGCACTGGAATGCCACAGACCTCTGTGATCTAAGAAAGCCATCTAAGGAAGAGACACTCATTAGCTCTGCTCTCATTCAAGGACTCCAGTGTCATACTGCCTTTTATATTTTAGACAAGGCTTCTCTGGGTGGGCCTGATTGTCATGAAACTCACTCTGTAGACCAGGCTGGCCTCCAGCTAACAGAGACCTGCCTGCCTCTGGCTCCCGAGTACTGAGATTAAAAGTGTGCCCCACAGCCAACTAGCATTGTTCTGCATTTCTGCTCACATCAAATTGTACCTCCTAGGCAGGGGCTAGAAATGCAGAAGTAATGTTATATTACACACAGGCCCTAAGGACTGGTTTTAGACAAAACTATGTCTCAGACTTAGATAGCCTTTTAACTCTGAGAAAAGTTACAGACAACAAAGACAGAACACAATCTGGACATTCAATCCAGAGTACAGTGCACACTTACTAGTGCACACTTACTAGTACACACTTACTAGTACACAGGGGATGTGCTGAGGTTCAACTGTGAAAAACTTCTCATAGCGAACGACAGTTTCAAAGAACTCCAGGGTCACGGATGTGTGCTGGTAGGAACTGACGCCTGATGTTACCAACTAGAGAGGAAACGGAGAAACTATTCTTGTTTACTGCAGCATCCAAAACAGACCAAGCTCTAACCACTAAGAAACTCTCAGCACAGCACAAAGGGAAAACTGTTTCCGGTACAGGATCCTCAGTATACCTACCGTCCGCATCATGTCCTGCAAAGCACTCGCTTTTGACACGTCACCTGAGAAGTGAGCGCCATGGGACACTGGGAGAGCTTCCGCCAGCATGTACAGCAACCTCACTGCTACTTCAACCTCCATGAAGCGCGTGGTCTGCCAGTTCCTACCAAGGCACAATATTGTATGTCTGTGAGACCTCAGCGCGAATGTTCTGTAGGACTCTTGATACACAGGACAGTAACCCACCACAAAATCCTCTCAATGGCACTTCCACACACTCCTGTAACCAACCCTAATGACACTCAGGGTTACCAACACCGTGGGAGGAGACGAGACAGTACGAGTATGAGGGTAAAAGTGGTTGAAATACATTAAGTGCATGTTGGGATGCAAATATCACAATGAAACCCATTATTACGGATGGTTAACATGCTAATAAAAACCACTTTTAAAAGTCTTGAACAATTAAAAATCATGCCATTCATTTGTTAATTTTGCCAAGCAATGTAACTTAAACCACAGAGGTAGAGACAGGAAGTATTTCAGAAGCAAAGCCGACTGTCTGCAGACACGTGAGGACAGTGGACGTTACAGGACAGAGAAGAGCTTACTCAAGCAGGAGGACTTACTGCAGCGTGGCGCTGAAGACTCGGCGAACAGAAGCCAGCACCAGCTCTGGCGACACCTGCGCAAGTCTGTCCAACAGTAACTTCAGCTGTTTTCTGTATTCTACAAACATGGCTTCATCTTCACCCTGTGACGGAAGTTCAAAGCATCACGATGACTCAGCCATTAGAAGCACTCGGGGTGGGAGCAGGGCACCACAACCTGTCCTCGGCCTCCACAGCAACACCCTGGCCCACACTCACAACTGCACACACAATAATGATATATACATCATTTACACCTCAATACACATACACCTATATATTCAACTTTAAGATCTTAAAATTACGTAAGTGATCAGTTACCTCATACCCTTTATCTTCTAATCATAATAATAATGATAATGATAATAATAATAATAATAATGATAAATCACAATGCTCAGCAGCACGTCCCTTCTGCTCGTTAACCAGTGATCCCATTAAGGCCTGGGTCATAAGGCCTACGGAGGAGGGCAGGGTGAGTGTAAACAGCTGGTATGGGTGCACATTCGGTTCGAGACTTGCCTGTGGTCTCCGATCGCCCTCCAGCCTCCCCAAGTGCTGACAGCATCAGGACTGGAGCTACCATATCTCTCACTGTCACTATGACCCTTTAATATTCATTCCAAATACAGTATTTTAGCACAGAGTTAACCAACATGTGCCCCGGTTTCCAGAAAGCAGTGGACAGCCCCTAACACAAGCGGGAGGCTGATGCTCACATCGCTGGACAAGACTTGAAGCTGAGCACGTCCAGGCAGGGAAGCCCCATTCTCGCCTCCCTAGTGGAGGTGAGCTGCGAAGTGAGAGCCATGGGACACCTGGTGACTTGAGGCCTGTTGACTGGGCCTCGACCCAGCATGCTGGTTAGCTGGTTAAATGTAAACCGAGATAAGGTCATCGATGATAAGTTGACCATCAACTCCATGCTGCTTTTCTTTCATTGCTATGGACATAATCTAGGACCTGAGTGTAATAAACAAAGGTCCCTCCGCTGAATGCATCCCAGACCCCATCCCAGACCCTCAGTTGATTTTTTATAGGATTCTTTTTTGTTTTGAGAAAAGCTCTCACCATACAGCCCAGTACGTAGCCCAGACTGGCTTCACATTTTCCTAAGGCTGCCAACTGCTGGGATTTCAGGCATGTGCCCCATTACCAGCTTAGAAAATGTGTGTGTGTGATTGTGTGTGCGCGTGCACGCATATGTATGCTTGCTCATTCATGCACACGCTTCGGCCACTGTCCTCAGGAGCTACCCACCTTTTGTGTGTGTAAAGCACGTCCTCTCACTAAGAGCTGGACTCGGTGTCTAGTCCAGGCAGTGTACTCCAGGGGTCCACCCTCTTGCCTTCCCTGCTCTGGGACTACAAGCAAGTACCACCAAATGCAGCCTTCTACAGTCATCCAACTCTGACCTCAGTGTTTACACAGCAAGCACTTTACCTGATGCCCTCCTACCCCTCAGAGAGCAGAGGACTCAGGTCTCCGTAAGTGCTGGCCCAAATTAACAGCGATATAAATAACTACATTAGTATAAACAAGGCTGATTAAAACACACTATTGTTTTAAAGGGCTCTGAAACTAAAATATAAAATACTAATTTGCTGCAAACAAACAATAAAATTAAAACCGGTTTTTCTTTGGTGCAAAACTCCTCACCTCATTTTCAAAGTTATATTCTTCATCATAGGTCAATTTTTTCATAACGGCCAACATGATTGCCTAAAATTAGAAATAAAATAACATGTGTTAATTGTTCTTTTTAACCTGGAGGTTGCTCTTACATTTCAAGGTAGGTTTCAGGTAACAAACTGAGCATCAGCTTTAGGTGAGCATGTCTCACCTACTGTAAGAGCTCAGGGAATCTCACGGAAGCAGAGGGGGAAGTGTGAGGTGGGGTGGAGTCCACCTTGGAGGGAGATTACTTGAGACTCAGGAAACAAACAACTCACAAACAGTCCCTAAAACTCACCAACTTCACTAAGCCCCTCCCTCCCCAGGACCATTCACCCACAAAGACTGCAGGGAAAAGACTCTCCAACAGTGGTGCAGAGCACTCCATGACTGGCTCTTCAATGAAGCAGCTCCCACTGAACAGTAGTCCCTCACCAACAGCCAGGTAAGGAACCCTGACTGACCAGGGTTTAAAAGAAGCCACTTACCTCTACATTAGCTTTTTGCTGATCCGAGAGCACTGAAAGCTTAAAATAAAAAGTAAACAATAACTTTTATTAGGTTTTCTGATGCTATATATCAAAGTATTCTTCTAAAACATACACAATGGAGCTTCTGGTACAATTAGGGGACAGGACATTTTTCCAGCATGCACAAGTTTCTGGTCCAATATGAAAAGAAAATACATATATTTCTGCTGAGTAGTTTGACAGCAAACCTATAGTTAACAGCTTCCTAAATTTAGATGTAGTAATTTTGTCTAATAAATAATATGTAGGCAATAACATAGATAACTTGATTAAGCTTTTATGAAATATTTAGAAATAATAACACTGTAACCAGTGGAGGACATTTTTGTTGTTTTGCGACGGTCTCACTATTTAGTCATGATGAGCCTGACTCTCATGCTATAGACCAGACTGTCCTTGAACTCAGAGATCTAAAGGCATGCACAACCATGCTCAGCTTTCTAAAACAAAGCAAATCAAACTTAGAAATCTAAGACACAACACTGTGGTAAGATCAGTTTCTCTAATGCTAAAATCCCTTGAACTCTGCATGTAAACAGTTATTGTTCTAAGAATTAGCAAACCCTGGGGTGGAGAGGTAGCTCAGTGGCAGGGAATGCCGAGCACAGTCCAGGTTCTGGGTTCAGAAGCTAACCAGCCAGCCCACAGGGGGCGATGGCACAAGCGGAATGCCGATTTCTGAGTACTTGTGAACTGCACAGCAATGAACCACCATGGATTGCAGTGGGAAGGGGAAGGTGGTGCGTGAGACCCTGCCCCTTCCTGGGGGAGCTGTTACAGTTGCTAAGGAACAGAAATATTTTCTTCAATGAAGCAGCCTCTGGTAAGTGGCTCATGGTCCTGTATACAACCCCTCGCCTACACTCCTATAACAACTGTAAATTCACTAAACCCCCAAAGGATATCAAAGTAGGACTTAGAAGGAGAAGAGGTGTAGTGTGTAACTATAAAACAACCCAGGCTATGTTCGGCTACGTGCCAGCAGCAGTGGACTCCCCTCCCCAACTAGGAGCAGCAAGCTCAGCTAGCTGAACTGCTCAAATCTTCCCAGGCCATCACCCCACTGGCTCTACTCCCCTAGGCCAGTAAAACGAAAACTCCAGAGGCTAGTAATTTATCAGCCAGACTTGTAACAGTCAATCTTCAACCCACAAATGCCCACACAAAGAACTCAAAACTCAATGGTTATAGACACAAGCTGCACACCTGGATTGGACAGATGTGCCCTGCATTATTCAGTCGTCCATCTCAGGACTCCCCAGTTACTTATGGCTCCCAGGACCATGTGGTTTTGACTCATCATCCTCTTTTATAGATAGGCTCCATCTTGTCTCGTTGTCTCTGTCTGTCTGTCTTTCTTTTTTTTTTTTTCTGGATCTGGGGACCGAACCCAGGGCCTTGCGCCCACTGAGCCAAATCCCCAACCCCTCTGTCTGTCTTTCTGTCTCTCTCTGTTCCCTCTCTAAAACTTTCAGCTCCGCCTTCTGTTCCACTGCCCAATCACAGCTCTAGCCTTATCTGACTAATTAAGATTTCACCTGACCTCACCTGTGTACAGATGATCCACAACACAAAGGTACCAGTAGGATAGAAGGGGACAAGAATGGGTAAGGGGGTGAGGGATAGGATTGAAATGTACTATATACATGTATAAAATGCATAAAAAACAAGTATAACTAATACATAGGAACAAAAATATAATAAAATAGGAATGGCCTCTCACTCAATGTCATAATGGAAGTAACTGCTCTTTACAACACTACAGGCTACAGTACGTAAACCTTCACTACATTTCATGCTGTTACTGGAAAATAACTGTCAGAGGGAGTAATTTAACACCTTTCCACTGTGTTCAGGGACAAATACAGGTTTAAAACAATGGAAACAAAACAAAAAATAACCCGACTGTACTTATGATTTGGGAATGTGTGCCTTTTGAGGCAGGGGCTCGCTCAAGCTAATCTTGCACTGGCTGCAGAGCACTCAATGGCCCAGTCCCCTTCCAGTGCTGGGCTTCTGGCATGGCTCGCCATGTCCAGTCCAAAGCTCACCTTTTGTTTAAATTTAACTTTTAAAATAATATTTAAAAAAACTACAAAATAGGGTTGGGGATTTAGCTCAGTGGTAGAGCGCTTACCTAGCAAGAGCAAGGCCCTGGGTTTGGTCCTCAGCTCCGAAAAAACAAACAACAACAACAACAAAAAACTACAAAATAAGTGCCCTGCATTATTCAGTCGTCCATCTAAGAAATCCCCAGTTATTTATGGCTCCCAGGACCATGTGGTTTTGGCTCATCTCCCTCTCTTATAGATAGGCTCCATCTTGTCTTGTCTGTCTAATCTGTCTACCTACCTACCTACCTGCCTACCTACCTACCTACCTGCCTACCTATTTATCTACCAATCTATGTGTGTGTGTCTTTTCTTTTGGCTTTCTTATATTTTCATTATCTTACAGACGACACTGCCTTACCTGTTTCAGGATATGGAGATAATCGTAACAAAACCCAATGATGTTGGAGGAAATGTCATCGTCCTCATGAACTAGCAGCTGTAACATAAGTGGCACTTTGGTCTCAATAGCTTCCAGTGCCTCTTGAGCATTCTTGACAGCCCCATTCTTAATTAATTTAGTCCAGCTAACTATTAACGACTGTCCCATTCCATTTACCAGCTTAGAAAATCTGGCCACAAAGTCCAAATCTTCTTCCTATAAGCAAGAAGCAAAGACTTGGATTACAACCGCCTGCCTCAGGAAGGAGGAGGAGCTCTGACCTTTAACCAATTACTGGGTTCAATCCAAAAAACAAATTGTGTAATCTGTGACTGACACGCTGGGTGTTAGTGTGAGCGGGCACACGTCAACGGTCAGCTTCCTCCCTCTACCACCCTCCCTCTACCACGGGTCTCAGGGATGGAACTCAGGACCAAGGGCATTCCCCTGGTCCCCAGGACTCAACATTAAGACAACAGCTACCAATTTTGTCACTGTGATAGAAAAATTATCAAAATTTGAATTTTTCTGCAACCATTATCATCCAATAGTACTCTAAAAGCAACTGTTTGTTTTTTTAACTAAAACAAACAAGAACAACAACGGGGTTGGGGATTTAGCTCAGTGGTAGAGTGCTTGCCTAGCAAGCGCAGAGGCCCTGGGTTCAGTCCCCAGCTCCAAAAAAAAAAAAAACAAAAACAAAACAACAACAACAACAACAACAACCCCTAAATGTTTGGTGGTTTTGCCGGCATGTACATCTATGAACATGTGTGCCTGGTGCTTAGAGAAGCCAGAAGAGGGCACTAGGTCTCCAGGAACTGCAGTTATAGAGTCTGGAAGACAGCCAGTGTTCTTAACCACTCAACTATTTCTCTGTTAGCAACCGTTATTTTAATGATGATAAACCTGTGAATATTACTAATCTTGTAAAAATAAAAAAGGGGTGGTGGAGAAGAGAGCTTAAGTAAAAGAAGTTTTAGAACCTTTTTTCCTAACTGTTCAATTTACTAAGTAAGCACAGTCTATGACATCAGTGCTGCTACACTGTATGTGTAATGACTTACAACAGTCTTTTCTGAAACTGTTTCACTTCGGCCTTAACTTCTCTACAAAGACACACCCTAACGCTGCTACATAGTGGCTGTCCGGCTTCACAGGAAGCTGCTACATAGTGGCGGGCTTCACAAAGTCCCTGCCTGTGTTACAGGCAGGCCTGACTTATTTCTTTAGTTAGCCTTCAACCATTCTCCCATAGACAGGGGCTCTACCTTTGTGATTTGGTATTTTCTTTTCTTAAAGAACCCCAGATCCTAAGTAAGACAGGAGAATGTAATAAAGCTATCTCTGGTCCACGAAGAAGGAACCAACTAACACCGTACTACTGACATTATCACCAATAAAAAGATGTCTCAGGATCAAGCAAGGCCACTACCAAGCCTGACAACCTGAGTTCCACCCTGGGACCCGCCTGGTGGAAGGAGAGAACTGACGCCAGGAAGTTGTTCTCTGACCTCCCCATGGGCACTCACTCTCATACATGCACACACACAGACATGCATATATAAAAAACTTGGGAAATGTCTGAGGAACCCTTTCCTCAGCGCTGCAAACTTGCAAAATGCACACGCCATCCTGACTGTCAAGTGTCAGAATGGTGTGACCAAGTGTGCAAGGAACATGCCACCAATTCTAGCTGTGACTCTCAGAGAACCACGGTCACTGTCAGTTCAAGGACATTTCCCAAAGCTCGGAGGGGGAAAAGCATCTAACAGCTTTCAAAGCTTACGGTTAAGACATCTACTGACCTGATCAATGCTGAAAAACCCCGCAGTCTGCAATACTTGACACAAGGATTCTACTAGTTTCATCTTGTCCACAGGGTCCATCCCTTTATTTACAATTTCAAACAAACAGTCACATGCTTCTTCTCGTAGAACTTCTACTGACATATGACCTAGCAGCATATTTATAAACCTGGGGACGGGGGAACAAAGATTTTAACATTTTCAGTACAGGAGTTTTAGATACTAACTCTGCAAGTTTACAGTTTATAGGCATACGCACCTATCATTGGCTATAAGGGATAAGTCTATCCAGGAGACGTAAGCCCCAACTACTTCAAGGCACTGGCACAGCACTTCTGAATTAGTATACTGGTAATTGTGTAAAATCTGGTACCACGATTCCACCAGATTTGGAATGCACTGTTCCCTCATGGTATCTTTTATCAGAGTATTCCTGCGAGCCTCCTAGAAACAAAGCAACAGAAAGGGAAGGTTTGAAGCAGCACTTGATGTCCAAGTACGGCTGCACACAGTGACTTCCTCCACAGGAAAACTTCCAGGCTTGCTGACAGTCCCGACCACGGCTTCCCATTTATCTGCTCTAAAATTACATCCTGTGATTCTCTGTGTTTCCTTTTTCCGCTCTACTCCTCGGCGCCAGACTTGGATCACTAAATACACACTATAAATAAGCATTGCTTAGAAATTTTAAGTATGTGGAATTATTTCTACTATTACACAAACATGGCACTTAAGCTATTTAGAAATGGCAGTGACTTAAATGTACAATGTCCTAAAATTTATGAATATTTTAGTTATTATCATCAAGCTATTATACATTTAAAGCTGTCTCCAGCTCCGTTTTTGTTTCTTTTGTTCCTGGGCCTCCTGCACACTAGGCACGTGCTGTGCTGCTGAGCTGGCTCACCAGCTTTCTCTTGCTTACCACACGCAGGCTGGGCTGAGGGGGCTCAGCTGTGAGGAGTCCTTGGCGGTGACGATACAGTTTATTCCACTAGTGCTGCCCAGCCACACAGATTTTTAGAAGGCAAAGGCGACGTTGAGATACATGAAGGCAGGGCAATGGGCTATGGGACTGTGACTGGCTCAGACTCCCAAGGAGGAGGGGCTGACACCCACGTTCTAAGCCATTGCCTCTCGCCTCTTCAAAAGCATTGACGTTAAGTATGGACGGCAATTCCCAGGAGCTATGAGACAGTAACCTTGTGTACTTCACTGGAGACTACGCTGGCTTGGTTTGAAAAACCTAAGGAATGCTCTAATTTCAGTCTATGGGGTGGGAGGGAGGAGTGTAAAATTTCACTGTTAGCAAATTCAAGCTAGGGACATCTGTAATCTAAGAATGTGACAAAGGAAAAGACCCCCTGCCCTTTCTGACACGTGTGTTTCCCCTACAAAGCTTACATCACGAACCCCGTGCACCCGAAGTTACTTGCCTCTGATGTATGAACCACATCCCGGTCCACCAGCTCTGAATCGATGGCCATGAGGATTCGCAGGTACAGATCCACTCCCCTTGGGTTTAGGTCCACAACTGAGAGAATGTCAAAAAAAAACTTGGGCCATTTAGTGAGATACTCTGTAACAAAGAGCAAGGCGAAGACTTGGGCTGCTTTGTTTCGGATGAAGGTCTTCTCTGGCTGGGGATTCAGCATCTGATAGACAAAACAATCGTGAAAATGTATTCAAGCTCTTCAGAAGCACGCTGCTTTTGTCTACTTATCACTAGTTGGCAAAAAATAAAAAAAGTAACCAAACCTCAACACTGCCTTGATTGGTAGCAACAAAGGTGTGCAGATTTACCCATGTGTGCAGGTGACTGGTCACATGACAAGGAGTAATGGCTGCCTCTTAGAAGCTTTATTTTCCTATAGTGTTGGGGATAGATCTGTTTGCTACATAAGCATTCTACCAGAGACACACAGCCCGGTCTCTTTTTTTTTTTTTTTTTGAGGAAGGGGTGTCTGCTTGTTTTGAGTCAGGGTCTTACTATGTAGCCTAGGCTGCCCTCACTCAGATCCACCCGACTTTCTGCCCTTGCCTCTATGCCGCCAGGTCTGTCCCAGGCCTTGAGGTTGATCTTTTTTGTTTTTGGGGATTTTTTTTTTTCTTTTTTGAGACAAGGTCTACTAGTAGGCAGCTCAAGTTGACCTTTAACTCATTACAAACTACAGGTTGGCTGCAAAATAACAATGTCCCTGCCTCTGCCTTCTGAATACTGAGATACAGGTATGGACCCACAACTCTCAGTCATTAAGTTTCATGAACAGAATTTTAACAATTCATGTCATTTCTTCTAAGGGGAAAGAAATCAATTGTCTTTCCTTCTTTGGTTAGATCTTAAAGAGGTGGCTCTGGTTAAATCCGAAGCCTTACATGTTAGGCTTAACTACAGTTAACCAGGAGGAGTGTAAGCGTTAACAGCTCTATCGTTCTTATACAAGAGCGTCTGTAAACAGGCTGTGTCAGCAGAGGCCAGCTTGAGGGACCAAATGAAAAGCAGCTACTGTCATGGAGTTTAATATCATTGAACTCGAGGAGCTGGAAAGGCGGCCCAGCAGGGAAGTACAGGCACTGCTCATGCAGAGAACCCATACTAGGCAGTCTGCAAGCATCTAGAACTCCAGCTACAGAGAGTCTATCACCCTCTAATGGATGCCGTGTGTACCTGCAATCAGGGGTACAAACCCACACACAAACGCATATACACATAAGGAAAAAAAGGTTTAACATTTTTTTAGATAATGAATTACTTTTTAAAACCAAAGCTCCAGCTAGGTGTGGTGGCAGGCACGTGGCAGGCACCTTTGATTCTGGTGGTTGGGAGGCAGAGGCAGGAGCCCCAGGCCAGCCAGGGCTACACAGTAAGACCCTGGGTCCAAAAAATGTTTCCACAAAAAGTCCAACAGTTTTGGTTATTAAAACAATGTTAAGTTATTACTGTTTCCGCCCATACAACAGTTTTGGTTGTTAATACAATCTGTGGTTATTACTGTTTCCACCCATGCTCTTCAAGACTAGCACTTCAGATATAAATGGTGAATCGGCGGACCACTGGAGGCAGGAATGAGTGGCTGTTTTACCTGAGCCTGAAGCCATGAGAGAAGCGTCCCCCTGATGAGCTGTTGCTGAGCAGTGCTGAGCTCTGAGTACCTGGTAAAGCACAACAGTCACTACATTTGTGGTCTGTGCTTTTCAAATAAATCTCACCTATTAAAGACGGAGCATTATATAGCATTCAGGGTTTCCTAGAACACCAGACAGCAGACACCTTTATCACAGTACTGAAGAATGAACGCATGGAACAAATTATCAGATAGAGTATAATCATTGCTCTCAGATCCCTGGGATGTGACACTATGTGACTCTTCAGACAAACTATTTGTTCAATCAGGTTTGCAGTCTACAGACTAAGCCTGACTGACTGACTGAGCTTGGGATAAATCACAACACATCCACAGCCCAGAGATAACTTCTACGTTGTTAGTTTACCACGTGTATTTTGGTTTCCTCATGGTTGGAAAAGCAAATTAAAACATTCCCATCCCAACAAACCTGGAGATTACAAACAGTGAAATGGCCTTACTTGTATTTAACTTGATGCTCTAAAACTTGGAAGCAGAAAAACTTTACGTGATCATCACTGAAAAAGCAAAAGAAAATTAGATAATCAGAGAATGGATTGGAGAAAACACAAGCAGAATACCAGTAACAACTGTGACATTTTCAAAAGTGGCCTCTTGCCTGACTTTCTACCGACCAGCTCTACTTTACGTGTTTTTATTACTGCCTTCTTTGTTCTATGCCAGTGCTGGGTACCTAACCCAGGGTCTTATGAATTCCAGGCAAAGGATTTGTCAATGGGCCACAGGCTCAAACCCTCTGTTGAAAAGGGTTATGAAAGCTCTAAATACAATTCCCAACATGTGGAAGTCCCATTACATTTTACAAGCAGCATAACCATAAGCTCTAATACACACCCTAAACACAGAACTTTGTAAAGAGAGGCCATTGCCTCAAATCCTAATGTGGAGAGCCAAGGTTCCTGGAACAATTTCTGTGCTTGACTTTAGGATCCTTAGAGATGCAGGTGACAAACGGTATAGCTGCAAGAGACTGATCAAATCAAAGACGGTGTCTTTGACCTACTTAAAATTTAAGCATCCTTAGTCAGTGTTTTTACAGCCAAACACAGAATAAACATGGTAGGAAGAATCTTAGTTTACCCTGAAAGTTTATAAAGAAATGAAATTATAAATAAAAGCACCTTTGTAAGAGGTGAGGAAGAAACACTATCTGTCCATTACCCATTTCTCTAGTGTTAGGTCATAGAGCCAAGGATTCTGACAAAAGGTCCGCTGCAGGACACGCCACGGAGAAAGCCTTTCACATGTGGCATGGCCGCAGTGATCGAGAGACAGAAGAGCTGGAGAGGAATATTTTGAGATATGCTGAGGTCCCTGTTGGAAACCATACAGGGTGGATTATGGGTGTAATGACTATTAATGACAAGACCTTGGTCCCAACACCAAAGAACGCGGCAATGGAATATTGATATATTTAAGATATATATCACTGGCCCCGGCACGATAGCTCAAGCTTTGGAGCTCAGCACTGGGGAAGCAGAAGCATGTGGATCTCTGCGAATTTGAGGCCAGCCTGGTCTACAAAGCCAGCCCAGAACAGCCAGGGCTCTGTTACACAGAGAAACACTGTCTCAAACAAACAAACAAATGAAAAGATACATGTTTGTTGCTCACTTTTACCCACTCCCAATAATAAGACAAAGACCTGGTTAGTGTAGCCTACACCAGTGAGGACTGGCTCTACAGAACACAACACACATAAAGGAAAGGGTGCTTTTACTAAAAAAAACATCAATTCTGGATTAGTTAAAAAATTGGTCTGCTACTTTTCTCTTTTCATGCTACTAACAGTTTTCTAAAAGGCAAGTCACAGAATCTTTAAAAAAAATATATACTTTCAAAAGAACAAATGAAAATGCCTCACAGGATGTTGCTCCTCCCAGGCAGGATGAGGACTATCTCAGTTACCTGTAAGTCTTCTGTGCTAGAGCCTCTGCACACACCTGCCAGGCATCTGGGGAAATCTTTAACTGCTCAAAGTAAGCCAGGGCCTGAAAGACGGCAAAACAAAGTGACATGTTTGATAATGAGCTCTGATGCCTCGCTCACACAAAACAAAGGGTGGAGTGAACCACTAAGCAACCACAACAGGTAAAACGTCCAGTCCAGGCAAAGTCCACGTGACCCCTAAAAGTAGATCTGTGACCAATTTATCAGTTAGACGCGTAAGCTAGTTTCCTTACAGGAAAGGAGATGGAGAAAGAGTGATCTGCAGCCACCACTGAGTCACTGCGTGAGGGCGACGAGGGAGAAGAGATGCCTCAGGTGTTTTATCAAGGGCATTAATACTCGGGTACACACAACCATTAAAGGGTCTGGGAAGGGACACCAGGCAGCACACATGCCCTCTCGCCATGAGTAGATGTGACACAAAGTAACAGAAACTTTCAACCCAATGAGTAATCTAGGAGGGGAGGGAGCTACACTGTGTGGGACAAGGAATGAGGCACCAAGGCATGGGAGCCCCTGACCCTTCTAACATCTCTCCCATTTGGCTGTTTCTGAGTCACGTCCTTTATAACAGACTGGCAATATTGAGCGCACTGCCTTCCTCAGTCCTGCATCACTGGGGCAGTCCTTGACTTAGCAGGCTGGCATCAGAACTACAGATGGTCTGATGTCAGTTTCTACAAACACAGAATTCTCACTGGTAATGTCCCAGAAGCTAGGTCAGAGGACAAATGCAGTCCCCAAGGCACATACGGTCAGGTGTGGGGGGCTTGTCTGTTTGCTAAGTACTGAGGTGTGGGTAGGAGGATTATTTCTCAGATACACAGCTAGTCTGAGGTTAGCTTGGGCTGTATAAGACCCCGTCACCAAAAATTAAACAGAAGGTTTTAAGCTAAAGTTGAGTGTTTAAACCAAAGCTGGAGAATCCGGGTTGGGGATTTAGCTCAGTGGTAGAGCGCTTGCCTAGGGCGCAAGGCCCTGTTGGTCCCCAGCTCCCAAAAAAACAAAAAAAAAAAAAAAAAAAAAAAAAGCTGGGGAATCCAGGGTGTCTGTGTTGTGTGTGTTTGTGTGTGTGTGTGTGTGTGTGTGTGTGTGTGTGTGTGTAAATAACCAGAAGTCGTTGCCGTGCTTGTCCCTTTATTCTGAATCCGTGTATTACTAGCATTAGAAAGAAATCTTGTGGCAATGATGAACAAGATGCAGCCTTCACCTCCAGGTTCTTCTACCTGGTTCCAAATCACACAGCAACAGCCAGCTTGGCATTCTTGCCTGTGTTGCTGACTGATGCCCACACACAGAAACGGACTGACAGACAGACACTCGAGCAGGAGCAGTCAGCCCACCCAATGGTAACTTCTCACTATTCCTGCGCTTGTAGCATCAGGACCATCAAAACCTTCATTCATTGTCAACATTCTTTCCTCTTCATCGTCATTGATTCTGCTACTCACGTTGGCGTAACACAAAATCGGATGAAACCAAAGGCCTAAAATATTCCCATCACAGAACCCATTCTTATTGAAAAAAAATTACTGTATTAAAACCACTAATATATCAGTGATCTTTTCTGGAAAAGAACACCAAGGTGCATTTAAAAAAAATCTGTTGGACAGAGCTGGTAAGATGGCTTAGGAGGGAAAAGAAAGAACAGACTTCATCCAAGCACCACGGCCCTAGTGGGCCCACCCCCACCACAGCACACACCTGGATATACTAACTCGTTCATTTCTAACATGGAATACTGGAACTCTAAAACTAACAGGATTAAAACAGAATGCATTAAAAAAAAATAGTGGTGGGGCTGGGGATTTAGCTCAGTGGTAGGGGAAGCGCAAGGCCCTGAGTTGGTCCCCAGCTCCGAAAAAAAAACCAAAAAAAAAAAAAAAAAAAAAAAAAAATAGTGGTAAGAATCAGGGCCGGTGAGTCAAGCCTACAGCTGACTCAAGCTGACTCAAGCTGCCCAAAGCTAGAGGCCAGCCTGGGCTAAGGTGTCAGATTCTGTCTCAAACAAACAACAAAATTACCAAAGAGGAAGTTTATGGTGGATATGGCGGAGCATGCCTGTAATGCCAGAACTTGGGAGGATGAGGCAGGAAAATCTAAATGGCCACGCCATCCTCAATTGTAAGGGCTGATTCAATGCTAGCCTGGGATACGTGAGACTGTCTCAAAAAACAAAACGAATACAACAGAGCTATGGAGATGGTTCTGGGTTAAAACTCCTGATTCCTAGCACCCACCTGGCAGAGGAGAAACACTTCTGCAGGCTGTCCTCTGACCGTGCATACACAAGGTGGGTTCACAATGCTCCTTCCCCAACAAATAAATACATGGGAAAAAAAGCCACACACACACCCCCCCTCCAACAGGTCCAACAAACAGTAATGAAAGCAAATGAAGGGGCTGGAGAGATGGCTCAGCAGGTACAAAGCACTTCATGAATGACTTGAGATTGATCCCAGAACCCACATCAAAGGGGGAGGAGAGTCTCTTCTCCATGAAGTCAGCCTCCATAAAGTCACACGCCAGGGGCACAGTCATTCTTAAAACAACTTCCTAGGAGAAGGAAGTCCAGTTATGGTAGAATACTGTATTCCCAGCAGTCTGGAAGCTGAAGCAGGGGGATTGCTGAGAGCTCAAGGTGAGCCTGAACAGAATACAGAGCACCAGGCCATAGTCTAGGCAACACAGCAAGACTATGCCTGAAACAAACTCAACTGTGTTTGCAAGGTAGGCTGGAAAAAAATCCCTGGGATTGAACCTGCCTCTGTTCAATTCCCAGTACTATAAAAACAAAAACCCCCTATCACCTGACACATATAAACTTTTCATTGGAATCAGCATGCAGCACCAAAGCAGACTGAGGTCGCAACTTAATGCTTCAGCTTCTCTGAACACGGGTGGCTTAAATCCCTACGAAAAGAAAACCATTTATACACAAAAAGCCTGGGCTTCTAGGGGTCTTTTGTTTTTGTTTCTTGAGACAGGGTCTCTGTGTAGTGTTGGCTGTCCTGGAACTCACTTTGTAGATCAGGCTGGCCTCAAACTCAAGAGGCCTGCCTCTGCCTCCCAAACGCTGGGATTAAAAGTGTGTGTCACTACTACCTGGTTTTGATTGCTAGGGTTTCTGATGTTCTGACTAGGCGCTGACACCTAGATTCCTATTATTTGCTGTATGTATTCGGAGGGTTAGTTCTTTCGTATCAGAAACTGCTTGGGGAGTTTTGCTTTTTTAAAGCACGGAAAAGCCAAACAAATACGGCTGTAAAAACTTAGTGAGATTGCTAACTCTGCCTCACTTCTAACAAGTACTCTCCTATGCTACCGGGAGTAGGAAGAAACACCCCTGCTTCCTTTGATCCTAAACTTCAGAACACTCACGTCTTTAAAAATTAATTAAAGGCTTGTTGTTCTTTTATTTTTTCAGCTACAGCACTTATTAGACTTATACACTACATTGGGTTTAATTGTTTACATTTAGCCAAATATACCAGCATCTCCTAATGGATTTCTTGTCACGAAATCGTTTCATATAACTTAAGGTGTGACATATCAAAACTGCTTATGTCCAGTCTGCAAAGACTAAATAACAAGGAGGCTAGCTGTCACCAACTTCAGAGTTAAGCAATTTATAGTCCAAGGTAAGTAAGGACAAAGTAAATCATGCACTGGTGACTACAAAGTTCTCTGCCTTTGTAACTGTGTTACAAAGTTGCAACAATTAGCAATGTCCCATGTTGCACAAAGACCTACCTTAACAGGTCAGATTTTAGGTCGCTATCTCAGCCAATTAAAAAAAAACCAACCACAACACTTGATGTTTCAATATTCAGAACATGCCTCAAATCTGTCTGATCCTATTACTCTTTACTCGAACTATACCTCTATCCTATGATGTGTTTGCTAAGTCCTCTAACATATGTTTGTGGCTGTGTGCTTTTAAAAATAATTACATTAACTGACTTACCCTTTGTCTAAAGTCTGAATCGGCATTCGGATTTAACCCCAAAAGAGCCTGCTCGTCCATCTCTGCCGCTATTCCTGGAGTTTTCTGATCGCAACAGACGTGGCTTCTAATCCCACAGAAGGATCCACAATCATCTGCACACGGGAAACAAAAGATGATTATCTGGAACATGAGAAGTGGCTGAAAACACACAGCTCCTGAAGAGTTAAAGCCCACCTTAGGCTAGCAGCCTAGCCCTCATAAGAACAAGAGCGCACAGCAGCGTGATTTCACAAACTCTAAGCAAAAAAAGCTTTCCGGCTGCACTGTCCTGTGGAGTTCACCAGTCAAGTACAGAAAGGACTCTGGAAACATGCATGAAGTGTTGGGGATGGAAACAACAGTCAGATCCCCAAAGCTCTCTGGTCAGCTACTCTAGCCAAACCAGTAAGCTCCAAGTTCAGTAAGACCCTGTCTAAAAAATAAGGAGGGTCGGGGAGTTTTGACAAATATGAGAGGTAGGAGAGTAAATAGCATGTATTATATACATGTATGAAATTGTCAAAAAATAAGTTATATAGTGAAAATCAGCAGAGGAAGATGCCTAATATGGACTTCCTGCCTTCTGCCTGCATGTATGTACGAGCACACATAAACACATACAGATATATCCTTATATTCCTATTATAAAGCTATACAACTTTTTTATTTATCAATTTTTAAATTAGCAGAGCCACAGAGAACCTAAAGAGACCAAGAGATGAATGTCCTGTGCAGACTTTCAGCAGTGGTGAAGCCAGGGCTAGGTTGCAGATCTCTATACTTTTCTATTTTCCTTGATCTTTTTGGAATAAAAAAAAATAAAAAATCAGGATCTAAGCTAAGCCCCTTCTCTGGTCACTCACAGCAACCTTGCAAACCACAGCAAGGCAATCTAAGTCCCTACTGCTGACAGCATTAAGACACAAACACTTCTGCACAACCCCTGACCATTCTGCATGCTCCTCAGGGAGGCCAGCAACACCCGCCACATTACATGGCAGCTGTCAAGTACACCCTACTCTCATCCGTGCACACACCACTCTTTTCAGCTTTGAGGACAAACCCTGCAAGGCCTTCAATATTCAACTTCCGCATCACCTCACGCAGCAGAACAGTTCTGACCCTCTGTTATCTGATCCTACCAAAACAGGATTAGATAACCCCTTCCACATTCTACCATGCGACAGTTTGGTTTCTCAAAAAAAAAAAAAAAAAAAAAAAAATTAACAACAACAACAAAAAAACATTGTGAAATATGCATGCATCACTATGTTCCAAAAAATTAAAAACACAGGTTTTGGGTTTTTAGTGCTCTGGGTTTGGACTAATGAGATGGCTCAGAGGCAAAAACTCTTGATTCCCTAGATCCATATGGGGGAAGAAAAGAATTGCTCATGTACACAGCACATGCGCACATTCATATATGCACACAAGCGCTTGCACCTTCTCTCACATACCTGTACAAATACAAGATAAATATATGTAATTTCTTTAAGTCCTAGATTTATATTCCAATTCTATCAATAAAAAACAAAAGCCAGTCAGGCAATGTTGGTTCACACCTTTAATGCCAGTGCTGAGAAGGCAGAAGCAGGAGGATCTCTGAGCTCTAGGTCAGCCTCGTCTATAGAGTTCCAGAACAGCCAGGGCTACCCAGAGAAACTCTGTCTGGAAAAACCAGCCAGCCAACCAACCAACCACACCCCCCACACCCCCACACCCCCACACACACTAAGAAAACCACTCAGTCGCTCAAAATAGCGCACATCTTTTAATCCCATTACTTGGGAGGTAGAGGCAGGGGGATCTGGGACTTCAAAGCCAGCCTGGTTATCTACATCTGGATGTTCTAGCTAGCCAGAGCTACAATGAGATTCTGTCTCAAAAACAAAACAAAAATTGAAGCTACGAAGGAAAAAAAAAAAAAGGATGCATTCCATCCTGTCAGCAGGAAAAGGGGCAAAGTCCTAAACACTACAATGTGTGCAAAGCATGCCTCCAACAAGTTATAAATTCAGATGTTGGCATGCAGGATGCCTTACTTGAAACACTCTTACCCTAGAATGGTATTCTGAACAGATGGGAAAGCAAATTGGTCCCACCAGGAAAAGTTAAGTATTATTCCTCCTATAAATGCTCAAAGAAAAGTCGGTGTAAGGACGTCTGTAAACCCTGATTGAGAAATCCTCTAGAGTTCCTTTAAATTATCCATTGCTTTGGGGGAAGAAACTGCTTAAGTTTTTTTTTTTGTCATTTCACACTAATCTTGACAAGAGAAAAAAAAAAAAAAATAGGAGGCCCGGCTGAGCACATGCTCAACAACAGAACATCCTCAGCAAACTTGTTACAGTTATCCATAGAGAAGGAATCTCTCACAAACCTTCGCCCTCTCCACATTCCGAGAAAAAAAAAACAACAACAACACATTAGACCAATATAAAATGAGATGGTAGCCAATCTGTGAATAAAACACAGGGTTAAAAGGTAACAACTTCCTAATAAAGACTGGGAACGGACGCTTAGTAGTCTGACCTACAGAGCCTTGCAGGCTTAAACATTGTTACAATATGGTAAACATTTTATACCACCTGCAAAGGTGGATGTGGTGGGGGTGGGGGCGAGAAATACACGTAAAATAGGAAGCCTTAATTTTTTCCTCGGCCATTGAGTCAAGAAGAATCAAACAATGTGGAAAATTCCTCCACACCTACTTAAAACTGTTTGAGATCGACTTAATCTTTCCAGCCTTTTAACATCAAGTTGACAAGTCGCTTTAATACAACGTAACTTCCCCCCAGTAACAACTAATTAAGGCTTCCAAAAAGTACTCGTTTTTCAGGTTACAGGGAAACATCAAGCTTCTCCACTGCTGCAAGACTGTAAAGAAGCAAAGAGGGGAAAAGCCTGTCCCTGCTGGCAAATTACTACGCAGAAATAACACTTTCTCTCCTATTTGTCCCGGGGTGGGGAGCGAATCAACTTTGAGGGACCTACAGTTCAAACTGGTGGGACGCACTCTAAAACTATCACAAATGGGTTGGTGGGGCAGCCTCCTAGGCCGGCCTCGCCCCCTATCCTTTGCCCGGATCCCTTCCTGGGCGAAGCCTCGTGGCCACTCGGGTGATGAAACACCCGGCAACCGGCAGCCACGCACTAGGGACGCGGCCGCCACCGATCGTCCCCAACCCCAAGTCCGGCTCGCCCGGCCACGTAGGGTCCCCGGCCCGCCGCCCTCCGCCTCCAGTCACCATCACTCCAATATCTCTTCCTCGCCTGCACTCCCGAGGGGTCGGCCAGCCGCAAGGAGCGGCGCCGTACGCAGGGAGCACGGAGAGCGGCCCTCGTCCTTGTCGCTGTAGTCCTCCACTACGGCCGCAGCGCTAGCGCCGGAGCCGGCCCGGGCCGCGCTCCTCTCGGCGCTCGGCGTTCCCCGGGCGCCTTCTCCTGCGTGGCGCGGAGCGGGGCGGGCAGGTTGGCAAGCCGGCGGGCGGAGTCGGCGGCCCTGGAAGGAAAACTGCGCAGGGGCCCGCTAACGCCGCCGCTGAGTCAGCGCGAGGCACGCCCCCCGCGTCGTGCCGCGAGGACCGGCGCCAGCCCCAGCCTCATGGAAGAAGAGTGTAGACGGCCGCCCGCAGGCTGGGCCCCGGGGACTACAATTCCCAGCGTGCAATGCGCATAGGACGCTTCCGAGCGGAGGACCGCACACGTGCTCCCTGGAGCTCTCAGTAGGGCGTGGCCGACCAGCCTGTGGTGCATGCTGGGAGAGCGCATCCCGCCCTCCTAGCTACAGGTTACTGAAGTCCTCTAAGCTTATAAAAGACCGGCCACGTTGCGCCCTACTTTGACTGCGTGAGTTAGTTACTCTCCACGTCCTGCAGAAGGGCCTGGTCAGGTGGCAGAGGGCGTGTAGTGCCGAGATCCTGAAACTGGAAGAGTGGATGTGGTTCAAACCACGTGTTGAGTCAGTTGCTGAATTTCTTTCCAGCGGTTCCACCTGTCAAGATTCCAGAAGCTTAAGATCTGACAGTTCTTAAAAGTCCACTGTTTTGTTTTTTTTTTATTTTCTTGTTTTGCTTTTGAGACAAGATCACACTCCATAGCCCAGGCTGATCACTTATTTCTTAAAGTTTCCCAGGCTGGCCTAAACCCCACAAATCCTGGAATTACAGGCGTGAACCATCATGCCCAATTTAAATATTACTAAATCTGCCTACAAGAAAGAGAGAAAGAGATGAAGGAAAGAAAGAAAGGGAGGAAGGAAGAAAGAGAAAACCGAAAGCATTCCGGGTGATGGTGGCTGCCAAATTACCCTTAATCCGAACGAACACTGAGGAGGCAGAGGCAGGTGGATCTCTGAGTTAGAGGCCAGCTAGGACTACAGAGCAAGTGCCAAGGACTACAGAGAGAAACCCGGTCTCAAAAGAATAAAGAAAAGGAAGGAGGGGGAGGAGGAGGAGGAGAGGGAAAATGAAACGTTCCTAGGAAGTACCGTGCTTACTTTCGCTTCATCTAAATCCAAAGCCTGCTACCCTGTTATTGTTGGCATCATGTATGTTACTTTAAGTCCATCTCAGTTTACTCGTACCAGTTTACTGGACAGTACCAGCCTCAGAGGGTAAGGTTTGGCTAATTTTATTTAGAGGCAGGGGCTCACTGAGTAGCTCTGGGTAGCCTGGCCTTACCTGTTCTCTTGCCTCAATGCCAGAGTGCTAGGGTTCAAGGTTGCCACCAGGTCAGACTATTTTATGGATTAATGTTAATATACATGTTAGATATATCTTGTGTGGCACCATTTCTGGGGATACATGAACAAACATCTGTTCACTGGAGATAGGTATCCAGATACAGTATTGATGGCAGACCAAAGTGAGGATATCACAAAAGTCAAGCTTGGTGAACCAATGGTTTTCACTGGGGTTATTTACAGGAGCAGAAATACAGCTGCCTCACCGATGCCTACCTCAATATAAGTGACAGATCACCTGGTGTGTACTGTACAATGGGAAGACAGCAAGCTGGGAGAGCTCCCAGGCAGTTCTGATTGTCTAAGAGTGTATAGCATGGGGGAGGGGATGGTTTTGTGAATCTGGTTAGTTTCCGGGGAATCACTGAATTGTTTAGTTCCTGAGCATAAAGAGTTTATTCCCAGGTTAGAATGTTATAATACCTTGTGGCTTAAAAGAGTACCCAGTCCAAAACTGAAGGAAACGCTGGTGTAGTGGTATCATGCAAATTCCCCCCAAAACGAAGGAAGACGATACAGTGAGTGCATCCAACATAGAGATTTTGTTTTGTTTCTTAGAGATAGTGTTCTACAATGTAACTCTGGCTGTTCTGGAACTTACTATATATACCAGGCTAGCCTTAAACTCACAAAGATCCCACTACCTCTGTCTCCCTCCCAAGAGATTAAAGGCTTGTGCCACTGCGCCTAGCTCAACATTTCAGACTTGATATGTTATTCAGTACATGCTGATGAAGGTTGAATGCAGTGAGAGCCTTTCCTCTAGCTCCCACTAAGAATAAGCCAGACCTGTTCTACAAACCCGTGATCCAAGCTGCTCGGGAAGCTGAGGCAGGAGGATCATCAAGGCTAGCCAGTGAAAAATAGCTATACCCTATCTTTAAAAGTGAACGAAGAGGTCTAGGGATATAGCTCAGTTATCACTGAGTGTGCTTGCCTTGCGGTCACCACCCTAGCATCAATGCCTTGGACCACAGAAAAACCTAACAAAACTTGGGGGCGGAGGGAGGGAGGAGGGAATGGAAGAAGTAGTATAAAAGTTGATGTTACCATGTTACCACTTAGCAGCTACAATTTCTTAATTATGTTACTAAAACTCCTTCCCTGGGGAATCTTAAAGTCACCCCTCTTCCTGAGGTCCTAAGAACTAGCCCATTTAGACCACCAAAATTCAGTGTGGGGAACCCATGAGTTTATTGGGCTTACTTACAGAGCATGAGTGAGAGGTTATTTACTGAATGTGGGTGCTCCTCTCCCTAAAAGAAAGCTGCTCTGGTGCTCCTCTCCCTAAAAGAAAGCTGCTCTGGAAAGTCTTTATCCACCGGGGATGATGGCTTCTGTTGTTTCCTAACAAAGTCTCAGTCATTCAATTTTACCAATGAAGACTAGGGAGCCAGATGCGAGGGTGAGATCCTGCTAGTTCAGAGATGCAGAGAAAGTACCAGCTAACCTTCCTCTTCAGCCGATTTTCCACTAAGAATCCCCTCCCTTATTCTGTCTCAAAAAAAAAAAAAAAAAAAAACCAAAAAACCAAAAAACAAAAACCTCCTTCAAACTGAATGTCCCTCCCTTCTACTTCCTGTTCGTCTCTCTATCCATCTCTGACTCTCTCTTACTCTCTATGGTTTTTCCTTAATAATCCTATCTTCCCTTCCTATCACCTGGCTGCTTGCTCCACCTCTTGACCGATGGTTGACTTTATGTAATCCTGTTTACAATATTCAAGCAGAAAGCTCCTGGTTAAAGATGTGGGCTGAGGCTGAGCCACACCACAACCAAAAATAGGTTTTCCCAGTAAATAACACAATCTCGGGGGCTACAGTGTGATCAAATATCCTTCGACAAGTTTCTCTTAGCCACATAGATGAAACGACTCCTCCCCCCACAGCCTTGCCCCACCTACATACTCTAGCCCCTCCCCTAGGTCAGGTACCATTTAGACAGAAGTGTGTACCTTAGGTGGTAAGGGCTGGCTGAACACTCCAAGGAGAATCTCCTGGTTTTACCCTCTGTGATCTTTCGCAAGTAGGCACAGTTGAACTCCCCAAGATGGCCATTGTTTAACTAAGAGGACATTCCTGTACAGCCGCTGACCATATTCAAGACACAGCATTTCATGTATAGCCTTTAACCTGGTATAATTGTTTAATTGTTTGCAACGTCAGGCTGCAGAGCTGGAGAGATAGATCTGCAGCTAAGAGTTACTCTTCCAGAGGTCCTGAGTCTGATTCCTGTTAAGGCCTGGGTAACCGTTGCCTGTATAGCCAATCATTTTATGCTGTTACTAATGTTACAAGGAAACTTTCTCATTGTTACTAGAAAATTCTTTGTGCCCGAATTAACCTAAAATTCTCTTATGTTCAGGCTAGAGGTCAGTTAGAACTGCTTTGTATAGCTAGCCACAATATGCTTGGACCCAAGACCTCACTGGGAATTGACATCCTACTTGGCAAAAAGAAGCATGAAATCCTGGTTGGCAAGTTGGCACGTAAATGCTAGACATGTCAAGTCTCACTCCACCCCACAATTAAATGACCCATCCAATGAGGACAGGATAAGTGTACTACAAAGACATGTTCCTAAGGAAGTCCCCTGTCCCTAAATCTTGATTGGTAGAATAACTTAGCACAGATGTTTGTGGATCTCAGGTTTAAAAGCTCTGTAGGATTCTGGCTCAGGTCACAGTTTAGTTTCCAGATCTAGATTCTATCCCTTATTGATCAGTCCTGGGCTGTGTGTTCAATAACCAGCCCAGTTTGACTGAGATGGGTGCCTGAGTGGTTTGTGTGGCGATTCCCAGACCTCATCAATACCCAGCATCCACATCAGGTGACTTGCAACTACTTGTGACTTACGCTCCAGAGGATAAAAACCTCTAGCCTAGGCAGTGAGTCATACAGAGGAGCAGGCAGAGGGAGGTCACAAGCTCCCAGTTTGGGTGCCCCGGAAGAGAGCTCCGTGGTAGAGGTGACAAGAGCTGAGTATTTCAGATCTGCTTAGTAAATTGGTGTGTCGCCCACCATGTTAGCTGCAAGGCTTGTGTGTCTCCGTACACTACCTTCCAGGGATAGTTTTTCAGCCCACTTTCATCACCAAGGCCTCTCCACTTGGGAAGAATCCCTTCACAAAGAACCAATTAACACCCAGCAGGGAATATGCTATCAAGACAAGAATTAGGATTCACCATGGGAAAACTGCCCAAGAACTGAAAGAGGCAGCCTTGGAACCATCAATGGGGGAAAAAAACCAAACTCTTTAAAATTGATCAGATCTCCAGGACGGTGGTTTGTTGCTGGAGGAGCAGGCATTGGTCTTGGAGCACTGTGCTACTATGGCTTGGGAATCTCTAATGAGATTGGAGCTATGGAAAAGGCTGCACTTTGGCCTCAGTATGTAAAGGATAGAATTCATTCTACTTACATGGACTTAGCAGGAAGCATTGGTTTAACAGCTTTGTCTGCCTTGGCAGTAGTAGCCAGAACACTTGCTTTCATGAATTTCATGATGACAGGCTCTTGGGTGACAATTGGTGCAAGCTTTGCAGCCATGACTGGAGCTGGAATGCTAGTCCAGGCAATATCATGTGAGCAGAGGCCAGGCCCAAAGCATCTGGCTTGGATGCTGCATTCTGGTGTGATGGGTGCAGTCATGGCTTCTCCTCTGACAATCTTAAGGGGCCCTCTTCTCCTGAGAGCCCAATAATATACCACTGGTATTGTGGGAGGCCTCTCTACTGCAGCCATGTGTGCATCTATTGAGACGTTTCTGGATATGGAAACACCTTTGTGAGTGGGCCTGGGTCTTGTCTTTGCATCTTCACTGGGGTCTATGTTTCTTCCCCTACCTCTGTACCCAGTGGCAATGTATGGTGAATTAGCTCTTTTCAGCATGTTCCTTCTGTACTCGGAAAGTAATCAAACACGCAGAACTAGCACCCATGTATGGCATTCAAAAGTATGATCCCATCAATCTGATGTTGATGATCGACATGGGTACATTAAATGTATTTATGCGAGTCACAACTATGCTGGCAAGTGGAAGCAACAGAAAGAAATGAAGTGACCGCTGTGGTTTCTCTGCTCGCTGGTGTCTGGCTTGGTTAGTAGGAGCAGAAAGTCCTTACAGTTTGCACCATCAGAATCCCTTGAGGTTTAGAAGATAATCTGTCACTATGTTTAAAATGTTCAGTAACGTGACCCCACAGGCCTGCTTTTTCTTTTAGAGAATAAATGCAGTAGACGTCTTCCAAAGATTTATTTGTTTATTTATGTAAACAATAAGTAGCTGTCTTCAGACACACCAGAAGAGGGCATCGGATTCCATGACATATGGTTGTGAGCCACCACGTGGTTGCTGGGAATTGAATTCAGGAACTCTGGAAGAGCAGTCAGTGCTCTAAACCGTTGAGCCATCTCTCCAGCCCAATAGATGTCTTCCAAATAAGCACATACATTTTTTATCTGTCATGCTTTCGCACTTTTAAAATGCTTTGATGAATGTGTGAACAAAGATTTGTTAGAAGATTTAAAAACAAAAACAGAAACAAAAAACCCCCTCTAGCCTCTGCATGCATCCACACACATGATACACACTTGCACTTTCATGCACACACACACACAGACACAGAAACACACACACACACACACACACACACACACACACACACACATACACACACACACACACACACACACACGATTAAATTGTATCTTTAGCCTAGCATACACTGGCCACTTGGTCCAGCTTGAATGCGTCATCGCATGAATTTTAACCTTTACTGTAAGACGTAGCCATTACTAACCCTGGTTTAAGAGGTTCTGCAGTGTGCATGTTCGTTCAGCATATTTCACCGCCTCTTCCTCAATTATTATTGCTACATCTGCTCGCCTTTTTCATTTGTGAGATTCTCATTAAACATCACACAGCACTTACCTGCCGCTTGCCTACGGTTTATTTATTTAGTGACATTGGCCCTTTCCTACAGTTCAAACGGGCTTTACGAATTCTCTTCTGGTTCTGTAAGCTCATTATTTCAGAGTAAATAAGGAAGTGTCGTATGGACTCTGACAAGAGAAGACCTGAGAGGGATATTAACATGACTGTCCTATGTCCTAGCTGTCCTGCACATGAGGGGACACACACTTTCTCGTCTCAGTCAGTAACACGACGATGACAAATGCTTATCCTTTTAGCAGAAGGCACGTGGCAGTGACGTCATATCTTGTCGACATGTTTGAGCATGTGTTACACGGTAGATGTAGTTCTGAGTGTTTACACGCGAGTCCTCGTAGCACTGTGTGGAGATAGGTTCTGTCATTAACCTCGGTTTTTTTTTTATGTTTTATTTCGTTTCTATTCGTATGTCTGTATTATATGCCATGTGTATGCAGGTGCTCAAAGAGGCCAAAAGAAGGCGCGGGGTCTCTCGGCGCTGAAGTCACAGGCAATCGGGAGCCACCCGACAAGGTTCCTCCGGAAGAGCAGTAAGTTCACAAGGACATCTCTCTAGCCCTCTTCCATTTTATAGAAGAAGAATTTGGAGTTCAGAGATGTCAAGTAACAGATACATGCTTCGTGACACTAACCTACTCTCAGGAGTGCTGACAGGCCTCTGCTCTTGTACTGGCTGGTTCTGTGTGTCAACTTGACACAAGCTGGAGTTATCACAGAAAAAGGAGCCTCCATTGTGGAAATGTCTTCATGAGACCCAGCTGTAAGGCATTTTCTCAACTAGTGATCGAGAATGGGAGGACCCAGCCCATGGTGGGTGGTGCCATCCCTGGGCTGGTAGTCTTGGGTTCTATAAGAGAGCAAGCTGAGCAAGCCAGGGAGAGCAAGCCAGTAAGTAACATCCCTCCATGGCCTCTGCATCAGCTCCTGCTTGAGTTCCTGTCCTGACTTCCTTTGGTGATGAACAGCAGTGTGGAAGTGTAAGCTGAATAAACCCTTTCCTCCCCAACTTGCTTCTTGGTCATGATGTTTGTGCAGGAATAGAAACCCTGACTAAGACAGCTCTCATGCAGGTCCATGGAAGGTGATATTACAGAACTGTGCTATGAACTCAGTTCTTTCTATGAATATGCTCAGAAGCCTTTTTTTTACAACACTGATTTTTAAGTGTTTACTTTGTTGTTGTTGTTTGTTTTTTTTTTAGATTTATTTATTATTTTTAAGTACACTGTAGCTGTCTTGAGACACACCAGAAGAGGGCATCAGATCTCATTACAGATGGTTGTGAGCCACCATGTGGTTGCTGGGATTTGAACTCAGGACCTCTGGAAGAGCAGTCAGTGCTCTTAACCGCTGAGCCATCTCTCCAGCCCCCATTGTTGTTGTTTTGTTGCACACCTTCCCACTCCTTTTGTTTATAGAAGCAAGCTCTGCTAGGTACCCTTGCCTAGCCCCTCCTGTCTCAGCTGGGATTCCATGGAACCACCGGGCTCCGCCCTCTGCCTCCCCTTTCTTTCAGTCGCCGGAGTGCTGGCAAGAATATGGCGAATGGTACACCTTCACTGTCTTTTCCTATGTGTTCACTGTAGGGAAAACGCAAGAACTAGCATCTCCATCGCCTTACAGTCACAGAGGAAGATGCTGACTCTAAACTCGTGGCTCAGAAGGGAAGCTGGAAATTAATAATCTGGACTCTCTGAAGAATCTTGTCTCTGGTAACCATATTGTTCCTCAGCCTCTGTGTGATGTCTTCTCAGCTGTCACGCTACTGAAATGCCTACCAGTATCCAGTTGGGTTAGTCAGGGCTCTCTAAAGGAAGAAAAGTGATAGGGTGAATATATATTAAATATTATGAATCAGTGAATAAATATGTATATGTATGTATATATGGATATATATGTATGTATCAACCATGGATCAGTGAATCTATATCTATATCTATATCTATATCTATATCAATCATGGATCAATGAATGAATGTGTGTGTGTGTGTGTGTGTGTGTGTGTGTGTGTGTGTAAAGGGGGATTTATTAGAGTGACTTATCGGCTGTGGTCCAGGTCGTCCAATGATGGCTATCTCTAACATAAAGGCCAAGAATCCAGGAGCTGGATGTCCCAGCAGTCCCAATCTGGTGCCTGAGTCCCTGGGAATGCCTTAAAAGCTGCTGGTCTTCAGCCTGCATAGGAATAGCAAAGAAGTAGGTTCTAATACAGAGAAGGAATATCTCAGCAACAGGATAAATTTAACTTCCTAACAAGAGAGAGGTCGACTGGGCAAAAAGCAAAACCTTCCCTCTTCCATGTCCTTTTACGTGGGCTGGCACCAAATAAGTGTGGCCTGGATTTTGGGTGGGTCTTCCCATCCTCAAATGATGCAGTCAAGACAATCCTTCACAGGCTTCTTAGGTTTTAGTCGATTCCACAATAGTCCAGGTTGACGCCCGAGATTAGCCAGCACACCAGCTCAGTGGCCAGATTTCTTAATGTAGACATTTCTTTCAACTGCTCTTTTGGCAGTTTCTCTTGCCCTTGGGATTCTCTTCACTCTTTATTTCTGGCACCATAATCCTTTTCCTCTTCCTTCTTCGACTTCTCCACTCTGTTTTCTTCAGCCACACTCCTAACTACTCTCTTATTCCTGTCTTCAATGCTACCCTGAGCTCATTTGATTTTCTTTTGTAGATTCAAGCCCCTTCAGTAGTTTCCCATGACTTCAGTACTTGATGCTAGGCTAACTCCTACAGTCGGTTCCATACTTTTGGGTTGTTTTGTTTTGTGACAACACCTCACCTGGTAGGACAGGCTGTTCTAGAACTCTCTGTGTAGCCTTCGCTGACCCTGAGCCCATCACGACCCTATCCCCATTCTGTTTCCCAAATTCTGGGATTACAGGCATCAGTCACTATGCAGGACACCAGTGCTGTAGGCTAGTTCTAAGTATTCTGCACCCACAGTATAAGATCTGCTCCTCCCAAATTTCACCATGATGGTATTCGGAGGTGGGACTTTGAGAAGGTAATTAGATCATAAGGGTGGATGGAACACCCCTAATATACATAACAGAAAGATCCATTTCCTTCTACCACTGGAGTTTGTAAGAAAACAAATTGGCCAGGCGGTGGTGGTGTTAGCCTTTAGTCCCAGTGCTCAGGAACAGATCTCAGATCTTCAAGGCCAGCCTGGTCTACAGAGCGAGTTCTAAGACATCAGGAGCTACAAGGAGAAACCCTGCCTGAAAAAAAGGAAAGGAAAAAAGAAAAAGAAAGAAAAAACAATTCTGCTTACCAAAAAGAGTCCCTCTGCAGACACCAGATCTGATAATACCTTAATCTTGTATTTGCAGACCCCAGAACTTCAAGAAAAACTATATCTTCATGTAATGGCTGACTGTTAGCTGTTTCTCCCTGTGAATGTCCCAACACATCACAGGGCCATTACAGTCATTCTTCCTATCGTTGCTAACTTTTATATTATACATTTTATTCACTCTTGTGCATATGGCCACCCGTAGGGAGGGTGGCCATATATGGAGGTCAGAGATCCAGGAGCTGGTTCTCTCCTTCTGCTCCGTAGATTCCAGGGGCTACACTCTGGCCATCAGGCTTGGAGATAGATGTTTTTATCCACACACCATCTCTCCTTCCCCTTATGGTTATTTTTCTTCACACTCAATAGCACAGTTCTGTATTTTTGCATAGTGGTTCCCCTCCTCCTCTTTTTAAAATTTAAATTTTGATTTTTTAAAAAAAAATTTAATGTATGTGGATGTTTTGTCTGCGTGCATGTGTATGTGCATCACATACATGCCCATGGAGGCCAGAAGAGGACATTAGCTCTCCTGGAGTTACAGATGGCTGTGAGCCCCTACGTAGGTGCTGAGAATCAAACCCAGGTCCTCTGGAAGAGCGTCAAATGTCCTTAACCACTGAGCTACCCCTCCAGCCCATCTTCTATTTAGCTAAGACAATTTTATGTAGCTAAGCTGGCCTCTAACTTGCTATCTGGTAAGGGATGACTTTGAAGTCTGGATTCTCCTGATTCTGCATTCTCAGTGCTAAGAGCACCATGCTAAGCTTTGGCTCCTGTTGCTCCCCAGTCCCCAAACAGTTTCTTTGTGTGGCCCTGACTGTCTTAGAACTTGCTCTGTAGACCATGCTGTCCTCCAACTCAGAGATCTGCCTTCCTCTCAAGTGCTGGAATGAAGAGTCATCCATTCTGTATTGATAACTTTTCTACTACACACTTCCTCTATTTCTTGTGTGCAGGTAGTATGCCCACATATATTAGACCCTCAGAGCTTCTCTTGGACTTCAAAAAGAAAGAAAAAAAAGAAGAGAGAGAGAGAGAGGGGGAGAGAGGGAGGGAGAGAGGGAGAGAGGGAGAGAGAGATTGGGGATTTAGCTCAGTGGTAGAGCGCTTGCCTAGCAAGCGAAAGGCCCTGAGTTCGGTCCCCAGCTCCGAAAAAAAAAAAAAAAGAGAGAGAGAGAGAGAGAGAGGGAGAAAGGAAGGAAGAAAGGAAGGAAGAAAGGAAGGAAGGAAGAAAGGAAGGAAGGAAGAAAGAAAGAATTACATCTGTTATGTGAAATGGTTATCTTTAGGTGCTAAAATTTGGGGTGATTTTTTTTTTTGTTTTCTTCTAAATTTTTAGGATATAAGAAAATTCTGAACTTTGTATGTTTCATAATAAAAGTTTTTAAGAGTGACTACAAAGGACAAGATAAAAGAAAGGCAGAATTAGCAATAACTTTTGACCTCACGTTAATGCCAGTATCCAGGAGGAAGAGGCGGGCCCATCTCTGTGAGTTCTGTGAGCATGTGGTCTACATAGTGCCATCCTGTCTCAAAATAGGGGAGGGGCTGCTGCACTCCCTCTTTGAGCACTGACTGAATTGACTCCATCTTGAAGCTTTCCAGACTATCTTAATCATTCCTTTGTCATATGTTGCTTTTTAACATCTTTCCTCATTAGCATACTTTCATGATTTTACTTTGTATTAAATCTGTGTGGTTGCTTTATGTATTAGTGTGTTAACCAGGACTTTTGTTGTTTTATTTTGAGACAGGGTAGCCCCTCCTGGCCTGAACTCAGAGATCTTCCTGCCTCTGCCTCCCCAGAGCCAGGACTAAGGGAGCACCCCACCACCCCACCACACTCAGAACTTTAAAAAAAAAAAAAAGCTATTTTTGTTTCTTGAGACCGGATCTCTGGTAGCCTACACTGGCCTAAAGATTCCTGAGTGACTGAGGCTGTTAGCTCCACATCCTCTTAACTTTATCTCAACTCTATCAAGGGAGATAATGGGTATATTCCACCCTCTCCAGCAGCAGTAGCTAGTTCCTAAGGGATGAAAGTAGTATTCAGATTCTGTTTACTTATAATACCTTTTCAGTAAACATTTGCAAAAAACATATTGAATTGAACTAAAAATAACATAGTTGTATGCTTCTAGCCACTGAATTCTGGGTCTCATTCTTTCATATCAACATTCGTTAAGTCTAATGCCATGGTGAGGAGAAGTTCATTCACAGTAGGCTTCTTGGGAGGATGTGGTGAGTTGGTAGAATTCTTGTCTAGCACGTGCCAAGCCTTAGTTAGGTTTGATCCCACCATGATATAAAGCTATAACTATGGTATAAAGCTATAACTAATAACTAAACCATGTGTCATGGCACATTCCTGTAACTTCAGCACTCTGAGAGTAGATGTAGAAAGATGAGGAGTTCAAGACCCTTGGGAAAGAAAAGCTTGGAAAGTAGATTAGGTATGCTGGCTTACATTTTTTTCTTTTTCTTTTCTTTTTTTCGGAGCTGGGGACCGAACCCAGGGCCTTGCGCGTGCTAGGCAAGCGCTCTACCACTGAGCTAAATCCCCAACCCGCTGGCTTACATTTTTTATTACACTTTTCTAAGTTTCAAAAATTTATTTAAAAAAAATATATATATCATGTAAGTGCCTGGGTACATGGGTGTCAAAAATGGGTGGAACTGGACTTAGAATATTCGTGAGTTACTGTAGTGGTTTGAATATGCTTGTCCTATAGGGCGTGGCCTTGTCTGAGGGTGTGGCCTTGTCTGAGTGGGTGTGGCCCTGTGAGAGGAAATGTGTCACTGTGGGGGTGGGTTCTGAAGTTCCACCCAGTGGAGGAAGAGTCAGTTTTTTCCTGGCCGTAGTCACATCAGTATGTAGAGCTCTCTGCTCTTGGGCCATGCCTGCCTGGAAGCTGCCATCCTCCCATCTTGATGACAATGGATTGAACCTCTTAACCTGTAAGGCAGCCCCAATTAAATATTGTCCTTTATAAGAGTTGCCTTGGTCATGGGTGTCTCTGCAGAGCAGTGGGAACCCTAAGACACTTACCATGTGGATGCTGCAAGTTGAGCCCAAGTCCTCTGCGAGAATAAGTGCTCTAAATTGTTGAGCCGTCTCTCCATCCCCTTCCTTTTTATTACATATTCTAATTTAGGATGGAAGTCTTGGACCAGAATAATAAAGGATTGACAAATTACTCAGTGAAAAGAAATCTGTGTGTTTGATGCGTATAGGGCCCATTTATTGAAAATAATAGGACGTGGGGTGCATACCTCTGTGTGCCCAAAGGTGGGGATGAGGGGATGTCAGGTGTCTCCTCTCTCATTCTCCATCATAAGTAGTGTCACAAGAAAAGATCTTTCTGAACTGACTGGCCAACCAGCCCTCTTGATCCACTTTCTTCTCCTCCTAAATTTCAGGGTTTCAGGCCTGGCTCATTCATTAAAAGCTATATGTAGATCTTTAAAAAGAATTAATTTTTACTATTTTATGTGTATGGCTGTTTGCCTGTTGTATATCTGTGGGCCGGTGCATGCCTGGTACCCTCAGGCTTTGGATCCTCTGGAACGTTTCAGTGTCTGAGAGCTGCCCTGTGGGTGGTAGGAACTGAACTCCAACCCTCCAGAGCTGTGGCAAGGCTCTGAGCCACCGAGCTGCCTTGTAGCCCAGCAGTGACTTTTTAAACACACTGTTGGACGTTCAGACTCAGTTCCTCATGTTTGCACGGAAGCACTCTACCCTCTAAACCAGCTCCTTGGCCCCAGAGAAGGTTTTTTTTTTTTAATTTGTTTTTGTTTTTTAAATCCATTTATATGTCTCCCCCTTTTATTGAAAGTAGATTTTTTTTTCTTATTCCCCCCTCCCCCTTGGAGCTGAGGACCGAACCCAGGGCCTTTGCGCTTGCTAGGCAATTGCTCTACCACTGAGCTAAATCCCCAACCCCCACGAAGTATATACTGATTAGGGTTCCCCCTCACCTCTCCTGGTTCTACCCCACCTCCCTTTCCATCTAGATCCATGCCCTTTCAGTCCTCTAAGGAGTATCAATGAAATAAGACACAGTGAGGTAAAGCAAAAAAAAAAAAGTTGGAATAAGACAAACAGAAGAAAAAGACCTAAAGAAAAAGCTTAAGAAGCACATACAGAGGAGACATACATGTTTGCACACATAGGAATCCCATAAAAGCGCAAAACTTGGAAGCCATAATGTATATACAAAGGATGTATATGCAAGGTTAAAAAAACTCTCTGATTCAACATTTTGAGACAAGGAACTCCTGAAGGTGTTGAATTAATTTTCTGTTGAAAATCTACTGCTGGGCATGGTCCTACCCTGAAGGGTGTTTGTCCCCCAGTGAGACTCCCATGGAGAAAACTTTGCAAGTGGTTATCAGTGGTGGAGAGAGCTTCCAGGTTAGAGATGGGCGTGTGCCCACGGCTCCCTTCAGCTCTAGGACCCTATCTGGTGCAGACCCAAGCCGGCCCTGGGTATGCTGCATCCGTCTCTGAATTCATAAACACATCAGTCCTGTTGTGTCCAGAGGCCCTGTCTCCTTGGTGTCTTCCATCCCCTCGGGCTCTTACAGTTTCTCTGCCTCCACTTCTGCAGGGTTCCCTGAGTCCTGTGGGGAGGGATTTAATGGGAAGTTCCCGAGGCTGAGTGTCCCGAGGTCCCTTGCTCTGTATATATCCAGAAAATGTTTTTAATTGATAGCATTTGCATATTTCCTTAGGTTTTGTAGACTTCTCTTCGGTATGTTATCTGATTGCTAACTGCTATAGATATTAAAATGAACTGTAATCCATTAATGCTAAATAGAATAATTAAGAGCTTCTTAAAGCAGTCAGGCTTTTGTTTATTATTTTTAAAATTCTATGGGTATGTGTCTTTTGTCTGCATGTGTGTAAGTACACCATTCATGTACAGTGCCCACGGAGGTCTGAAGGGCACATTGGACTTCCCCAGAGCTGCAGTTACCCTTGTGAGTGACCATGTGGGTGCTGTGCTCTCTCTCCAGTACCATATGTCACGTTTTACCCACCTACCACAGATTTCAAGTGTACATATTTACTGTGTTTAGTTTTAATCCGAATAAATGAGGCCTATCAAAAACTAATAAGAAAAACAAAGGAAAGTCAAGCAACTTAGAGATCCCTAGACTGCGTGAAAGTCACCTCGGGTTTGACACTTTTACTTCTGAACATGAAAATAAAAACAAAACGCTGTTCTTGCAGATGATATAGCCTAGAGGAAGCGCCCCTGACTGGTCTGTGTGAGGTTGGACTCCCAGCCACACAAATAAAAGGACTCAAATAAGCGATTTCTAAAATGCTGTTCTTTATTGTGTGTGGTGTCTTTTGTATTAGACTCCGATCTTTGGTCTGAAGCTGAAAAGCTTAGCTCAGTATTTCAGGAGCAACTTTAACTTGATACTTTGTAAGTAGGGATGCTGGCAGGACATTATCATGTGGCTGCGGAAGTTACTCTACTCAAGATTTCATTCACTTGTGCCATGCCTGTGTGTGGTGCCTGAGCCTGCACGTGTGTGCTCAAACACCAGAGGACATGGTCCCTTGAAGCCAAGAGCTACAGGTCTGGCTGGTCTCTGAACTCTGGTTTTGTAACAAGTGCTCTTAACTGCTAAGCCATTCCTCTAGCCTTCAAATAGTATTTACTGTTAGGTACTTGGTTTTTTTTTGTTTGTTTTTTGTTTTTTTTTTTTTTTTTTCTCTCTCTCTCTGTGTGTGTGTGTGTGTGTGTGTGTGTGTGTGTGTGTGTGTGTGTGTGCGCTTGTTTTAGAGATAGGGTCTTTTGATGTAACTCTGTGTGTCCTAGAACTCAGCATGTAGTATATAGACCAGGCCAGCCTTGAACTCACAGAAATCTGCCTGCCACTGTCTTAAGCATTGAGAAAGCATGGGGCACCACACCTGGATGGCACCTGATCTTTTGCCTTTGTTTGTTGTGTTTTCTTGAGATGGTCTCTCTCTCTTCTTAAAGACTTTATTATATATGAGTACACTGTCAGTGTCTTCAGACACACCAGAAGGGAGCATTAGATCTCATTACAGATGGTTGTAAGCCACCACGTGGTTCCTGGGAATTGAACTCAGGACCTTGGCAAGAGCAATCAGTGCTCTTAACCACTGAGCCATCTCTCCAGCCCAAGATGGTCTCTTTCTGTAGCCAAACTGGTCTTGAGTTTGTAGCAATCCCCCTGCCTCTGCCTACCAGGTATAGGCAGTTATAATGGTTATAGGTATATGCTATCATGCCTTTCATTTCTTGATCTTGTACTTCTTTTGAATCAAATCCAGAGTGTCGCTCATGCTGTCAAATCCTTTACCACTAAATTACAGCCTCAATCCTGTCTCTAAATTCATTTCAAGCACTGCTGATCATAATGCCGCTTTGGTATTGGAGTTTTGTTCTCATTCACAGACAGGGGAACTGAGGTATTGAATGTTGGGGGTCTAGGAATCACCTCACAAACCACACAAATACCAATCTCAGTCAGAGAGTTTACTGAGGAAGTGCCCCAGGACCTCGACTGGGGCCACAGTCCAGATTCCGGACTGAACTGTGACCAGTTAAGTTCCTACAGGGCTTTTAAAGCCTGAGATCTACAAACATCTGTGCTGTTACTCAACCAATCAGGATTTAGGAATGGGGGGACTTCCTTAGGAACATGTCTTTGTTGTACATTTACCCTGATCTCATTGGTTGGGGTATTCAACTGTGGCAAGGGACTCTACTTATCTAACATTCATGTCTTAACTTGCCAACCAGGATGTCAGCTGCCCATGTGCATGTCTCTTTCTGCCAGGTAGGGTGTCAGTTCCCTCAGAGATCTTGGGAACTTAAACTTTACTTGGCTACTACTCAAAATGGAAGTATTATTCCAAATAATTTCTTATATTGATGCAGCTGTCTCTCTTATGTTGGGGTCCATCCCAGAGGGAGGCTTATAAAAGCAAATACCATAAAAGCCTATATGCAGGTTCAGGAAGTGCTGCTGGGCGGTTGATTGTGGTCTAAGCTTATTGTGGATAACAACAGCAGTTCTACTGACTTCTATCGTGATTGGTTCCCAGGGGCACAGAACATAACAGAATATATAATTGATCTGGGCATGAGAAAGTTTCCAAGTAACAGTTACCTAGGCCTTAACACTTCCAAGGTCATTTACTACTGAGTTGGAGGGCTAGCATGGGAACCCGGTTCAGCTGCTTTCAGAGCCGTATGCTCAGAATTATTATTCTTCCATATTAGTTCAGTCTACTAACCCTGGACTCAGACTCACCACTCCATTCTGATGGAAGTCAGTGACCTGACTTTTGAGTTGGCTCCACAAAAGGCACACTCTGTTCTCTTGGTAGAAATGGTTATCAAATGCTTTATCACTCAGAATCTATTGTGCTAAAAGTTTCTAGAGTTTGGTAGGCTTAGAAGATAAGGAGCAAGTACTTATCTCGGGTGTATATGTGTTAGCTACCTCTGGAGAGACTGGGAAAACAGAGGAACAAGAACACTTCAATATCTATACTACTCTCTGGCCCTCACTCCTGCTCTCTTTGGCAGGGAGGGTACTCTCTAGCCCTCACTCCTGCTCTCATTGGCAGGCATTCGATAGTTGCTTTTTACATATGATGAGACTTAGGCTCAGAAAGGGTAAGCAGTTTTTCCCCCTATAAATCTCACAGATAGTGAACAGATAGTGGATTTATCACTAATCCAATCCTCCGGGCTCCAAATACAGTAATTTTTCCTTTGCAGTTAATCCCATCCCTGCCATCTGAATTTTGCTGTTTCCCTGGCAACGGAGTAGACCATGGAGTACCCGGAAACCAAGACACTGCCTTCTCTGTGAGGTCATCAGTACCTTTGTCTCCTGATTCATCTTAAGGTTTATTTTTTTTATTTTTTATTTTTTTCTTTTTTTCGGA